>NC_133151.1:46183291-46783291 GCF_048418815.1 Hemitrygon akajei
TCACAGACAACGAATTTACTTTAAACAATCTTAACTTTAACTAGAAAACGATAACAAACGAACTACTAAAGCGAAATATATAATGAACTAAACAAATGTCTTAGAGGCAACACAATGAGGGAGCAAATATAACTGTCCTCGGCCAGGCAGATACCTCCTATTACAAAGAATGCACGGCAGCGCTGTACGCGTCATTTAAATGTGTGATAGATTTGAATAGATGTACGGTGGAGAGTACATTGACTGGTGGCATGAGGACGTGGAATGGAATCATCAAAGCCCTTGTACGGAAAAGCCCACACAAAGTAATGGATGGAGATGGAGTAATGGATGGATGGATGGAGCCCAGTCAGGCACAGCTAAAGGCCTCCCCACCGCTGAGCACATCTACACGGAATGCAGTACCCCGACCATGCAGGTCATGCCCTCTTCACACAGCACCATCAGGAGGGAGGTAATGCATCAACAGGTCCATTACCCCTCAACCATCAGACTCTTGAAGAAGAACGGATAACTTCATTTATCGCAAAACTGAACTGTACCCACAATCCATAGGCTCACATTCAAGACTGATTATTTCATGTTCTCAACTTTTATTGATTATTTATTTGTTGTTAATATTTTGTTTGTTCTTATATTTGTGTAGCTCATAGTCTTGTGCGCTTTGTTCGTTTGTTTTGTTTGTTGAGTGCAGTCTTTCATTGCGTCTCTTGTGTTTCGCTGTATTTTCTGCGGATCTTTATATGCTAAAGAGTTCACAGCACTACAAGCAGCAGTGGTTGAATGTAAAAACGTTACTGCTGTACAAACAGATGGCGACCAGGAGGCGTATGTCTTCATGCTTTATCACCTGCAAGGACTGGTAAAGACAGCGAAGGAGGTGCATGGTGGGTTGAAAGGATGGATCCCGCCACGGAGTCAGAAGGACCTTTAGAGTTACCTAAAGAAACTCGAACTCCACATCCCCAAGTTGGTTTCCAAGAAGGCCCACTTCATACAGGCAAGAAGAAAGGAAGATTCTGAAAGACTAACACTGACGGCGTTGGGCTTTTCCTCCAATTTTCCCACGCCAGCCATCAATTTGAAACCGACGGCCCTTCCCAAGTGTACTGGCAGCAAACGAGATTTTCACAGTTGGAGAAAGGACTGGAAAGCACTCCAGAGGCACGGAGTGCCGACGGTTCAAGAGAGGTGAAACATTTCCAACTACTGGACAGTATTGATGACACAATCAGAATAGACCTTCGCCTCACTACTTATAACAGTGCAGATGACATCTTCCTTGTTCTAGAAAACCTCTGTGGAAACCGAACGTGCATTGCTATTGAAATAGTGGAAGAGTGACAGGAAATGTCAGCTGCCAGAAATAATCAGCCATGGAAAATGTTGGAATTAATTCAAGCTGTGGAGAAGGCACTTCAAGACTTGAGTGACCTTGGAGACACGAGTTCTATCAAAAATCCACTCGTGACAAGATCAAATGAAAGTAAACTTCCAGAACTCTCAAAAAGGAATGGCAGGTCTATGTCGCTGACAGGAGAAACGTTGTGGCCTCAGATAATCAGTTTGACAGTCTCTTGGGATTTCTCAAAAGGCAAGGGAGCATACATGAGCAGCTCGAGCAACTGAGGGATGAAGAGCCAAATTGAAGAGACACCAGGGCTGAGCCAAGACATGCCAGAACCAAGTCTACCTAGTCAGGCGAGGACCATACAGGGTGTGTAGTCTGCGGTGAAGGAAAGCACAAAAGGAAGCTCTACTTTTGCAAACAGTTTTGAGCGCTAAAGCTACCAGAGAAACAGGCTGCAGTAAGAAAGTTGGGGGCATGCAAGAGGTGTCTGGAGGTTCATGATGACAGTTCATACTGCAAACCCGCCTATCCGTGTAAAAACCAAGACTGCAAGGGTAAGCCATAGAAAAGGTCATCTAGCGCCTGAGAGAGTGAGAGCTGCTGGAGACCTCGTGCCGTAGAACGGACCACCGGGGAAGACGGTCGGAGGAGCACATCCTGATCTCTATGAGGAGCTGTCTGTGTCGGCCCACGTGGCAAAGACACATTTTGCAAGGTCAATGAGAGAGGCAGCTGTAAAGTACGAGGAGCTCACCAGCAGAGTCCTAGAGCATCAAGCTCAGGATTCAGGTACTTCAACTACCAGCCGGGACTTCCTGCAGTGGTGGAAGTGGGATAGTACTGGCGCAGCATGCGAGGAAAATGCAGAAACTGCCAAACGGGCGGCAAAGCAATGGCTCTTGCTGAAGAGTGGGAACTTGAAGTTGTTAGAAAAGGCCTCACCTACGTCACAGGTGACTGCGATAGCAAGGAACCACATTGGCACGCCAGATATCCTTGGTTAGAAGATCCAACTTCCTTGCCAAACAATAAAAGAATAGTTGAGGCTACATTTCTCAGGACGAAAAAGCAACCAGCCAGAGAACCCGAGCGGAAAGCTGCCTCCACTGCTCAGGTGCATGACATGGTCGATCGAAGGGCTACAATGAAATTGTCCAAAGACACGGTCATCAACTGGAACGGGCCAGTCTGGTACGTGAATCACCTTATTGCTCCCAACCCGCAATCTGTCACGACCCCAATGAGACTCATGTGGTACAGCAACCAAAAGTTCAGAGGATCAACTTGAACGACCTGCTAATGAAAGGTCCAGATGTCCTAAACCAGATTGGCACCGCCCAATTCAGATTCAGGGGTGGAGTGTACGCTGCTCTGGGTGACATAAAAAAAATGTCAATACAAACAATTCGGTTTGGTTGGAAGACCGAGAAGTGCTCCTGCACAGAATCCTCTGGCGAGACTCCAAGGACAAGGAGCTGGGGGAATATGCAATCACAAGAGTGAACATCGGAGATAAACCAGCAGGGTGCTTTGCGCATGTAGCAATGCGCGAAACTGCTAATCCCCCTCCTTTCACCCACCTCAAAGAGGAGCAGCAGGTGCTCCAACACGACAGCTATGTTGATGAATTCTCACATCCCACAACAACATTGAATAGTTGAAATCCATCACAGCAAATGTGGAGCAGATCCTGATGGCCGGAATGTTTGAGCTCAAGCCTTGGGTCATTTCTGGGCAAAGTGGGTGGAAAGAGTGCAATGACAAGCTGGAAAAGTCCAAGGCTGGAACCATGGTCTTGCCAAACCAAATGCGCGATGATGACAACAAGGCACTTGGCATGGGCTACATAGTAGAAGAGGACACGAAGAGAACTGTTCAGCTACGTATCAGGGCTGTATGACCCAGTTGGCCTGGTAACTTCTGTTCAGCAGAAGGGTGCTATTCTGGTACGAAGGGCGTTCCAAGAGGCAAAGGGCGAAAGGTGTCCTGTCAAAGACGCATAGGATATAGCATTCTCAGTTGGCCTTAGGGAGAATACAATTAAGCGCTTCGAGGAGTACGTTCAACTTGGCAATCTAAAGTTCACCAGGGCACAGACTCCCCCATGCTTCACTGAGGAACCCTGGGCAATCACGTTCCCTGATGGAAGCGAGCATGCTTATGGAGCAGTGATGTACCTGAGGTGGTACACGGACCAGGGCTCAGTCGTCAGGCTGGTGGAGTCCAAAGCCAAATTTACTCCCTTGGATCACAAAGGAGATGCTGTCAAAACAGAAATGTTCAGAGCAGTGTTTTCCTCACGCCTTAAGAGGTACTTTGAACTGCATAGCCGAATCCAATTTGGGAGGTGGTACCATTTCGTTGATAGCCAAACAGTCCTTGGTGCAATACAGTATGAAACCTATGGCTACCAAACATTCATTGCAAATAGGATCGGAGGGATTCAAAACTACACAAGGATCTGGGACTGGCGGTGGATTCCTGGGTCCGCAAATTATTGCAGATGTAATCCCTAGAGCAGCCAACCCATAAGACCTGGATGAAGACTCAGAGTGTCAAAATGGGTCAAAGTTTTTGAGTTTGCCAGTGCATGAGTGGAGAATAAAATCAATCAAATAACTAGCAGCCACTACTAGGGAAAGCATCGACAAGTTGCAAAGGAGGGCATTGGTTGCTGCTTTGACAAGGGCCAAGACAAAGAAACAATAACTAGCACGAAAACTGTACCAGATCAAATCAGGACAACGGAGACCGCCTGCAGCGTCAGCCATCCGAAGCCCTGTGGACATCAGGAGGTTCAGTGTTGTAACTCGACTAGTCAAAACAGTTGCAACGGGTCTGGAGAGCAGCAAAAAGTTCACTGGACGAAATCAAGCCGTTGACAGTCCAAAGTGGGAGGCAGTTTTGATTGGCAGGTATCATCTCAGTAAGGGAACGAGAAGATGCCGTAAGAGACATTTTTCTAGCAGCACAAGAGGGCGCAACCTTCCCAAGCACCACTACAGGCAGGATGGTAGTCTATAAAGACCAAGACTCTGGGCTGTTGGTTTCTGGTGGCCGAGAGCAAATCTTCAAAGAAGGTCAAGTTGGTGTCCCCATCTTGCCCTATTATGCCTGGGTTCCCACGCTGTTATCTCGGGAGGCTCACAGTGAGACTCATGACGGAGTGGCCGGAATCTTGCTCAAAATGAGAAGAAAGGCATGGGTCATAAGGGGTACGAAAATTGCCCAAAAAGTTGTCGATGGCTGCATGCTCTCAGGAAGGCAAACGCAAGGAAATGTCAACAAATAATGGGTGACTTGCCGCCAGAAAGAACTGAACCTGCTGCATCGTTCCAGTTCCCAACGGTGGACCACTTTGGGCCCTGCCAGGTAAAAGATGACATTAAGAGTAGAGTAACACTGAGAGTCTGGGGAGTGGTCTTCTGCTGCATGGCCAGCAGAGCCATCCACACAGAGTTGGTATACATCCTATCAACAGAAGGATTCCTGATGGCCTATCAAAAGTTCACAGCAATCAGGGGACATCCAAGAAAGATCTGGTCAGATCCATGCACCAATTTCATTCGATCAAAACCAGTTTTGGAGGAGCTGTACAGATTCTTGGATGGCTGAACGAAGCAGCCCTGCAGGAAACAGCGGCAAAACATGGAACGGAGTGAATGTGGAAAATCCATCCGCCGGATTCTCCACACAGGAATGGTGCTGCAGAAGCCGCTGTACGCATTGTGAAGAGAGCACTCCAGAGACTTGGGAAGGAGTCTGGGGTCAGTTACGGCGAGTTCCAGACACCTCCTCACACAGCAGTCAATCTTGCCAATGAACGTGCAATTGACGGCAGGGTACAGAGTCGGGAAGACTGTATTCAGTTTGTCACACCCAACACTCTTCTACACGGTCCAGCATCTCAAAACAGGGATTTCCAAACCTTTGACTTTCCCAGCTACCCCTACAAAAGATTCCAAGCAATGCAGTCAGAGGTGACCAAATTCTGGAGGTGCTGGAGCCAACTTGCTGGTCCTAATTTGTTTGTCAGGAGCAAGTGGCACACTGCACAGACGAAAGTCCCTGGTGGGGACTTCGTCTGGTTATGCGACCAAAATGCACTGAGAGCACATTTCACGCTTGGCAGAGTCATCCAGTCTAATCCAGACAGCGAAGGCATCGTGAGGGATGTCAGCGTCAGGATCTTCCCAATCTAAATAGTTCTTGTGACAAAAGCTCTGAAAGTAACAACAAGGCATCCAATCTCTGATAACTTGAGCGACTGTTTCATGGAAAAGAGCACTGCTGTCACTGTGTTTGCGTTAGCGCTGGCTTCGTCAGAGGGATCATCGCCCGAAGGCGCTTCTCGGAAATGGCGCGACGCTAAAGAAGAGATTGCGAACTTTCAAGAGCGTTCCCCCGGTTTGAAAACCTAACGGTTGGAGAACAAAGGGCTCCATTAGAGAAACAGAGACTGCGGAGGTCCGAATTCGAAGTCCGAGAGGCAGCCAGTTTCATCACCTTATGCCATATAACTTATGACTAGCCTTATGACTTATGACTAATGACTAATGAAACTAACGGAAATATCATTGAGTGGAATCCGGTTAAAAAACCTTCGGGTAGGTGTATTCAATCCCTTTCAAGTCGGCAAGCTGCACATGTTCAAAGAAGAACAAGAACTTCGACTTGACAGTCAACATTTGTGGAATCCTGCACAGGAACACCCAACTCTATTTGTACCTCTGATGTCAGAATTTTCTGCCTATTTAGAAAATCGGTTACTTTGAAAATACATTATTTGTAACATAATACTTAATAATGGACTCTGACATCAAGTTAAACATAGAAGTTAGACCATCTGGCTGTTGCCCCCTTCTGTTCTTTAGACAATGGGGAGATAGTTGCAATTGTTCTCTTTCCAGAAACACTTCTGTATCAAGTGAATCTTCAAAAGTAGCAACTAATGCTTCAACCACCCGTTCAGTTACTATTTCATATCTCTGCCATGAAGTCCTTCTGTCCCAGATGAGTTGTCGACATTCAGATGCTTCCGCTTCCCAAGCGCCTCAGCCTGTTCAGTTATGGCAGGCTCCGGGACGACACCAAGTGACTAGGGTGTTGGGTGTTGTACGCGAGCTGAAGCTGGATACGCGGAGCAAAAATCTTCAAAAAACTGGGAAATGTACCACCCCATGATTAACTCGGTTGTGGGATACAGGTGCAGACAAAATGTCTCTGAAATGCAGACCAACGACTTGCTCTTTCTTTCTGCTGAAAGTGACATTATTAGAGAGCAGTGGAATGAAAATTAAGTGCCAACACATTTTGACAGTTTTAATGATTTCTCGCTCTGTGATTGACTGGGACATGAGTGTGCACCTTGATACATCAGAGACGAGGGACGCATAACACTTTGTTCATACAAAGAATTCAAGACAACACTTATGAGAAAAATCAGGAGGGCGAAAGGAATATAGAAGGTTGCTCTGGTAGTCAAGGGGAAAAGGAGAATCCCAAGGGCATCCACAGATATATTAAGAGCAAAACAATAGCAAGGGACAAATTTCGCCGTCTTGATGATCAGCGTGGTCTTCTGTAAATGGAGCCAAAGGAGATTCGGTAGAAATTAAATGAAATTTTAGTAGTTTTATTTTCTCAGTAAACGGACGGACAGTATATATAACTAAGGTTAAACATTACTGAGGTCATAGACACTATTCTGATTACAAACGAGTTGGCAAATCGGGGTCTAAACATCCCATGGCTTCGTAAGGTGTCCCCTTGTCCTTGTTGAAAGTTAGTGCAGAAATTGAAGGGGATATCGCACATATATTTCAAATTTCCTTAACCACGGGTGATGTCCAGAAGGTTTGTTATTCTATTGTTTAAGAACAATTCCATGAAATTATATCCCGCTGAGTCTGAAGTCAGTAATGGGTAATTTATTGGAATATCTCGAGAAGCAGATATACACAGTATGTATATATTTGGATAACCAGGGTCTGATTAGAGACAGTCAACGTGGCTTTATTCATTGTAGGTTGCGTCAAATCGGTCTAGTAGAATTTTTCGAGCAGCTTACATGGATGGCTGATGAGGAAGACGGTCACACTGGATCTTTAGACGCAAATGCAGTATTAAGCAGACTCAGAAGGATTAAACAAAACTAAGCATGGTATTCGCAAAAGAGACAATACAGCAGAACTTGGAAGATCTTGGATAGCACAGAATAAACTGTGCTGGAAATTCCCTCGGCAGTGATCAGAGACACCGATACGAGAGATGAGCACTGCCATTTTACATACACTCCAGGGCAGCAAAGAATGCGTGACCAGCTATATAAAACACCAGACTCTTGACAAGCTTACAAAAAGCCATTCTGATAAAGAGACGGGTCCAAGGACAATTAGTTTGACACCTGCAAAGTCTCGAGGGGAATTAATTGGAAGTATCAAAAGACTATTGCAACTTGTATGTAATCTAGAGAAGCTCTAAATATGACAGATACTACCTCGAAGCGGAAGATACCATATAATTATAATTCTTAAAACGCGGAAATACAGGAAAACAACAGTAAAAAGCTCAGAGCCCTCAGAATACTCTACCAGCGATCCGAGGTTGTGACAGATGGAGCTAGACATACGGCCTAACTGGTCTTTCTGTCAAGAAATGCACTGTCCTGTTACAGAGAAAGTTGTTGAGACCAAAGACATTTTATTCACCGGCGTTTTGGGCTGATCGTGTTAAATGCTGGGCTGAACTGGGCACCAACAGTATCCTGGTGTCTGAGGAGCCATTTTCCAGGTGGGGTAAGGTAGATTGAAGTGCAAATGATATGGAATAAATAATGGGCCAAATTCAGCGAACTGGGGAGGGTTCAAAAAGTAAAGAAGATGGATCTTAATGCGATCCATAACCGGCAGCTCAAAGCATCTCATTTTCATTGAAATGAGAGCCACTGGACGATAGTTATTAATTCAGGTTACTGTCGCCCTTGTGTTCACCGGAATGGTGGCGATTGTCTTGAAACCAGAGGGGACAGAACACTCTTCTGAAGAGATGTTGAATCTCTGTTAACAGGGCTGCTTAGTCAATCAGCATCCGACGATGTACGTTATCAGGCCCCGCAGCTGTACGCGGGGTGATCTTTGCGAGGATCACCCTCACATCAGCTCCGGCCACAGACAATGTCGCTCCTCAGGGAGACGGGGTTTTCTCGCTGCCACATCGTTCTGTACATCCAACCGTGCATAGAAAGACAATCAGCCTACCACGCAGAGAGACGTCACTGTCACGGACACGCAAGTTGGAGTTGGGGTCCATTATGATCTGGATACCCTGTCACCTGCACAGGCACTTCCGGTCTTCTTATCGGACTCAACATGTACGAGTTTTCAGTTTTCAGTGACACTAGATGGCTTCGGAAATGAAGGTGTTGACCTATGACGGAGAGATTGAGTTGCCTTGGACTATAATCGGCGGAATCCAGGAAATTCAAAGGGGATCTTATCGAAACACTGAAAACTCAGAGCAGGATAGATAAGATAGAAACAGGAAAGTTGTTTCCTCTATTAAGTGAGAGCAGAAAGAGGGGACATAGCTCAAGAACCGGAGGAATACAATTAGGCTGGAGATGAAGAGAACGGCGCTTTGCTCAGCGGACGGCGCATCAGCGGAAGGATGTGCCCAGAAAAGAAAGAGCATTTTACTGGTTAACTATATTTAACACCCATTTAGATAGCATTTTCCACAGATGAGGATATGGCAAAAGGATAAATTCAAGTACCTGAGGCCTCGGGCAGATAAGCAATGATATTATTGAATGGTAACCTAGACCCAATGGCCAGATGGCCGAAGCATGCTCCAGTTTCCTACCTCTTATTTCTGTAGTGCTTTATCCTGGCTCTGCCCTGCATGTGTGTATGAGTGTGGAGGGGGGAATGTGCAGTTCAACGCCTTTGTTATATCTCCATTAGACACAACCGGGCCAGCTATTTGTCTCCAGGCATGTTATTATATTTCAGAATCTGTATCTGATAAATATTTTGTATAAGGAGACCCACCCTCTGACAACGCCCCCATGAAACTCTGCACGCCACCATTTGTTTTTGGTATTTTATTCTAGAATCTGTGTCTGATAACCATTAGATTAAAGATCCTTATGAAACTCTGCCTGACACCATTTGTTTCCGTTACTTTATCCGGATTCTGTGTTTGATAAACAGTTCAATGGAGTGCCCCATCCCTTTATCAGATTCCCAGGAAACGTTATTTACCGCCTTTGCTTTCTCCTCTGTACAACCCCATATTGAGATCTTCTTATCGCTCTGGCTGATAAACCTGAAATTTCTCCGCCTGATTCCACGATTGACACGGATACGGGTTATTTAGCCTCAAAAGACAAGGGTTAGATTTGACTTATCACTATGATTGTGTGGTCTTGATCATCAATGTGTAAAGGTTCGCATGTATGATGTCAATAAATTTTGGTTAAACCCGGCAATAAAATCCACACCCTCAATCTTCTGTACCGCTCTATGTACTCATTCGTTCGAAGGACATATTTATACCTACGAAAGACAGATGTATTGTGCAATCACCCAGGCATTGCGGGTAAGTGCATACAGTTGGAACACAGTGTTGAAATTATGCGAAAAGGAGCCTATTTGTGATACCTAGCCCCAGTTCCATGAGAGGCAGAATTGTTGGTAACTTCGGCAAGAAATATGAAAGATTGACTTGGTTGTGCCAAATAAGTCTCACATCAAATTTTTGCTTGATAATTTTTGTTATTATAGCATCGGTAAAAAATGGTTATATTTACCATTCCTTGTATCTTTCGATTCAGAAGGCAGAATGCCAACTTAAGAGCCTTTTTATTCTGCTCTACAGGCTGCCTTCTGAACCAGCAGCTGCCCACTTCTCATTCAACACCTCAGTTATTCTCTCTCCACCACCTCAATTTACGAAAAGGCATTAATCACATGCATTGCACTGGCTCAATGGAAATTGCAGTTTACCAGCTCACTTTAACTGACAACAGGTGTTCATGTTCCAGGAATATTTCTCCAGATGTCACAGGTATCCCTGGAACGATCGACAATCCTGTGAATGGGAATAGAACTTGACCAATGTAGGAAAAGTCAGACTGGCGTAACATAATTCGTTGGTGCTGATTCCGGTATCAATGAAAAGTTCTGAATACAATTTCTGCTAATGTAACGATCACTTGAGCTTCTCTTAATTAGTTGGTACGTGACCCACTTAATTACACTAACTATGCTGACTTTACTGAAAAGGCAAATTATTGACATTCGTTCACTTGGCCTCACGAATATAGACACATTTACCAAACAGATACGCAATGTATAACTTCATTTGAACTCACGTCAAAGCATTCAATTCGATTTGCATTTTATTTACAGAACAGGCCAAAGAACGTAAACAGAGGTTTGACTCCACTCTTCAACACCTCTCTGAATTTTCCCTGTGACAGAGTGTATATACACGTGTTGGTGCAGGTACAGAGAACCTGCAACATGAACCCACACGGTTGCAGAATGTACTTCGGCGTATTCAAATAAGTAACACCAATGATAGTGCTCATTAAATCATCTGCTGCTATTCCCAGCAGGTAACAGAAGATGCATTTGGAAAGACCGTATTTTCCTCGAGACAGGATCAAAATCGCCATTAAATTAACTGCAAGAAAGCAGAGCTATTTTCAGGAGCATAAACACTGATCCGTTTCAATTGAGAGACATATAGAGAAAAGCGTTAAAGCGGATTGAGTGAACCTCATTTTCCGATCCTATGCCGGGACAGACTGCTTTCGATTTGGATAGAGGAAAGATAGTTCGCACGGGCTCCGTCACTGCCCTTTGACTGAAGGATAACAGCGGAACAGACTGACAGCTGAGCTCCAAATTCCCAGAAGTTGACAAGCAGAGATACTCGACCGACTCATTTGCAAGGGCCAACATTTTATCTGAGAACACCAAAGGTTGTACTTATAGCGAGAATAAAATGGACACAGGGAACGTGCTTCTTCAGATACAACATATGTAAGCACACAAACCATAAAGCTAAATATATGTAAATAATATTTTTTATTTATTTATTTATTTATTTATTATGTTACCTATCCCTTCCTTTACGTTCTGAATCCGTCGATGTGTTGCTGTGGCCATTCAGGTATGACCCCTCCGTCCTTTAGCTAGACCGTTCTTCTATCGTGGACTCGTCACCCAAGCAAGGGTGGACACAAACACACAAGCCCCCACCGGCCTCGCTATAAACACTGTGAGTTAAAATTGACCGTTCCTTCGTTCGGTCTCCGATGCCCCCACACTTTCTCGTGGGTTCCAATCCTTAAACAGTGCTCACTAGTGTGTCTCTTGGTGCGTCTCCTGGTGTGTCTGAGGGATGTCTCCCCAGACCTCACTTTGATCCTACTCACGGGGTCTCTGGTGTCAATCAGTTTTGAATGGCATAGTCCATCAAACCAGCCCACTCCGGCCTTCACTGAGGAATTTTAATGAATAGAATAGTACCAAGTAAACAATCCTTCTCCAAAGCCATAAGTCTTTCGGGAGTCATAATATGGTGGAACAACAAGTCTCTTTCTCCCTGTGTTATCTCTCCCTTATCTGAAGCAAATGTTCCGGTCCCAGTATGTTTTTGTTCCATCTCTTTCTCTCTCATTAGCAGCCTGGCAACAGTAATGGTTGTAATTCTCCCAGTGGAGGGGGTCATGGGCAACTCTGCACCCTTCTGCCCATCAGAGCTGTTCATCCTTCGTAACACCCCCATCCTTCTGGGAATTTTCACGAATGGGGAAAATTAAGTAATACAGCGTTTTTACAGGATTACAGAGTTTAGCAAATATACAGAAGTGTCTTTAACTACAAAGCAATACAGATATACATCCAATTTAGCATCTAGTTAAGCAGTCAGCGATTACATTGTCACTCCCTTTAATATGTTGTATCTTAATATCTTATATCTTAATAAATTCCCTGCAGCATCACACTCCAATTTAATAACCACCTGTTTTTATTCCTTTTCGTCAGCAAAAAAAAAAGTAAAGGGTTGTGATCTTCACTTAAAGGTATATTTCAAAATGTGAACTAATACATTTGCGATTATACTATAGTACATTATAAAAGTTTGTGCAAATACTAATCTCTATTTTACTTTTAAACTTAACAGTCAATCTTCCATGGTTTTCTCTTTATTATTTACATGCTTTGTCAAATTCCCTCAAAAGCAGTTCCTGTTATTTAAAGTGGCATTTTGTTATACTTTGGCCCTTTTCCATTTAACTCTCACGGGGTTAGCTTGCTCACCAGTGGAATAGGCTTTCACATAGACCTTTCATAGGAGTTATCTTATCACCAATGTTTTTCAAACTTAGCACATTTTCTGAACTTCCACACAATTCTTTATTTTTAAGCAAATCATTAATTTTATCTTCAGGACCCTTCATTCTATTAGTTTTCAGTTTAATATCTGCAAGTGATCTCTCTTTGACAAAACAACATTTCTGGTTCTGTTTCTCCAAATCACCTCCTTTAATAACATCAGCGAGTTGTTTACCTTTAAGTTCCAAAACAAACTGTAATTGATTGACAGGCACATTGATAACAAGCCATTGTTCCTTCAGCCTAGTTACTGCTTCTAAAACCAATTCCGACTTTAAATTTTCTTTATTCAATTTAGGAACTACACTTTTCCCTTCTCCTTCAATAATATTCACATCACCAGCTTTCATCTCCTCACTAACTTTTAACACACCTTCTAACACAAACAACTGAGAATTCTCACTTAACACTGGTACCAAGGTTAACCCTTTCTTCACTGAACCAAGTCCATCTGACCCAAAAGAACTGCATTCTTTTCAACTAAATCAGATACTTCAGACCTTTCCTGAGTTTTAATACTAGGTTCAGTACCCTGTGCATCCACATCTTGAACAGACTGAAACGGGACATCTACCTCTTCCAGGCTATCCATAACAGTCCCTTTTCCAAATTCTAAGTTCCCCTAATCCTCCCAGTTACTCTCTGGGCAACTCCCATCCGGAGTAAACTCAACCCTGCGGGTTAAAACAACTTCATCTGCTAGCCCAGCAGACTCCTTCAAGGTAATGGCATCCTTTTCATCTAGGACTGCCCTTATATCATTATCGGGAACACATGTAAATTTTTCAACTGGCAAATTCCGATATAGACTTATTCGGCTTCTCGTTCAGATACATCCTGATATTATCCGAAACACAACCTTTAAATTCCTCAATCAGAATTAACTCTCTGAAACGATGGAAATCCTCCTCCACCTCTTCTGCAGCGCACCAGCGATCCAAGAGCACACCCTTTTCATAGGCAAACTCTGCATACGTCTGATTCCACAGTTTCTTTAAATCTCTGAACTTTTGTCTATACGCTTCAGGTACCAACTCATAGGCCCGAAGGATAGCCTCTTTTACTTCCTCTTAATCCTCAGACTCGTCCATGGACAACGCCGCATATGCCCGTTGAGCCTTCCCTTTTAATGCACTTTGTAATAACGCCACCCACTGATCTCTGGGCCACTTCTGATTCACTGCCACCTTTTCAAATTGCAAGAAGTAACTATCAACATCCGTCTCCTCGAACGGAGGTACTAACCTAAACTCTCTACTAACATTAAACTTCTCCTTTCGGTCTGCCCCGGTACCCACATGTTGCCATTTCTCCCTCTCGAACTGCCGTTGTTTTTCAGCTTCCTCCACTCTCCTTTCAGCTTTCCTTTCTTCCTCCTCTGCTTCCAGCTGTTTTAACCTAAGTTCATGCTCCCTCTGTTTCTCTTTCTCAACCAACTTTATTTTTTTCTATCTCTAACTGAACCTCCCCCTCGGCTGGTTTCCTCTCAGGGTACAGGTCCAATTCATCTGGTGTGAACAAACCCTTGGATACATAATGCTTAGCTATTTCTCTCTGTATATCCACCTTTCTCATCGACGATTTCACCTCTGGGAGATCTAATCGTTTCGCAATATTCATCAATTCTGCCTTCCTGGCAACCTCTAATGCCCCCGCAGTAGGGTCTTTTAAAAATTTGACAATGTCCATCTCTGCTGGTTTCCCGTCTCGTTACCCACGCAACCAGATCAAATAATGGACTTATAGCCCGATACACTGGCCCCCCAATTTGGTTTCAAATCTCGAGACGAGGCCCCAATTTGTTACGTACCCCGTAACTGGGTGTCTTACCAGCAAAGATAGATGTATCTGATGGAGTACGGTACTATTTTCAAAACAGTGTTTATTAGTAAAATATACAAATCAATATCAACAATGCAAATATACAGATAATACACGTTAGCAATACTAAACCTAAAAGTGTGGGTATAATAATAATCAATAATAAACAAGCTCTATTGATGTCTAGGGGATAATGAATTGTCATATGTGAATATAAAGTTCAGTTCAGTTCATACAGGCTGAGGTAGTTGTTGGTCGAGGTGTTGTAATTGTTGGAGAGAAAGACAGAAAGAGAGCGAGCAAACAGTGACAGCCAGTCAAACCGTCCTTTACGTTCTTGATCCGTCGATGTGTTGCTGTGGCCATTCAGGTATGACCCCTCTGTCCTTTTGCTAGACCGTTCTTCTATGATAGACTCGTCACCAAGGCAAGGGTGGACACACACACAAGCCCCCACCGGCCTCGCTATAAACACTGTGAGTTAAAATTGACCGATCCTTCGTTCGGTCACCGATGCCCCCACATTTCCTCGTGGGTTCCAATCCTTAAACAGTGCTCACTAGTGTGTCTCTTGGTGTGTCTCCTGGTGTGTCTGAGGGGTGTCTCCCCATCCCTCACTTTTATCCCTACTCACGGGGTCTCAGGTGTCAATCAGTTTTGCATGGATTAGTCTATCAAACCAGCCCACTCCGGTCTTCACTGAGGAATTTTAATGGACAGAATAGTACTAAGTAAACAATCGTTCTCCGAAGCCATAAGTCTTTCAGGAGTCATAATATGGTGGAACAACAAGTCTCATTCTCCCTGTGTTATCTCTCCCTTATCTGAAGCAAATGTTCCAGTACCAGTATGTTTCTGTTCCAGCTCTTTCTCTCTCATTAGCAGCCTGGCAACAGTAACGGTTTGTAATTCTCCCAGTGGAGGGGGAGATGGGCAACTCTGCACCCTTCTGCCCATCAGAACTGTTCATCCTTCGTAACAATTAACTTACTTACTTAGTTAGTTACTTACTTACTTACTTACTTATTTACTTATTTAGTTACTTTTTTTTATTTCTGTGTACAGGTGACAACCAAATTGAATTTTGAATATTTAAACCAGCCAAAGAGGAGAAAGGGTAAATCGGAAGATATTTGCGCGTTATTATGGAGTTTCTAAATAACATTTAGACAAATAGGTAAAAACAAATTGTTACATTTTCTTGCTTTAAGATGGAAGAGAACGACCCGCTTGTCGCCTAAAATCCGAGGAGCTGGCTGACAAAGTTGCACCGAAAGAAATTATTTCTATTACGTTTATGCTGAGTTTTGAGTTTCTATATGAATACCGAATCAGATTTAGAGCAATACCTGTTGGTAAAGCTTTGGAAAGTCGAGTGAGTAAATACTGGAACAGTATCAATATTAACACTCACTCAATTGATAAAATCTGACATAACAAACGACAGAAAAAGAACAACGTATGCTTCGTCTTGAACAGGCTAAAATAACTCATCAGATGAGGCATCATCTGTAACAAATTTTATATTGCTGTTATGCCGTGCAACAGGTACAGTATGAAGAACAACAGACACAAATAACAGACAACTCCAGTTACTTACCAGAGATACCAATCGCTGCCAGCACGGGATTGTAATTACTGGCTATGTAGTAAATTGCTGCATTTACCATTTTCTATGTGAGGCACTGATCAGTTCAAAATGGTCCAACTACCGATATCCACTGTTTATTTGGAAGCTTTGGAAGCTCTTGTGCAGGAGCAGAAAGTGCACTCTGACAATTAATCCTTCCTCCTCCTGAGTCACCTCAGTGGCAGTCTATTGCAAAAACACTTCAGGTAAACAATTGATATGAGTCGTGCAACGAAAGTCGTTCCTTGAAAAAAGTTTATAAAAAGACACAATTATGTCTATTCACCATTCTAAAAACAATGTTGTATATTCCTCGTCTCTGAAGCAAAGTTTGCACATTTCAAATGGAAAAAACTCTTTGTCTTAATATTTTTTACAATGGGTACTATCCACCTCAAATATTTATCATTTGTAACAGTGGACACAAGATACTCAATTAAAAAAGGTACATTTAGTTTGACTGCTAAATTCGATTATCTTTTCACTAATGGGGAATGTTCACACCTCTTTGTTTTTAGTTTGATTTGGTTCCACAATACCAGTCAATTTGAATGATAAACTACTTCCTAATCGATTAGATTAGTTATGTATCTCGAAGGTTGATTTAACAGCGATTGTAATCCTGTCTCGAGGAACATGTCGTCTTTTGAAATGCTTCAATGTTACCTGGTGAAAAAATGGTAAATACTGACTTCATGGAGTTTGTCTTCGTTGCTATTATTCAGCAGACTAATTACATCTACAATTATTCAAATTCTTGCTCATTATCCGATTTGTGTTCGGACATTTGCCCCGATGATTGAAATTATGGATTTTTCCGTTCAGCTAACAGCGGATTTCACTTTCGATCGCCATATTGCAAGTTGTTGTCAAAGACTGCGGGATCGATGCTACACCAAGAGAACAAACACTGTGGTTATAGTGACCGGGACTGCCGTGAGCTCCGCGAAGAACGTTCCGCTTTACTTTGCCCTGGAGTCACCAAAATTGACAAGGTACCGCGGTGCTGTTATCCCAGGGACGATGAATTCCTTTATCAGCGTGTGAAGAACACGAGTGACCAGACGGTATCTTCGCTGTCTCCGCCTCTTTATTTCTGCTGTTCAATGGGTTTGCAGTCAGATAGAACACCACGGCAAATAAAGTCTGCATGGGGACTTCAGAGCATTAGCGGAAATCTGAAGGACGAAGAGGTGGTGAGACAGTACTTTGTTGCTCCCTCTGTCAGTTAATTCCCATAATATTGTGGATGACCTGCTTAATATATTCCAAGATCTGGCTTGTGGTCAATTATTCTACGCAGACAGGTATTTGAATGCCCTGACAAATATCCTGCGGCAGTTCGCGTATATGTTGTTAGTAATGAGTATATGAAGCAGCACCTGCATCAATGGACTAACGCAGAGAATGTTGTGAAAAGGGATGAAGAACGAATTAACTGTGTGTTTGCATTAATCGCCTGTTGTGTAGATCCTATCTCCCTACCTGCCCATCGGCTTCCAATGGTACTTTCCCCAACCCTTTCTTCAATGGCCTTCTGTCCTCTTCAATCAAATTCCTCATTTTTCAGCATTTTATCCCTTTACCAATAGTCTTACAAGTTACTTACTTCACCCCGCCCCCCGGTTTCACCTGTCATATATCACCGTGTACATCTTCCTCCCCTCTCCCTTCTAACCCAGACTTCTAGTCTCTTTTTTTCACTGTCCTGGTGAAGGGTATAGGTCGAAATGTCGACCGTTTCCTGATTTCCATGGATGCTGCCCGGCCGGCATTGTGTGTATTACCTTCATTTCCAGCATCTGGAGACTCTCTTCTGTTTGTGATGTGGTCCTGACCACGGTGAATCCACTATCTCCCATCACTGCTTTACTCCTGTCATCCACGTACACAGGGGCAGTTTCCCGCGGCCAATGGACGCAGCATCCAGCGCGAGTTTGGTATGTCGAACAAGGCAGATTAGATCACTTTAGATTCTCACCATTCAACAGTTGATCTCGCTGCCTGCTCTCCACGATCTTCAATGCCACGGTGCAGCAGTTTTCAGGCGAGTTTCTCAGACAGTCAGCCCGAGTCCTCTGCTTCATACGCTACCTGATACTGGGAATGTCATTGTTAAACGAGACTATGAAAAACCAGCAGTGAGACAGCAAGCGCGGAACGAGAGATCGGACAAAATTACAAGTTGGTACTGTGCCTTCAGCGTTCCCTGGGACTGATGCTGTTGAATGAGGTGGTGAAATCAGGAATTATCTATGTCCGACCATAGCAGAGTTCCAGCAGGCAGGATTCAGTAACAATGATGGTACGAACTGTTACGACAGCAGTTATGCAAAACAACAATGCAACAGCGATCAGGGTAAAGGAAAAGCTCCACAGTTCAGTGTTGTTGTGGAATCGAACAGGCGGAGTCATGGACTTAAGAAATAGACGCAATAGTGATTGTTTCTGGTGACGTCATCGTCGAGATGGCAACTTACTCACTAGCTCCTCCTTTAATACTTAAAACGGGTATTAAGTCCCGTTGACGCATCAAATACATTATTTTTCGACAAATATTTGAACTGAGAAGAGGGGCATGAATGGGGAAAAAGTATGGAAATATAAAAAGCGAAACTGCGGAGCCTGCGTCTGAGAGGAGTGCTGCGAACAGTTCTCTTACCCGACCACGTGCTAGCGAGGCGGACGTTGGGACTCGTTCCGGCGAAGCGTCGAATATCTTCAAAATTCTGAAAGAAATAATGGAAGGTCCAGAAAGATATAAAGCAGCAGCTCCGCGATATTAAGTCAGAGCTCGCCAGCGTTAATCAAAAACTAGCGTTGGCAGAGATTCGAATTGAGTAGGTGGAAGATCGCGTTCAAACGTGGAACGGATACTGAGTAAGACAATAAAAATATTAAATCACCAAGAAAGTAAACTGCTTGACCTCGAGGGAAGATCACGGCCGAAAAATATTAGAATCTACAACGTTCCCGAAGGAGCAGAGGGCTGGTCTATGACGGAGTTTGCCGGAAAGTTACTGCGTGACGCATTGGATCTTGGCTGGAAGTGTAAAGAGCCCACCGCGCGTAAGTCCCAAAACCTACCGAGGATAGTAAGCCACGCTCAATAATAATTAAATTCCTTCGGTACAGCACCAAGGCGGAGATTCTATGAAGGGCCTGGGGGAAGAAAAGAGTGCTTTTAGAGGATAAATTAATATATTTCGACGAAGATTACCCCCCACCCGCCGTCCTCCAGAAACGCAAAGAATACTTCGAAGTAAAGCGAGTGCTAAAATAAATTAAGATTAGATTTCAAACACCATACCCTGCTAAACCTCGAGTGTTTTATGACAACGGGACGCTTTTGCACCGAACAGTGGAAGAGGCGACTACAGACGTGAAGGCCAGAGGTTTGCCCGTCAGCATGAACAAAACGAGGGTAAGCCTGGCTGAGGAATTATCCCGCTCCGCTTGGGAAATAGTGCGAGAAACGAGAAGGCAGGAGATGGGAGGAGGCCGACAGAAACATATCAGGAAGAGACCGGGAGTTTCCCAAAGACAGTCCTCACCCACTTCACAAGAGGTATAAGGTTTGGGTAACTTTAAAAATGTTAAGAAGCTGAACGGAAGCAAAAGTACTCGGTGATATACCTATCTCGAGAAATACTTATTATATTGTGGATGTTCTGTTACTTAGTTGTTACTGTTTATTCGCCCACGTACTCCTTTTTTCCCACCAAAATAAGAATATATATATATGTAGGAGAAGGTGGGAGTGGAGGATGCTATCACGTATTTGCTGCACAAATCACTCTCTCACCTAGATGGGGTCAGTTGTGCTGTGAGGATTACATTCCTTGACTTCTCTAGTGCCTTTAACACCATCCAGCCCAAGATCTTAAAGCACAAACTAACGGAGATGGGAGTAGACTCTCACATGGTGGATTGGATAGTGGACTACTTGACAGATAGACCTCAGTATGTGCGGTTGGGAGACTGTAGGTCTGACACAGTGGTCAGCAGCACAGGAGCGCCACAGGGAACCGTACTCTCTCCGGTCCTGTTCACCCTGTACACATCTGACTTCCAATATAACTCGGAGTCCTGCCATGTGCAGAAGTTCGCTGATGACACGGCCATAGTGGGGTGTGTCAGGAATGGACAGGAGGAGGAGTATAGGAAACTGATACAGGACTTTGTGATATGGTGCAACTCAAACTACCTGCGTCTCAATGTCACCAAGACCAAGGAGATGGTGGTGGACTTTAGGAGATCTAGGCCTCATATGGAGCCAGTGATCATTAATGGAGAATGTGTGGAGCAGGTTAAGACCTACAAGTATCTGGGAGTACAGTTGGACGAGAAGCTAGACTGGACTGCCAACACAGATGCCTTGTGCAGGAAGGCACAGAGTCGACTGTACTTCCTTAGAAGGTTGGCGTCATTCAATGTCTGCAGTGAGATGCTGAAGATGTTCTATAGGTCAGTTGTTGAGAGCGCCCTCTTCTTTGTGGTTGCGTGTTGGGGAGGAAGCATTAAGAAGAAGGACGCCTCACGTCTTAATAAGCTGATAAGGAAGGCGGGCTCTGTCGTGGGCAAAGTACTGGAGAGTTTAACATCGGTAGCTGAGCGAAGGGCGCTGAGTAGGCTACGGTCAATTATGGAAAACCCTGAACATCCTCTACATAGCACCATCCAGAGACAGAGAAGCAGTTTCAGCGACAGGTTACTGTCGATGCAATGCTCCTCAGACAGGATGAAGAGGTCAATACTCCCCAATGCCATTAGGCTTTACAATTCAACTGCCAGGACTTAAGAACTTTTTTTTAAAGCTATTATTAATGCTTTTTGAGTTAGTGATTTAGATGCATATCATATTATTACTGAGTTAAGTATTGTATGTAATGAGTTTTTGCTACAACAAGTGTATGGGACATTGGAAAAAATGTTGAATTTCCCCATGGGGATGAATAAAGTATCTATCTATCTATCTATCTATCTATCTATCTATATATATATTGGAAGAATACACGGGGGAATCTTTTCTGTGCAATGGATTTGTTCAATGATTTTATGAATACTACAATGGGGACATTCAACTCACAAGTAGGAGGGGTTAGCCCCCCACAGCTAGACATTTCCTCTAGCTCAATGCTGGGTCTTCTACTAGAGACCTCAGCCTTGGAATCACACGTTCGTTGCCATTTTTGTTTTTATTTGTGTTTCTTGGTTCTTATTTGTTCAGGGAGTAGATCGATTAAGTTTTATTATAATTTCCATGCTACATTGACAGATAAATACAGATGGCTGAGGACAAAGTAAAATTAATTTCTTTTAATGTCAATGGCTTATAAAATCCAATCAAAAGTAAGAGAATATTATCCAAAATGAAAAAAAGAACAAGCCCATGTAGAATATTTACTGGAAACTCATTTAAGTGATAATGAACATAAAAAAACTAAAGAGACTGGGCTTCACTACCCTGTTTTTTTCTCCGCATATAAATCAGGACATAGGGGAGGAGTTGCTATTCTTATCTCAAGTAATCTAAATTTTTAAAAAAGTATTCGCAATGGGAGATAAAGCGGGCAGATATATTCTGGTAAGGGGGTAAAACGGCAATTCAATTACTCTATTGTATATATACGCACCCCTGGAAACTGATACAGGTTTCTTTCAGAAAATTACTGATATTATGGTAATGGAAACAGAAGGTCTCCTGATATGTGGGGGACACTTAAATTTACAATTACAACCAGACCTAGACGATTCCAATAGAAAAACCTATGAAACAAAATCTTTACATAAGAAAGTTAAAACACTTTTTGAGGATGTTTGTTTAATTGATATAGGGATGGACCTTTTCCCTGATAGAAGGGATTACACTCATTATCCTGGTCCCCATTCTGTATATTCAAGAATAGACTATTTCATAACATTTGGAAAATCAAAGACAAAATAAACAGCTGTGGAATTGTGTCAATAGATGTAAGTGACCATGCATCTATATATGTATATGCTGATTTTGACCTACAACCAAAGAATACTATTTGGAAACTAAATTCAAGTCTACTCAATGATCCGCACTTTAAGGAACAAATTAAAAAATGAAATTGGTCTCTACTTAGAATTTAATGATAATGGAGAGGTTTCGCATCCCATTTTATAGGATACACTGAAGGCGGACTTAAGAGGGAAAATTATAGCGGTATCTTCATATAAGAAAAAAAAAGTAATACAACATTAGTGGAATTACAAAATAGGCTCAAGGAACTAGAGAAAAAACACAAATTGAATTTGGCACTATATACATTAGGGGAGATTAAAAGAATTAGGAAGGAAATAAATAATTTGGCTAGGGAAGAAATCAGGAAAAACTTGATGTTTCTGAAACAGAGACATTATGAAATTGGATCCAAATCTATGAAAATACTGGCGTGGAAACTGAAAACAAAAAGATAGCAGAAAATACAATTCATAGAATTAGGTACACAAGAACGAAAAATATTTTAAAAAATAAACTAAGGGAAATTCAAGAAACTTTTGAAGGGTTTTACAAAACTCTATATTCCAAAGTTCCAGGGGGAAGCATAACCCAAATTGACCCCTTCTTGAATTCTCTAGAGTTACCCAATTTAAGCGAAGAACAAAATAGAAGGGAGACTGCTGACATAACTGGTTAAATTAAAAGCTGCAATCAGTAGGCTTAAATTAAGCAAGTCACCAGGATCGGATGTGTATACGGCAGAGTGGAACAAAGAATTTAAAAATGAGTTAATTCCTGTTTTACTCCCCACACTGAACTGGGCTCTAAAAAAGGCACAAATGCCATGAAGGAAGCGATAATCTCAGCTATACCGAAAGAAGGCAAGAATGAAATGGAATGCGGGTCATTTAGACCAATATCCGTTCTTAATGTCGTTTATAGGTTGTTTACCTTTATCATGTCCAAACAATTAGAGGAGTTTCAACCCATACTGATATGTAACGATCAGACAGGTTTTGTACGACAACGCCAGACACAAGACAATATACGAAAGACACTTCACATTATGGATAATATTTTTTTTTAATTGAAGCAGTAGTGATAAGCGTGGACGCTGAAAAAGCATTTAATTCGGTTAACTGGAATTTTCCTTACAGAGTTTTACATAGATTTGATTTCAAAACTATACAGACACGATATAACAATCCTACTGCTAGGAGTAAAATCAATGGATATTTATCAAATAGTCTTACCCTAGAAAGGGGCACGAGACAGGGTTGTACGTGGTCACTACTACTCTTCGCGTTATATCTCGAACCATTAGCTCAATACTTCGGGACAAAATGAAGATGTCAGGGGAATTACTATTAAAGGGACAGAGCATAAATTGACTTGTTATGCGGATGACATTTTGATCTACCTAGGGCAATCAACATACTCTTTACCTAAATTGATGCAATCGTTTGAACAATATGGTCAATTATAGGGATACAAGATCAACATAGATCAAACCCAATTACTTTCATATTACTATAGCCCACCAAGAGAAATTGAAAGTCGATACCCCTAGGATTAGCACACTGAGTTTTTCAAATATTTGGGCATCATTATGCCAAAAGATTTGGGAAAATAGTCAGAATGTAATTATCAGCCTTTATATTAAAAAGAAAATAAGGAAGATGTGGCAAGATGGAACCTGATTCATTTTTTCAGTCCCAGTTCAAGGATTGAGTCTTTTAAAATGAATATACAGCGCAGCCTTTTATATCACTTTCAGTCCCTAACAATAGAGATTAATCAAAGTCAATTATATGAATGGAAAAAGATGTTATCGAGGTATATTTGACAGGGTAAAAGGCCTAGAGTTCGTCTCAAAACTTTGCAATTAGCAAAGGAAAAGGGGGGATGGGGCCTACCTTCTCTTAGAGAGTATTATTTTGCAGCACAGTTGAGAGCTGTGATATGTTGGTGTAACCCATAGAACATAGCTAGAACATAGAATAGTACAGCACATTACAGGCCCTTCGGCCCACAATGTTGTGCTGACCGTCAAAGCTGCCGCACATATACCCCGAACTTAAATTCCTCCATATATCTATCTAGCAGTCTCTTAAACTTCACTAGTGTGTCTGCCTCCACCACTGTCTCGGGCAGTGCATTCCACGCACCAACCACCCTCTGAGTGAAAAACCTTCCTCTACTATCCCCCTTGAACTTCCCTCCCCTTAACTTAAAGCCGTGTCCTCTTGTACTGAGCAGTGGTGCCCCGGGGAAGAGGCGCTAGCTGTCCACTCGGTCTATTCTCTTAATATGTTGTACACCTCTATCATGTCTCCTCTCATCCTCCTTCTCTCCAAAGACTAAAGACTTATCTCCCTTAATCGCTTATCATAATCCATACTCTCTAAAGCAGGCAGCATCCTGGCAAATGTCCTCTGTACAATTTCCAGTGCTTCCACATCCTTCCTATAGTGAGGAGACCAGAGCTGGACACAGTACTCCAAGTGTGGCCTAACTGGAATTTTACAGAGCTGCATCATTACATCGCTTCCCTTAAACTCTATCACTCTACTTATGACAGCTACCACCCCATAAGCTTTCTTAACTACCCTATCTATCTCTGAGGAAACTTTCAGGGATCTGTGGACATGTACCCCCCCAATCCCTCTGCTCCTCCACACCACCAAGTATCATGCCATTTACTTTGTACTCTGCCTTTGAGTTTGACCTTCCAAAGTGTACCAACTCACATTTCTTCCGGTTGAAATACATCTGCCACTGCTCAGCTCACTTCTGCATCCTATCAATGTCTCTCTGCAATCTTCGACAATCCTCTACACTATCTACAAGAACACCAAACTTAGTGTCGTCTGCAAACTTGCCAACTCACCCTTCCACCCCCACATCCAGGTTGTTAATAAAAATCACGAAAAGTAGAGGTCCCAGAACAGATTCTTGTGGGACACCAATAGTCACAACCCTCCAATCTGAATGTACTCCCTCCACGACAACCCTCTGCCTTCTGCACGCAAGCCAATTCTGAATCCACCTGGCCAAACTTCCCTGTATGCCATGCCTTCTGACTTTCTGAATAAGCCTACCGTGTGGAACAATGTCAAATGCCTTACTAAAATCCGTGTAGATCACATTCACTGCACTACCCTCATCTAAATGCCTGATCACCTCCTCAAAGAAACCTATCAGGCTTGATAGGCACGATCTGCCCTTCACAAAGCCATGCTGAGTGTCCCTGATCAGACCATGATTCTCTAAATGTCCACAGATCCTAACACTAATAATATTTTCCAACAGCTTTTCCACCACAGACGTAAGGATCACTGCTCTATATTTACCCGGACTATCCCTACTATCTTTTTTGAACAAGGAGACAACATTCGCCTCCCTCCAATCTTCCGGTAACATTCCCGTGGACAACGAGGACATAAAGATCCTAACCAGAGGTTCAGCAATCTCTTCCCTCGCCTCGTGGAGCAGCCTGATGAATATTCCGTCAGGCCCCGGGGATTTATCCGTCATAATGTATTTTAACAACTCCAACACCTCCTCTCCCTTAATATCAACATGCTCCAGAACATCAACCTCACTCATATTGTCCTCACTGTCATCAAGTGCTTCTCATTAGTGAATACCAAAGAAAAGTATTCATTGAGGACCTGGCTCACTTCCACAGCCTCCAGGCACATCTTCCCACTTTTATCTCTAATCGGTCCAACCTTTACTCCTATCATCCTTTTGTTCTTCACATTATTGAATAATGCCTTGGGGTTTTCCTTCAC
Organism: Hemitrygon akajei; assembly: GCF_048418815.1. NCBI lineage: Eukaryota > Metazoa > Chordata > Chondrichthyes > Myliobatiformes > Dasyatidae > Hemitrygon > Hemitrygon akajei. The sequence goes on from NC_133151.1 coordinate 46,209,273, forward strand.
CGTACTCGCCAAGGCCATCTCATGACCCCTTCTTGCTCTTCTCAGCTCCTTTCTTGCTACCCTATATTCCTCAATAGAACCATCTGGTTCTTGCTTCCTAAACCTCATGTATGCTGCCTTCTTCCACCTGACCAGATTTTCCACCTCACTTGTCACCCATGGTTCCTTCACCCTACCATTCTTTATCTTCCTCACCGGGACAAATTTATCCCTAACATCCTGCAAGATATCCCTAAGCATCGACCAGATGTCCATAGTACATTTCCCTGCAAAAACATCATCCCAATTCACACCCGCAAGTTCTAGCCTTGTAGTCTCATAATTTGCCCTTCCCCCATTAAATAGTCCTCTCTGATTCTATACCATTCGATGATAAGGCTAAAGTCAGGGAACGGTGAATCAATGTTCCCCAGATGCTCACCCACTGACAGATCTGTGACCTGACCTGGTTCGTTACCTAATACTAGATCTAGTATGGCATTCGCCCTAGTCGGCCTGTCAACATACTTTGACAGGAATGCATCCTGGACACACTTAACAAACTCTGCCCCATCTAAACCCTTGGAACTAATCAAGTGTCAATCAATATTAGGGAAGTTAAAGTCACCCATGATAACAACCCTATTATTTTTGCAACTTTCCAAAATCTGCCTCCCGATCTGTTCCTCGGTATCTCTGCTGCTACCAGGGGGCCTATAGAATACCCCCAGTAGAGTAACTGCTCCCTTCCTGTTCATGACTTCCACCCATACTGACTCAAAAGAGGATCCTGCTGCATTTCCCACCCTTTCTGCAGCTGTAATAGTATCCCTGACCAGGAATGCCAACCGCCCCCCCCTCCCCCCCCCCTATCCGTTTTAAAGAACTGAACTCCAGGAATATTGAGAATCCATTCCTGCCCTGGTGCTAGCTAAGTCTCCGTAAATGTCATTACATCTTAATTCCATGTACGTATCCAAGCTCTCAGTTCATCACCTTTGTTCCTGTTGCTTCTTGCATTGAAGTACACACACTTTAGCCCTTCTACCTTCCTACCTTTATACCCTTTATTCTGCTGCTCTTTGCTCAAAGCCTGTCTATTTATTGGATCTGGCTTTACTCCATGCACTTCTTTTACTGCTGTATCGCTCCGCGTCCCATCTCCCTTGCAAATTAGTTTAAACCCTCCCGAACCATGCTAGCAAACCTACCAGCAAGGATATTGCTCCCCCTCGAGTTCAGGTGCAACCCATCCAATCTGTACAGGTTCCACCTTCCCCAGAAGAGATCCTAATGGTCCAAAAATCTAAAACCCTGCCCCCTGCACCAACTCCTCAGCCACGCATTCAACTGCCATCTCCTCCAATTTCTACCATCACTATCACGTAGTTTTGGCAGCAAACCTGAGAACGCAACCCTTGAGGTCCTGTTCTTCAGCCTTCTGCCTAGTTCCCGAAACTCTCACTTCAGAACCTCATCCCTCATCCTGCCAATGTCGTTGGTCCCAACATGTATTACCACGTCTGGTTGCTTTCCCTCTCGTACCAGGATGTCATGCACCCGGTCAGAGACATTTCGGACCCTGGCACCAGGGAGGCAACATTATTTGATGCTATGCCGGGTCAGATTGAGTTGAGTTCACAGAGTGGAAATAGAGTGTTTACGTGCGATGTACCTGCCTTTTGATTGTGGCACCCGAGTGACGGTTGTGTCGCAACTTTCCAACAGTTCACAGCGGGAATTATGTAGTCTGCTATATACTTGCTAGCGGGCGGTAATCGATCCACTATTGAAGACGAAAATAGAAACGTACTTGTCGCGGATAAACGAGAAAAGTTTGCAAAAAGTGCTGAAGCGATTGTAAAGATCTTTTCATCTCAATTGAGGTTTGTTTTGTATTGATATCGAACCACTTTCACAACAATACATTCCGGTAAATCTTTGGAAGGTCGAATAAGGTAAAATACAGGAATAATATCAATGATTGAATTGGAAAATAGATAAAAGAATTGGCCCTACATTACGATTTGCAATGTCAGAGAAAAATACGGAGAGCATATGCTTAAACCCGAAACAACTTAAAAGAGTCATCAGACGTGGCACCATCGTTAGCAGATTTTACGGTGACTCTTCCGCCGTGCAGCAGGTGCAGCAATAAAAGCAAAACGCACACCTAGCAGCCAATTCCAATTACTTACCAGGGATGCCAATCGCTGCCAGTACAGGATAGTATATACGCACTATGTAGTAAATTGCTGCATATCCCATTTTCTGTGTGAAGCAGCAATCAGTTCAAAATGTTCAAACTGCCGATACTGACCGCTGTTTGCTATGTAAGCTCTTATATAGGAATGGAAAGTGCCCCTTGACAATTAATCATTCTAGCTTGTTAGTCACATAAGTGACAGTCCATTGAACAAACAATTCAAGTAAACCGTTTGTATGAACTGTGTCATTGTGCAAAGAAACTCCCTCCTTGGAGAAAACTCAATATAGCAATTATGTTAAATTATGTGTATTTGCCCCTTTCAAATGAGAATATTGTGCATTTTCTCTCTATAACACACATTTTGTGTTTTGAAATGGTGCAATACTTCCACTCAAAATTTTGATAACCTGCAACATTACATTCAAATAATTAACATTTCTAACAGTAGGCGCAGTGCATTAAGATTATTAAATTACAAAAGGGCATCCAGTTTGGCTGTCACTTTAGGCGACCGTTTCCTTGGGCGGAGAAGGTTCACACTTACTTTTTTCCTTCAGTTTAGTTTGGTGCTGTAATGATCGTCAAGGTTGATGAGAAATAACTTAGTAACAGATTAGAGAAGTTATATCATTGTCGAAACATCAACATGCCACAGTGAAGTGGGGGTCACTTATGCGAACTTAACGCGTCATTTTAATGAAAGTATCTGTAAGCTATGGTCAGATTGAATACTGAAAACGAATCCAGCATAGAAATGCACTCATTAACCCTAAACACCCAAATATGTCACAGTAATATACCAGTCCAGTTTGCCACCCACAATCGACATTTTATGCCATTCCTTGCAGGTGTATTGTTTTCATACATTGCTCATTGCATTTCTATTCAGTTTAATTTTTGCAGGTTTTACAAGACTCAGTATTTACCACAATGTACCAGGCTTTCGGAGTTTTAGAATAGATAGAGCAGGAGGTGAGGTGGGTGGACGGGGCGTGGAAATTGCGCAATTAATCATGGTCAATATCACTGCGGCGCTTAGAAACAATGGAGAGATCACCTGCTGAGTCCATTTGGGTTGAACTCCAGAACAAGAAGGAAGCCATGACACTGATGGGATTACTGAAAAACCGTCAATAGCAACCTGTCATTGGTAAACAGATATGTAATCAGATTAAGGAAGTGTGTAAAATTAACAGGGTTGTTGTCAACCAACCTGATATTATGTGATATAATGACATCATGTGCTGTAGATTTCGCGTTCTATAAATTTCGACCTTTTTAGTCTAAGGGATTTAGACGGGGTAGAAAGTGTTAAGGTTACTTAAAACAATATGTAGACGGTTCGACAAGAGCGGAGGCCATACTGGACTTGGAGTTGTTTAGCTGACCAACCTCCTCACATTTTGGTGGCTGAACAGGCAGGGAAGTGAACACAACTCCTTAACTTTCAGCATGGCTATAGGAAAGTATAGGCATGATCCTTTAAAACAGTAGGACGGTTTTAAATTAGAGTCTGGAAAATTACGGGGGTGTCAGGCATGAACCAAGAACCGTTTATTAGAGACATCCTTTCTATGAAAAGTCCACATCAGACATGTGGAAGGTGCTTGAACATTATTTGCACAGAATACAGGAAAAATGTGTTTGTATGAACAGGAAGGACAGGGACGGACAGATAAGAAAACTTTGGATGTCCAGAGAGATGATGAACAAAGGCAAGAAGAAAAAGTCAAACAACAGTGACAATAACAAGTGTGAGCACCCCGGTCAAAATTTCGGTTGCTGTGAATAGCTAAGCGAGTAAAAGATGACCTGATTTCTAAAAGGTATAAAGTTAAAGATAACACATTTCTTTAATATATTATGCAAGATTCCTTTTTAATTTCCATCTTTTACAGTTTCAAAATAACAAAACAGTTAAAGGGCCCGATGCAAACGTTTGGGCATGTTCGCCCATTCTTACTTGTAAAAGGTTTATAGCTCTGTAAGATACTTGTGCTGCCTTGCATGCGCTGCTCTTTTGAGCTCTATCCACAGACGTTCGATAATGTTTATGTCAGGGGACTGTGAGGGCCATGGGAAAACCTTCAGCTTGCGCCTCTTGAGGTAGTCCATTGTGAATTTTCAGGTGAGTTTAGGATCATTGTCCTGTTGTAGAGGCCATCCTCTTTTCACCTTCAGCTTTTTTACACACAGTGCGATGTTTTCTTCCGGAATTTGCTGGTATTTAATTGAGTTCATTCGTCCCTCTACCAGTGAAATTTTCCCCGTGCCACTGGCTGCAACACAAGCCCAAAGTATGATCGATCCACCCAGTGCATAACAGTTGGAGGTGTTCTTTCCATGAAATTCAGCACCCTTTTTGCTCCAAATATTCATTGTTTATTGCGGCAAAACTTCATCGTCAGAAGTTTGCAAAGGAACATTTAAATAAGCCTGATGCATTTTGGGAACAGGTCTTGTGGAGTGATAAATTTAAAGTAGAACTTCTTGGCCGCAATAAGCAAACGTATTTTTGGAGAATAAGCTGTGCAGAATTTCAGGAAAATAACACCGCTCCAGCTGTTAATGACAGGGGTGGATCGATCATACTTTTGGCTTGTGTTGCAGCTACTGGCACGCGGAACATGTATGTTGTTCATCGGCAATTTATTTGTCTTCACATTACTATGGCTCGGGTTAGCTTCTCTTAATATTTCATTTTCTTCTTTCCTCACAGTATCTTGAGTCGCATTCGGTGGGTTTGAAAAGCTTCCAGATCCCTTAATTTCCCAGCGAGTTTTGCTATATTTTATGCCCTCCCATTTCATCTTACTCAAGTCCTGGCAGCCTTTGTTGCCGCATCCTCCCTTTAGAATACATTTCTATCTTTGGAATTTGCTCCCAAAAACTCCATTTATTGTTCTTCTGTCGTCATCAATGATAGTGAATCTTTCCCGTCAATACTGGCCGCTCCTCTCTTGTGTTTCTTTTACTCCCCTGTAATACATAATGCCGCATTTAACTTAATCTTCTCTCCACTCAGGCTGCATCGATAATTATGTCATTTAAGAATCGTTGTCTACGGAGGCTTTATTTACCTTAAATTCTCTAATCACATCTGTTTCATTACACAACAGCTATTCACTCTTTTACGATCCTGCACCATACTGATTACCTCAATCTATCTGCATATACAAATCCCCCAATCACTATCCCTGCCAATTTACACGTCTTTTCTATTTCCCGTTGTAATTTGTATTCCATATCCTAACTATATTTTGGAGGCCAGTTTATAACTCCCAACAGGGATTTTGTTAATGTTACGTTCCTCAACTCTACCCACAACATTTCTACATCCATTGATAGTATGTCATCTCGTTCGAAGAACTTGATGTATGTATTTATTGTGTTATTTGCTTATCTATCTATCTTTCTATCTATCTATTTATTTGTTTGTTTGCTTATTGAATTATTTACTTATTTTAATCAAGAGTCATCTGCCCCTTCTGCCTAGCTGCCTGTTTATTCGATGCAATGTTAATCAATCAGCGTTCAGCTCACAACTATGATCTTTCAGCCATTACTTGCTGATGCCCAGATCGTTGTGCCTGCCAGTTTCAAATAACGGTATAAGAGTACATACATTTTGCTGTTTACCAGAGACCGCAGAGTTCTGGTTTATCCTTCCAAGTTGTCCACAGGTGTAACCTACCTTCTTGGTGTATCGTTTATTTCCCTGGTGTCAGGCCTTTAGAGCTTCCGTTGGGGCATCCGTCACAAATGATTTTTATGGGATGCTGTTGCTATTCTCCTGCCCAAGCTTCCCGCATTCACATCCAGCTTGCAGTTGAGAAGTCTCATAATATCTCCATAAACCACAGCCGGACCAGTCTTTGTTGACTCTAAGCGAGTAACCCACGTAATGGTATTCCAGAATCTCGTTCTGATATTGATTCGATGTAGGTCGCCCCTCCTCTTGATTAAACTTTCCTGAAACTCTGCATGGCCAGTCCTTGTTACTCAGTGAAAGATTAAATATAACCTACAACTGACAAGGAAGTCAGACAGGAGCCGCATTTTCTTCGTTCACTGATACAGATTCCATGCCGTTGTTGACAAACGCACCTACTTCCCTACTGCTCACAATATTACGTTGAGAAATTATTTTGCCTTGCATTCGACGCCATAACAGGAACTAGCCAATAGTAAGCTTTCCAATCAGAAGCCTTGCTTTGGTTCTAGTGCTCATGGACTCCTCCCCAACTCTCTTGCTGAGGAATGGTGATTCCACTGATTCACAGTTAACCCCAATCTCCACTGACGGGCAGACATCGGAAACATCACCCCACGTGTCCTTACTCACCCCAGCTCGAGGTAACTCCTCAGTCCTCCTCAATGGCTTCCACTATATCAATGTGGTGACTTTATTTTTTTTTCCCTCTACATGCAATTATTAACATCGTTGTCTTTCCCATTGACTGTTACCGTTTACAGTCGTGTAATTCTTCATAATATCTGTCTTTAACTTTTGATAACTCCGCTCAGTCACTGTTGTATTCATTACCATCCCTACGCTTTGATCTGACAACCGTCCCTCTTAATCGAAGACAACAATGATTAAGTATAACGAGAAGAAAATGGCAAAAAAAAACCGAGACCATGAAATAGCTCTGCTTACAAGGATTATTTTATTCCTTAAGGTGAGATATTTAGCTGTGGAGTCATCCCAATATAAGAGTTCAATTATCCTCTTTCATTCAAGAGCCTGATGTTTGTGGAGTGGTAACTGCTCTGGCATGCTGGTTATCCGAGTCTGATATACTGATATATTTTCGCTGCTGCTAGCAGCGAGATAAGATCTTTGATGATAGATACAGCTTTCCTAAAACGGCGTTTGAAATAGAAGTGTTCAGTGTTTGAGGGAGCTTTAGCTGTGATTTCCTGCACCGTATCCAGTACCTTTGTAGGATTTTCCCTTTAGGGGCTTTAGTTAAGTGTCCTCATACCAGGCCGTAATGCAGCCAGTTAATACACTTCCCACTACGCATCTATACAAGTCCGTCATAAATCTATAATTGTAACTGCAAAATGCAAGATCGCTTCATGTAATTTCCAGTACACAAGTGTAATGGAGAAAGAAGTAATGGTTGCTCGAGATCTCGTGCAACATAAAAAACACAATAAGTTAAAGAATACAATAAAACGTACAAAGATATTTCTGCATAGGATGTATTATACAACTGATTTACAAAGATTGATTTTACGCACATAGGATTTAATTTTAAATGCCCCATTCCTTTCTAAAATTAAAGGATAAAATGTGTTGACGTGGATTGACTATCTATTGAAAAACTAGAAGACGGCTCTGGTAAGGATTTTTCTCGGTGGCAGATATTTGCACTTGGGCCAACGAAAGGGTCGGATCTTCGGAAAGAGCTAATCACAATCAACATTGGTGACTTGTCCAAATGACCAACAATTGGCATCTCCTAGCGCACAAACGGTGGGGAGCTGGGAATAGAATTTACGAACAGTTGGAAGGAGAGATAATGAGCAACTATACAGCAGATTACTTTAACAATCGGAGTTTCCTCTTCGTGAAACAGATTTGCGTCCCCTTTTCAATTACTTGCGGATCTTTTAGTATCCTCCGCGGTCTCTAAATTCCGCCCGGAATGGAGTGAAGACACCACCCGGTAATTCACCTTTATTTCATGTCTCCTTATTGACATCCTATCGGCCAGTGAGAAGTTTTCCCTTTCTCCAATCTACATGACATAAAACTCTATTCACCGAGAACCACAGGGAAGATATTCTCATGGCATACCTTACCTCCTGCCACGACCGAAGACAGTGTTTGCGTCCGTCACCCCAGGCCCAGGACATCTTTGCAGGAACTCATCACAACCGAACCTTGTGCTGAAACACCTTCAACTGCTTCAGCAAGAACTTGTCTTTCGCACAATATACCTAACGACTTGGCATCCACAGCGGTTTGTGTAAATAAATTCCACATTGTCACCATCCGCTGACTAAAGAAATAGCTCCTTGTCTCTGTTCTAAAGGGATGTCCTTCTATTCTGTGGCAGTTCCCTCTGGTCCAATTCCCCCCCCCCCCACTGTAAGAAATATCCAACCGATGTCCACTCCATCAAGGCCTATCCAATGGGTTTCAGCCGAGATTCCACCTCATTAATCGAAACTGTTGCGTGTACAGACACAGATCCATCCATCGCTAGTCATACCTTACAGATCTTTCATTACACGAATCATACTTACAAACCTGTTCTGGATCCTCTCCATTGCTAGCACATTCCTTTTTTTTTTCACATACGGGGCCAACAAACGGCTCACCATATTACAAGTGTTGACTGAACAATACGTTGCAAACCGTCAAACTTACTTGCTTCCTGTTATAGTCCAACCTCTCGAAATTTATGCTGTATTGCATTTTTCTTTCTTGCTACTCAACTGGCAGGTTAGACCTAGGCAATCATCTATTATGTCTCAAAATTTCCATTGTATATCTGAATTCTGAAAAATCGCTCGGTTAGAAAATCCTCTACTTCTTTATTCCTTCTTCTGAAGTACACGATGAAGCAGCTCCCCACATTGTATTTATTCTATCACTGTTTCGTCCGTTCTCCGAAGCAACCTAAACTCTGCAGTTCTTCAGAGAGTCGCAACTTCCTCTTCAATACCTGTTCATCTATCTATCTTTGTATTGTCCGCAGATGTGGACACATATCCACCAATTATGACATCCAAATCATTAGCAGGTAACGAGAAACAAAATGGTTCCACAATGGACTCCTATGGAACACCACTGGTCACCAGCAGCGAAGTGAGAAACGCAGACTTAATTCCTATTCTTTGCTTCCTGCTGATGATCTAACCTTCTATTCATGGTAGTATCCTTCCTGCAAAAATATAGGATATAGAAATCTACAGCACATTACAGGCCCTTCGGAACACAATGTTGTGCCGACAATGTAACCATCTCCAGATTCCGCCTGGAATTTTCACAGCGCATAGCCCTCGATTTTTCTGAGCTCCATGTACCGATCTAAGAGGCTCTTAATAGAACCTATTGAGCCGATTGCACCACCGGCGCCGGCAGTGCATTCTGCGCACCCACCATTCTCTGTGTGATACATTTACCCGTGACATCTCCTCTCTACCTATTTCCAAGCACCGTAAACTATGCCCATCGTGTAAGCCATTTCAGCCCTGGGGAAGCGCCTCTCACAATCCCCACGATCAATGCCTCTCATCATCGTATACACCTCTATTAGGTCACCTCTCGTCCTGCGTCGCTCCAAGGAGAAAAGGCCAAGTTCATTCCACCAATTCTCATAAGGCATGCACCCCAATCTAGGCAACATCCTTGTAAATCTCCTCTGCACCCTTTCTATGGTTTCCACATCTTTCCTGTAGTGAGGTGATCAGAACTGAGCACAATACTCCCATGTGGGGTCTGACCAGGGTCATTTGCAGCTGCAAAATTACCACTCGGCTCCTAAACTCAATCCCACGATTGATGAAGGCCAACACACCGTACGTCTTCTGAACCACAGTGTCAACCTCCGCAGCTGCTTTGAGGGTGCTGTGGACTCGGAACCCAAAGAACCCTCTGATCCTCCATACTGCCAAGATTCTAATGATTAATATTATATCCCGTCTTCAAATTTGACCAACCAATATGAACTACTTCACGCTTAACTGGGTTGGAGTCCATCAGCCACTTCTCAGCCCTGTTCTGCATCCTATCGATGTCCCGCTGTCACCTCGGCCCACAAACCAGACTATCCACAATGCACCCAACCTTTGTGTCAACAGCAAACATACTAACTTACGCCTACTTTTTCATCCAGGTCATTTATAGAAATGACAAAGATGAGGGAAATCAAAACCGATCCAAATGGAACACCACCTGTCACCGACCTTCTTGCAGAATATGAAACATCTACAACCACCCTTTGCCTTCTATGGGCAAGTCATTTCTAGATTCACAAAGCAAGATCGTAGATCCCAAACCTCCTTAACTTCTGAAATTCCCTTGCATGCGGAATCTTATCCCTGCCTTACTGAAATCCGTATATACTACAACCACTGCTCTACCTTCATCAGTGCCTTTTGTTACTTCCTCAAAGAATTCAATCAATTTCGTAAGGCACGACCTGCCCTTGACAAAGCCATGCTGACTATTGCTAATCAGATATTGGCTCTCGGAATATTCCTTAATCCTGCCTCTCAGGATCTTCTCCAAACACTTGCCCACCACTGAAGTCAGACTCACTGGTCTCTAATTTCCTGGGTTGCTTCCTTGAACAAGGGAACGACATTTGCAAGCCTCCAATCCTGCGGCAATTCACCCGCCCCTATTGATGACGCAAAGGTAATCGCAAGAGGCTCAACAATCTCCTACCTCGTTTCCCACAGTAGCCTGGGGTATATCTCATCCGGTCCCTGTGACCTAACTGACTTAATGCTTTTCAAAAACTCCAGCACATGTTCTTCCTTAAGGACTATATGCTCAAGCGTTTCAGTCCCCTGTAAGTCATCCTCACAATTGTAAACCCGAGTGAATCTGCAGATGCTGGAAAAAAATAAATACACAAAATGCTGGCAGAATTCAGCAGGCCAGACAGCATCTATGGAAGGAGGTGTCTGGCCTGCTGTGTTCTGCCAGCATTTTGTGTTTTTACCCACAATTGCCAAGATCTTTCTTCCTGGTGAACCCTGAAGTAAAGCATTCAATAAGTACCTCTGCTACCTCCACCGACTCCATGCACCCGTTTCCCATATCGCGTCTGGTTGCTCCTTGTCACCCATCTCTCACCCTCTTTCTCTTTGCATACTTGTAGGATGCCTTGTGGTGTTCCTTATCCTGCTCACCAGGGGCTTCTCGTGGCCCCTTCTGGCTCTCCTAATTCTATTATTAAGCTTCTTCTAAGCAACCTTGTAATTTTCTAGAGATCTACCAGTGCTCAGTTTCTTGAAACTTTGGTAATTTTTTTTTCGTTTCTTCTTAACTAGATTTCATGCATCCTTTGTACATCATGATTCATTAACCCTACTATCCTTTCCCTGCCTCAAAGGGACATACCTATGCAGAACTCCATGCAAATGTTCCCTGAACATTTGCCATATTTCTGCCGAGCTTTTCCTGTGAAAATCTCCTCCTAATTTATGCTCCCATGTTCCTACCTAATAGCATTATTTTCCTCCTTGCCCCAATTAAATATTTTCCCAAATTGTCTGCTCCCATCGCTCTCCAGCGCTATTGTTAAGGAAAAGGAGCTGTGGTCACTACCTCCAAAATGCGCTCTCACCGAGAGATCTGACATCTAACCAGGTTCCTTTCACAATACTAGATGAAGTACAGTTTCTCTTCGAGTTCGCCTATATATACATATTGTATATAAATCTTCCTGAACACAAATTACAAATCCCTGCCCATCAAACCCCTTGCGATATGGAGATGCTAATCAATATTGGGAAGATAAAAAAAAATCCCATCACCACAATCCTACTATTATTGCCACATTCCAGAAACTTCCTGACACTCTATTATTACTTAAGCATCTAAAGCCCGGAAAACTCAGCAGCCGTTCCCTTTCCTGAGACATCCAACTATCTGTAATGGCCACGACGTCATAGTTCCACCTCTTGATTCACGCTCTATGCTCATCCCTCTTGTTTATGATACTGCTTGAATTATGATGGACAGATCTCAATCTCTTAGGTTGAGTGTATCTTTGCCCTAACGTCTGTTTATCTTTCCTCTCAAACTCCCTACAAGCTGTGTCAACTTGTGCTCCAAACTCCCCATCCTCTGCCTCTTCATTTCCGTTCCAATCGCCCTGAAAATCGAGTTTAACCTCTCCACAATAGCATTAGCAAACCGCGCCGCCTGGATATTGGCCCGCTCAGATTCAAGTGCAACCCGCCCTTTTTGTGCATATCACACCTGCCCCAGAAACAATCCCAATGGTGCAAAAATCTGAATCCCTGCCCCCAGCTCCAATACTTCTGCCACGCAATTATTCTCTACGTCACGCTACTCCTATAGCCACTGTGGTGTACCACAGGCAGCAGTCCGAAGATTACCAACTTTGAGGTCCTTCTTCTCCGTTTCTTTCCTAACTCCTTGTAGTCTACTTTCAGGACCACGGCCCTTTTTCTACCTATGTCGTTTGAACCAATATGTAACACGACCTCTGGCTGCTCGCCCTCCCATTTCAGAATATCATGTGTAACACTTGGCTCGATCACCTCACGTTCGTCTAAGGGAAACTGCTGCCTGCCCGCCAAACTGTGTTAGACGTTTGCGTAGATGCTGTGTAATGTACCCCGGTACCAACCCACAACGTCAAGCAGCAGACAGTACACAATATGACTCGGGTCCCCACACATACAAGATAGAATAACATAAGGTCCATTGGTTAGTTCCCCGTTTTCTGTAGTTATAACTCATGCATCACAGCTACAGAGAGACATTACCTCATCAGTTAACATTACAGAGAAGCCATTTCACTATAGCACTAGAGAGAAGCCATTTTATTAGCCTTAGTGGTTAATATTACTCAGAACCCCACTACACATGGAATAGTTCATAAACATGACGAACCCTAGCACCTGGGTTACTTGTTTATTTTTCGTGCCCGCAGAATCGAATCGCCAATACCCTCTCCCCGCCCCCACAGCCAACTGTACAGTCTCTATTTTCGTTGCCATCCTCTTCCGTTCCACATCCTTCTGAGTCACAGGGCTGGACTCATTGATAGAACCACGGTCACTGTTGTTTCCCACAGGTCGGTCATCTCACCAACACCCCCCACCACCACCACCATCAGCACAGCACTCAAAAAGGAGTACTTACTGTTACTAATCCTTAAAACCCTCGTATGCACCTTATCAAATACCTTCGGAAAACCTAAGTAAACAACTTCAGTTGACTCTTTTTTTTTATCCTGCCTGTTATTTTCCTCAGAATTTCAACAGATAGACCAAGCAATTTTTGTTTCTTAAGGGAATCATATTGCCTTTGACCTGTTTTGTCACGCTCATCCAAAACTCTTTCTTAATGATGGAACCCAACATTCTACCAGCCACTGCCGTCCGGATAACTGGACTGTAAGTTCTTTTTTTTTTTTGCCTTTCTCTCCTCTTAAACAGTGGACTGATATTAGTCATTCTTTGCACTAGTACAATGGAAATTGCAGTGGAATTTAACTGACTCCACATTTTCATGTTCCTGGTAAATTCTTCTAGTTTGTCAGAGACTCACAGTCATGTTCCAGGGTCGATAAGACATTAAGTTGCAATAGAATTCTACCAATGTAAAACAAATCATACTGGTTTCATTTATTTTATTGACCTCGATTTCGGCATTAATCGAATAGTTCGAAATCTATTTCTGATTAAATAACTATGGTATCGGCGGCTGTTAATTCGTTGCCCCACTTAGTTTAAATTAATTTTGCTGACTTCACTGGAAAAGGCAACCCACTAACGTTCGCTCACCTGGCTGCATGAATATATGGCAGATTAACGAGACACTTGAAAGTGACTGAATTTTATTTGAAATTCCAGTAAAAAACTTACTATTCGATTTGCTTTTAACTTGCATAGACGGGCATTGAATGTAACCAAATATTTCACTACATTTTTCATCTCCTCCCTGAATTTCTTCTGTGACAAAGTGTAGATACAGGTGTTGGTGCAGGTACAGAGAAATTGTAACATGCTCCCAAACTGTTGCAGGATGTACCTCGGGGTATTCAAATATCTGTCTGTGTAGAAGTAATTCTGAGCTTGCCAGTTAGTAGCATATACAATATAGGGGATCCACAAAAATATGAAATTGGCTGATAGAGCGAACAACAGAATCATTGACTTTCTCCGGTTCTCCGCCTCCAGATCCTTCTTATTCTCTCTGTTGTTCCTGAGTCCCCGGCGGACTCTGTTTGCCGCTATTATATGACTGACCGTTAAAGTATTAAACAATAGAATGAAACTGATAGGCAATAAAGTTGTAGTGATACCGTTGAGCAACTGACATGCTCTCCACGCTGGGAATTTAAGATAATCTGCTTTGAAAATGCATCGCCATGGTACGTTCTCAATAATAAGGAAAGGATCTACCACGAAGTACCATGGAAGACGCCTCGCACAGCTCCCTAAACCTACAATCACTATCATCACGGTCGCTGTCCTCTCGGTGCAGTACCGCTCCCGCAGCTTTTGACTACAGATCGCAATACAGCGATCACATGTGAAAGCTACCGTGAGCCAAACAGAACAGTCCATGGTTGCGAGCCTCAGGACAAGCGTCACGGCGCAGATCGGTGTAATGAGTAAAGAAGAGGCATAATGATAAATATTATTGATCTGGTCGAATACAACCGCAATGATTGTGCATATTAAATCATTTGCTGCCATTCCCACCAGGTAACGGGAGACACACTTGGAGAGTCCGCATTTTCCCCGAGACAGGATCACAATCGCCGTTAAATTAACTGCAATGAAGCAAAAGGGAGTTAGTTTCAGAAACTCTGATCGGTTTACATTGATAAGCCTGCTGAGAAATGCGATGTTGTGGGTTGAAAGGATCTCATTCTATCGACACTATACCGTGTCAGGCTGAGGTCGATTTACGTTCTCAGTAACTGCGTTTTAATTGAAGGAAAACGTCGGACCCGACTGGCAGTTGTGTCGTAGTTTTCCAGAAGATTGTAGCGGGAGTTCTGTAATCCACCGTATACTTGTTTGTGGGCTGGTTACGAACCCACTAATCTAGAGGAAAGGGGAGATATACTTGTCGTTGATAAACCAGGAAGCTGCAGATAGGGATGCGTTAAAGATCTTTTCTTTTCAATAAAGTTTTGTTTTTGTTTTGATAGTTAATCAGAGACAGAACAAAACATTCTGGTAAAACTTCGGAAAGTCGAATCAGATAAAATACCGAATCAATTTTAACACTTATTCAATTTCTAAAATCCAGAAAAGAATCAGGCATACAAAACGATTAACAATGTCAGAGAGAATAAAAAGGAAAGCATATACTTAATATTGAACATAATTTAAGCACTGCTCACCATCTCTAACAGTTTTACGGTGACTAGTAAGCCGTGCAGCCGGTACAGAAGGAAAACACAAACGTAACAGCCAATTCTTGCTACTTACCAGGGATACCAATCGCTGCCAGTACAGGATAGTAAATACTCGCTATGTAGTAAATTGCTGCATATCCCATTTTCTGTGTGAAGCAGTGATCCGTTCAAAAATGGTCCAACTGCCGACACTGACTGCCGCTTGCTTTATAAGCTCTTAAATAGAAATGGAAGTGAACTCTGACAATTAATCTTTCCACGTAGTTTGCCACATCGGTTACAGCCTATTGAACAAACACTTCATGTAAACAATTTGTATGAGCTGCAAAGAAAATCTCTCCTCGGTGACATCACAAAATGACAATTATATTTCACTTTCTTTATTCGTCCCATGAGAATATTCTACACTGTCTATGACAGAACTTTGTGTTTTTCTAATGGAACAATCCTTTGATTCAATATTTTTACAATATGCACTATTACATTCAAATAAATATAAGCATTTATTATAAATATAAACATTTAAGTTGCCTGTTAATTCAGGCAAACTTTTATCTGGAAGAAGATTCACACTTCCTCTTTGCTTTCAGCTTAGTTTGGTGCTTTCCTAGTGGTCAAGGTAGATGAGACATAAATTAGTAACCGATTAGAGTAGTTACGTCATTGTCGAAACATCACTAAATACACACTGAATGGGAATTATCTGTGACGAATGTAAGGCTAATGAAAGTAGCTGTAACATATGGACAGATTGAATACTAAAAACACAGCCAGCAGAGAACTGCACTGTTTAACACGAAGCACCCGGATGTTTCACAATAAAATGCCAGTCCATCTTGCGACCTACAATTGACATTTTATGAAATTTCTTGCAGATGAATTGTTTTCATACATTGCTCATGGTATTTCTATTCTATCTCTTTTTTAGAATTAACCACAATGTACCAAGTTTTCAGAGTTTCAGGAAGATAGAGGAGGAGGTGAAACAGGGGGTGACGTGTGCCAATTGAAACACAAATTAGGTTCAATATCACTGTTGCGCTTAGAGACAATGGAGAGGTCACCCACTGAGTCTACTTGAGTGGAACTCAAAAATAAGAAGGAAGCAATCAAACTGATGGGATTGTACTACAGAGCCCCATATAGTAACTGATACGTCAACGGATAGATACGTAATGAGAGTAAGGAAATGTGTGAAAATAATAGAGTTGTTGTCAATTTCCCTGATATAAACTGAGACCTTACGGGGTTTATGGGGCAGAATTTGATACGTGTATCTAGGAAAGTTACAACTCAATATGTGAACGGTTCGAAGAGAGGGCCTGAAGTTGTGTAGTGAACCTGGCCCACTGACTTAATTGCAGTTGGTGAACAGATAGGGAATGAACACCGCTCCTTAACTTTCAGTAGAGCTAATGGATAGGTACGTTCCTTGCGGGATAGTTCCAATTGGAGTTAGGATAACTACGAGGCTATCAGGCATGAAATAGAAAGCCTTTATCGTGGACATCATTTCATTG
Source organism: Hemitrygon akajei (assembly GCF_048418815.1). Lineage (NCBI taxonomy): Eukaryota > Metazoa > Chordata > Chondrichthyes > Myliobatiformes > Dasyatidae > Hemitrygon > Hemitrygon akajei. The sequence goes on from NC_133151.1 coordinate 46,226,081, forward strand.
TCAGAGCACTTCAGACTTGTGGAGGGTGCCTGAAGATCAATTGCACAGAATACAACAAAACTATGTTCGTGTTAGAAGGAAGGGCAGGGATGGAAAGATAAGAGAACCTTGGATGACCAGACAGATGATGAACTTAGATAAGAAGAAAGGGACAATATGTAATGCTTCGGAAGTTAGGATGAAACGAAACACTTGAGGAGTATAAAGCCAGTAAACCAAAGAAGAGATTTAGGAAAGCCAGGGGAGCGGGTATGAAAAGTTCTTGGCAAGTAAGATGAAGGTGAATCACAGGATATTCTATGCACACTTCGAGTAATAGGATAGCTAGGAAGAAGCTGGGAACACTCAGGGATAAAGGGTGGGGGTGGGGGATGGGAGGTGCTGAGAATGTACGTAGGGTACGTAACGAAAACGTGCTTCCGTATTTAACAAGGGGAAGGGACATGGAGGACCAGGAGATCAGTGCTGTCTATAAATACCTTAGGGCATTAACTGCCAAGGAAGAAGAAGTATTATGAGTATTAAGGTTATTGAAGGAGGCAGCATGGGATAATTCTGGACCCGTGGTCAGAATGAATAATCTCTGCCCGTACATCTTTAAACTTACCCTCCATCTCACTTTAAAGTGATGCCCTCTTGTACTGGACATTGGGAACCCGCGGAAAAGATGTTGACTCTCGACGCCGTCTGCGTCTCTCATGTTTTCGGAAGTTCTGGGAGCTCGGGAAAAGCGACGCAACAGACGTTTAACATCGTAAATCAGAAAGTTGATTGTTATAGCTCTCCTCTCGATTTGAAACGGAGACACCTCTTTTTTTCCCTTACTGGGGAGAGAGAGAGAACGAGCCTTTTGTATATCGAATTGCAGGGTGAACGAGTCGTCTTTGGGGTGCTGCAAGTCTGTGTCTCCATTGACGCTTGCTATACACTTCTGTGCTGGGAGGATGACGCTAATTCTTTTTTGCTGATTGGTGGGGGATGGTGGTGTGGGATGTCCCATTGCGTTGTTTCTGCTTGTGCGTGGGAGTGGGGAGCTGGTGGAGGCTTTGGGGCACTAACTTTTTAACAGTCACTCATTCGTTAGGGCGCCAACTTTTTAACTGTGATTCATTATTTGCGTCACTAACGTCTTAACTGTCATTCATTCTCCTCTGTTTTCATGGATGTTTTCGAAGAAAGGAATTGCAGGATACATATTGTATATATTTCTCTGACATTGAATGTGCATTCTGAAACTTGTTGCTGTTTTATAAAATTCTGTCACGCCTCCCTTCAGCCCGCTAACCACCGTGGAAAACAGGGTCCCTATCCAATCTTTGCTTCTACCTCAAGCCGTCCAGTACAGGCTATATCTATGTCAAACTGCTGCAGTAACTCCTGCTTAATTCCATTTTTCCTCTGGAGTGTTGGCCAAAACTGAACACGGAGTCTAATTGCGACCTCTAATATGTAGAACTATAGCACGATATTCCAACTCCTCCAATTTCCCACTGATGAAGACAAGCATGTTGCCCACCTCCTTCACCATCTGATCTGCAGGGCACAGAAGAGAGGAATATCCGTTTGGAACAGAGACTAGGACGGATTTCTCTAGCCTGTGAGAGGTGAATTATCACAAACGTTTGCTTGCGTGGAGAATTCCTCCAGGTGTTCAGATTTCCTAGACGTTGAAATTATGAGATATTCACGAACGCCATCAAATTTCTCATTGAAAATTCGCCGAGGTGATGCTATCACCTGAAGTACTACAGACACTGAACAGTGAAGACAGCGAGGAAGCCGTGCCCGTCTAGGAAAACTCATTGCAGGTATTCACCCACAGTGAACGTGCTTCATCTTGCTGCTCCACCTGTTAATAATAATGGTATAATCAATTGGCTTCTGAAGGAGATTGATTTTGTTTTCCCAAAAAAAAGAGAGCATAATGACAAAAATATATTTAGCGAGGCAAGCATTGCGAAACAGGATAACGCTGACTCTCGCCACTGAAAATGATTGGTAAAAACATCAAATTCATGTCCTAATTCTCCGTGAAGACTAAATACGACAGACAATGACCCAACGATTAAAAATAGTTGACCTTCGTGTCTGTTGAGCAGATTGTGTCTAATGTGACAATGAAATCCACTGACGGATTTAATTGGGGTTCCGACAGGTGTATAAGAACTCCTTGTGTCAGGACATGCAGGTAGTTGGGACAATCTGTAGAATTAATCAATGCTTCAAGTAGAAAATGGGATAATCTGCAATTTACAACATCGTCAGATTTTACTACCCGGTGCTTGCAGCACTCGGTGCTCCAGGTAATGTGAAATCTCTGTAATACACTCGGGGATCGTATCTTGATGGCCAAGGTGCAGATGCGGTCCAGTGCATTTTCCTGTTATTGGATGATGAAAAGAAACGCGCAGGCAGTTGTACTATTGCCAACACAGTTCCATGTCAGTAGGATTAAAATATGATGACAGGATGTGCAGGCAGGAACACATGGGAGGAACTCAGCAGGTCAGACATCAGCAATCGAGGGGAATAAATATTGGATGTTTGGAGAACGTTCCCGAGGAATGTTCTCAGTGACAGCCATGACTCACCAGGTCCGGTGACCGCTGAGTCTGCTCTGTGCTGTGTAATCTCTCTGTGACCTTCGGCCGTCGCGGCGTAAATCCACTCATAACACCGTGAAATTTACTGTAAGGACGAGGAGACTCGATAACCCGCGGGTTATTGATTGATTTCCAAGGTACCATCAGCTGTTCCCCTCCCCTCCAGGTATTTGAATATTTAAATAGGTTTGTCTTCAGACCAGTGTCTGCGGCCTTTACTCCATTACCTTGACTTCCTAGCATGACTATCTGCTGAAGGGAGGGGTGCAATGTGTGTGCTATTGTAATAAGCTTCCCGCTCATTAGCTGCTCCTTTTTCATTCTGCTCTTCCCGATCTAGTAGATGATCTATTGAATGCACGCAACTTAATGTTTGGGCATTACTTTCAAATTCATATTGATTTTCTATGAACATGTGAATTTCCTGCGATTGTTTAACTAATTAGAACCGACTCGGCAAAGCTCTTTTTAGCTGGCACGAGACACCCATTCACAAGATTGGCGTCTTACCCTCTGTGGTGCGCCAACATTCAGGACGCCGGACTGGTCTTTGTGGCTGAGCGCCTAGAGTGTGACTGCTGAGTTTAGCGTTGATTATCTATCAGTCTGTGACCAGTTTGCCCGGTAGCCGTTTCACATCTTGTGAAGTTAGAAGGCTGCCTCTGCCATCTCCAAATACCTCCGATTTTCGATTAAAAGCATTCAAGACCGTCTTGTCGATATAATTACTGAACAATTTCATTTTGAATTGAAGCCAATTAATTAAACACTTTTAAAGAACTGTAATTACGTCAGACCGACTGAAAATAAAACTAATCTCTCCATTACCTGTGCCGTTCTCGGCAAGTCCCTATCCTATTCGGGATAGCTCTTCATAACCTCACTTTACAGGACTGGAACCTGGCCCTTTATTCGCTATTTAACTGAGCCACCTGAGGGCGCTCTGCTGTCAGCCTCCGGATCTCCTTCTGATGGTTAACTTCCGAATGTGAATCTGGCGAGATCTAAATTGTGCATTCTAAAGTAGAGTCCGCCTGATCGGGCTACCCACATCCCATCTCGGTCAGCTGTTACCCTGCCTCCACTCAACGGCCCGATCGACCATTACTGCCAGAGCACAATAAAAGTGACAATTTTTTGGATGTGTATTTGATTTGAGTTTCTGGCAATATTGTTTCCTGATGTCACAGTACAAACGAATAGCGACGATGAAGCGGCAGGCACTAAATGGTTATTAACTTCATGGATGGGTTGTTGAGTCCGATATCATAACATTATATCCACATTTTTGATCACAATGTATCTATGCATTTGAACAGTAATTAATCTGATTCGTGCAGTTATCTCACTGTAGACAAAGTCTGCACATAGTTTTCGAAACATAGATAATACATAAAAATAATTCCTCGTATAATCCGTAAATTATCATCATCTGCCTCTGCTTAACGTCATATTTGTTTTGGATTATTATTACGGAATGCCGGCATCGGACGGTAACGTCAAAATAACAATTCTAGAATGATTTGTTTGCTCCGCCCCTCACAGTGAGATGTCCGTGCCAAAATGTTCGGGAATAGCGGAGTAGCAAAGTCTCCTTTAAGTCAAGTCAAGTCAAGTCACTTTAATTGTCTTTTCGACGATAACTGCTGGTACAGTACATAGTAAAAATGAGACAACTTTTTTCAGGACAATGGTGTTACATAACACAGTACAAAAACTAGACTGAACTACATAAAAAAAACACAGAGAAAGCTACACTAGACTACAGACCTACACAGGACTGCATAAAGTGCACAAAAACAGTTGCAGGCATTACAATAAGTATTAAACAGGACAATAGGGCAAGGTGTCAGTCCAGGCTTCGGGTATTGAGGAGTCTGATACCTTGGGGGAAGAAACTGTTACATAGTCTGGTCTTGTGGGCCCGAATGCTTCGGAGCTTTTTCCCAGACGGCAGGAAGGAGAAGACATTCCCTGATCCTAATCACCGAAATATAACGTAAACAATAATAAATTCCAAGATTGACCCCTATGGAAAACGACTATCATTTATTTCCACTCTTTTCTTCCTGTACCTCAGCCACCGCTTTACCCATGCTAGAAGCATTTCTGTAATTCATGGGCAAATAGCCTCATGTCTGGCACCTTCTCAAAGGCGTTCTGAAAATCCAATAACACGTCAGCAACCGATTTTCCTTTATCTATCCTGCGTGTTATTTCTTCAAAGAATTCTAAAGGATTTATCAGACAATGTTTCCCTTGTCGAAAATGCTGTGGATCACCTACTTTCACATGTGCCTCAAAGTTCCCCGAGACCTCATCCTTAATAAACGACTCAAAACATCTTTCAAAATCAGACCAATTGGTCTATAGTTTCCCTTCTTCTGCCGCTCTCCCTGCTTGAAGAGTGAAGTGACATTTACAATTTCCAGTCCTCCGGAATAATGCAGAAACTTGTTATTCTTGAAAGGTCATTACTAATTCCTGCACGATCACGTCACCAACCTGTTCTAGTGCGCTGACTTGTGAAGCATCTGGTCCGGCTGACGTATCTACCCACCGCAACTCTCTTTTTGTTGTATACATCAAGGAAGATGATACAATTAAGCCTGCCCCGTGACAGGCTGGAATACTAACCACATGTCGAAACAGAAACCACTGAGAAAGGGCGATCTGTTCATCGGATGTCCAGGTACAGGGAGGCTCGCAGGATCACTCCGATGTTTGTTCGTTAATTGAACCCGATGCTTAATGGGCATACACCTCTTGCTCCGTGAATGGAGAGGTTCCGGGGTTCCTCTTCGATTCGTACTCTCCTTGCGTCAAGCACTGGCCGGAGGACACCCCCCCCCCCCATTCTGTTATGATTGTCTGTTAATGACAGTAACTTTCACCAATGGGATTTATTGAACGACTAATTGATGCAGGGAACGATTTGCCGATCATAGATCTGGGCAATGTGTTGTTGATTCCAGCCTCCCTACGGACCTTTCTTCCAATAATTCGTTTACCCTTCCTCTAACATTGATTCTGTCCTTACTCACATGTCCTAAAGTTCACGGCCTTCCGTCCTCAACACACCTTCTCGCCTCCCTAACATGGTTAAATGTTCTAACACGTATTCACTCCATGAGCCTCTGCATTCAGCACGTCATTCTACATTCCTTCAGCAGTCTTCAAAGAGATCCTACCACCAACTGCAGCTTTACGTTCCATTCCTCTCAGCATCCCACCCTCAGGTTCCCCCTCAGGCCCGCAAACATCCTTCCAGTTGAGTCAATACTTCACCCGTAATCTGTCGAGGTCATCTCCTCTATCAGGTAGTCCCTGTGTGTGTGGGGGGGGGGGGGCTAGGTTTTTCACACTCCGAGTATAGGGTGCCTGCAATGAGCTGACCGTGGTGGTATGGAGGCAGATATGATAAAGCGATTTGAAGAATGTGTTAGACAGACTAATTAATGAGCAGGGAATGCAGGGACATGGACTTTGTGTAGGCAGAAGGGATTGTTGGCTAGAAAGAACTACTGTCTACAAATCAGTGAATTCTAATAAGTCAAGGACCGTGGAAGCAGATGCAATAGTTGCCTTTGTTCTTGCCAGGTGGAAGAGGTGGACCTGCCATATTATGAAGAGACTGCGTTCTCCATCTTTTGAGTAAAATTCGCTTAGCTTGATCAGTGCTTTAAAGTCGACACAGTCATCTCTCAGATAATCTGCTGAAAGAGGTATCATTTATGAACACGCAGTTATTTGTGAGGCGTTCCTTGGTTGGATATAATATGCAACGCAGGGTGGGGGTCTGTATATTTAAAGTAAAATTGATTAGATATCTGGACAGGAGGGGGGTGGAGGGTTATGGGCTGAATGCAGATCGGAGGGATTAAGTGAGAATAAGCGTTCGGCACGGACTAGAAGGGCAGCGACGGCCTGTTTCCGTGCTGTAATTGTTATATGGTTATACATGGTTACATGCCCCGATTGAATCTGTCACAACAACGGATTCGGCAGCGCAGCAGATACGGCAATTGCGCTCGTGAATATGCACTTGTCAGCTAATTATTATTTCATTGTGATGGTATTTAATACCGTTCCTTGTGTGGTTGAGAGCTGCTGTAACTCCGTTCATCTACGGGCCAAGGGCCGTAGACTTGAACTCGAGCAGGGTTGTGTATTCTTCGCTGCGTTTTGCTCGTCTCGACAAGCGCTACGATGAAAAAAAATGGAGTTTAATACCTCACAGTTAAATAATAATCAACGCAATTCACGAGCGCAATTGTTGCATCTGCCTCTCTGCCGAATCTGTGGTTGTGACAGATTCGAGCTGGTTGCTGATTGAGAACAAAAGAGGCGCTAATTACTGGTCAACACAAGGACATCTGCAGATGCTGGAAATTCAAGCAACTCAGGACGTCAGGACGAAAGGTCTCGACCCGAAACGTCGACAGTGCTTCTTCCTATAGATGCTGCCTGGCCTGCTGCGTTCCACCAGCATTTTGTGTGTGTTGCACTAACTACCGGTTGTCACTTGATGGGAAGACGACAGTAAATGGATTCTGGTTTGGGACAGAGCCAACAAAAAAGTTATGAAGTCAGACCCATGACCTGTAGCCAATGTCTTGCAAATGCACTTTTCAAGGTCTCCAGACAGTTAACCAGAGTGGCAGAAGGCTGGTTAACCTTCACGCTTCGCACTACCCCAGACGCCACTCCCCACAAACTCTCGACCAATTTCTGTCGCTTTTCCTCATCGGAGCACTGCCTCTCACTTAACAACTGTGACGTCTGCTCTACACGTCTCATTATCCTCTTCACCTCGTGGATGGGTGTTATCGCCGAGAAAAATCCTTTCTCGCCTGGGAGGTAATTGCAAATGCCAACTCGGAACTCTCGCCTTTCGCTGCGGGACGGGAACTAACCAAATTTTCCAAATCTGACCACTCCTTCCCTTCATCGCACAATACCGAGAGGATTCGTTAGCGAAGATCCCGTGCCTCATCCGCTGGCGAATCAGCTCGCTGAGCTCCGTCCTTTCCCTTCCCGAGAATTTGCAACCTCCATGGTCCCGCCTCCCTTGTGCGCCAAACTCCTCTGGCAACTCCACCCCTCTTATGTCCTCACTTGTCTGCGCTAACACTATGTCTGTACCTGTCTCAAAGTCAAAGTTTCGCGATACAAGTTCCCTTATGGCAACAGATTTAACCCTACTCGAACCTCGGAGTAACACTTCATCCGGTACGCTAGTCTCCACCCCACTCAACAAGCACACATTGCCCTCTGCCAAACTTGCAGCCACACACCATCACCGAAATGCATCTGTCCCCACCACAACTGTACTTTAAGCAGAGTAGATACACAGCAACCGCTAAATTCAATCAGCGGACGAGCGCCGACAAATGTAACGCTCAGCCCTATCAGCTCACGTTCGTCCAGGGAGAATCAGCCGTCCGCCCGCCAATCTGTGCCTCATGTCTGCGTAGATGCTGTGTAATGCACTCGGGCAGAAACCCACAACGTAAAATATCATCAGTACGCAATGTTCGATTAAGTCCGCTTTTAAGTCAGTATGTGTGGAAATCAGGAACAGGAAGGGAGCAGTTACTCTACTGCGGGTATTCCATAGGCCCTCGTTAGCGGCAGAGATACCGAGGAGCAGATTGGGAGGCAGATTTTGGAAAGGTGCAAAAATAACAGGGTTGTTATTATCGGTGACTTTAATTTCCCTAATATTGATTGGCACTTGATTAGTTCCAAGGATTTAGATGGGGCAGAGTTTGTTAAGTGTGTCCAGGATGGATTCCTGTCACAGTATGTTGACAGTCCGACTAGGGGGAATGCCATACCAGATCTAGTATTAGGTAACGAAACGGGTCAGGTCACAGATCTGTCAGTGGGTGAGCATCTGGCGGACAATGATCACCGCTCCCTGACCTTTAGCATTATCCTGCAAAAGGATATAATCAGAGAGAAGAGGAGAAATTTTAATTGGGGAAGGGCAAATTATGAGGCTATAAGGCTAGTACTTGCGGTTGTGAATTGGGATGATGTTTTTGCAGGGAAATGAACTATGGACACGTGGTCGATGTTTAAGTGTATTTTCCAGAATGTTAGGGATAAATTTGTCCGGCTGAGGGAGATAAAGAATGGTAGGGTGAAGGAACAATGGGTGACAGGTGAAGTGGAAAATCTAGACAAGTGGAAGAAGGCAGCATACATGAGGTTTAGGAAGCAAGAATCAGGGTCTATTGAGGAACATAGGGTAGCAAGAAAGGAGTTTAAGAAGGAGCTGAGAAGAGCAAGTAGGGGCATGAAAAGGCTTTGGCGAGTAGGGTAAAGGAAAACACCAAGGCATTCTTCAATTATGTGAAGAACAAAACGATGACAGGAGTGAAGGTAGGACCGATTAGAGATAAAAGTGGGAAGATGTGCCTGGAGGCTTTGGAAGAGCAAGGTCCTCAATGAATACTTCTCTTCGATATTCACCACTGAGAGGGAACTTGATGACGGTGAGGACAATATGAGTGAGGTTGATGTTCTGGAGCATGTTGATATTAAGGAAGAGGAGCTGTTGGAGTTGTTAAAATACATTATGATGGATAAATCCCCGGGGCCTGACGGGGTATTCATCAGGCTGCTCCACGAGACGTGGGAAGAGATTGCTGAACCTCTGGCTAGGATCTTAATGTCCTCGTTATCCACGGGAATGGTACCTGAGGATTGGAGGCAGGCGAATGCTGCTCCCTTGTTCAAAATAGGAAATAGGGATAGTCCAGTTAATTATAAACCAATGAGCCTTACGTCTGTGGAGGGAAAGATGTTGGAAAATATTATTAGTGATAGGATCTATGAGCATTTAGAGAATCAAGGTCTGATCAGGGACAGTCAGCATGGCTTTGTGAAGGGCAGATCGTGCCTAACAGGCCTGATAGAGTTCTTTGAGGAGGTGACCAGGCATATAGATGAGGGTAGTGCAGTGGATGTGATCTACATGGATTTTAGTAAGGCATTTGACAAGGTTCCACACGGTAGGCTTATACGGAAAGTCAGAAGGCATGGGATCCAGGGACGTTTGTCCAGGTGGATTCAGAATTGGCTTGCTTTTAGAAGGCAGAGTGTCGTAGTGGAGGGAGTACATTCAAATTGGAGGGTCGTGACTAGTGGTGTCCCACAAGGATCTGTTCTGGGACCAAAACTTTTTGTGATTTTTATTAACGACCTGGATGTGTGGGTAAAAGGGTAGGTTGGCAAGTTTGCAGACGATACAAAGGTTGGTCGTGTTATAGATAGTGCAGAGGATTGTCGAAGAATGCAGAGAAACATTGATAGGATGCCGACGTCGGCTGATCAGTGGCAGATGGAGTTCATCCCCGGAGTAGTGCGAGGTTGTACACTTTGGAAGGACAAACTCCAAGGGAGAGTACAAAGTAAATGGCAGGATACTTGGTAGAGTGGAGGATCAGAGGAATCTGGAGGTACATGTCCATAAATCCCTGAAAGTTGCCTCACAGGTAGATAGGGTAGTTAAGAAAGCTTATGGGGCGTTAGCTTTCATAAGTCGAGGGATAGAGTTTAAGAGACGCGATGTAGTGATGGAACTCTATAAAACTCTAGTGAGGCCAAACTTGGAGAACTGTGTCCAGTTCTGGTCGCTTCAGTATAGGAAGGATGTGGAAGCATCGGAAAGGTTACAGAGGAGATTTACCAGGCTACTGCCTGATTTACATAGTGTGGATTATGATCAGAGACTAAGGGAGCAAGGGCTTTACTCTTTGGGGAGAAGGAGGATGAGAGGAGACATGATAGAGGTGTACAAGATATTAAGAGGAATAGACTGAATTGACAGCCAGCGCCTCTTCCACAGGGCATCACTGCGCAGTACAAGGGGACATGGCTTTCAGGTAAGGGGAGGGAATTTCAAGGGGGATATTAGAGGAAGGTATTTTACTCAGAGAGTGGTTAGTGCGTGGAATGCACTGCCTGAGTCAGTGGTGGAGGCAAACATGCTAGTGAAGTTTACGAGACTACTAGACAGGTATATGGAGGAAATTAAATTGGGGGGTTATATGGGAGTCAGGGGTTGACGGTAGGCACAACATTGTGGGCCGAAGGGCCTGTAATGTGCTGTACTATTCTATGTTCTATATTCTATGTTCTAAATGATTACACTTTATAAGTCTTACTATGACTCTATGTTTAGTAGGGAAACTAATATACGAGAAAAAGGCGCCACACTTATCAGAGTTATGCAGTTTGTGTACAATCGTTGGAGCTGAAGGGACAGAGTCATCTCTCCGGCATTTGATCTTCTCCGGACTCCTCGACCCTCGGACAAGGACCAACCACTGTGGTCTACCGGAGCGCTTTCCGCACATCCTTCCTCTTCGCCTCTCCTTGTCGATCTCCCGCCACTCACTCAGGTTCGCACACTTACAGATAGAATGACCTGACTTCCATTGGCATTTTCCCCGCTATCTATAATTATAACCGAAACATTTCAGCTACAGAGAACATTACTTCATCAGTTAACATTACAGAGAAGCCATTTCACTATTAGCAGTTAACAGTTAACATTAAAGTTAATATTACTGAGAACCCTACGTTTGAATTGGTAAGAAATGAAGATAAAATCGGAGGTTTTGAGTGTGCTGAAAATGATGAATGTCTAGAGCTTCACCAACGTGGATGAGTGGTACCCCAGGCACATGGAAATTCGAAGCGTTTCTACAAGGAACTCGTGGTCAGCAGCAAAGATTCCTTTAAATGGCATTATTCTTTCTCTTATCTGACTGTTCATAGAAGGTCAGAAAAACTTAATAGTTAACCACATATGTATTAGGTTGTGTAAATGCCCGAGTTCTTCTGTTCAGATAATGAAGGTACTAGTCGGTAATGACAGATTCTCTCTGTGCCTCCCTGATCATTATTGCAAATGGTGATTCTTGTAACAGGATTCATTGCGTTAGTCATTTAATTGGTAGTTTAACTAGTTTGCACGATAGCCTGCTCCGAGTTGTACTGTTCTGCGTTTAATGTTACATGTTTTATGCTCGAGGTCTTGAAGCAAAATCCCCATGAGGTGGGCACAATACTCCTCCCCGCTCCCCGACCACTTTGCGGTATCGTGGAGTGGTAGGTCAATTGGCCTGTATTAATAATCCCTGGTGTTTGCGTGGGAGGGAGAACTCATGAGGGATTTGATAAGGATGCTAAGAGCAGTGTGAGATGATGTTGCAGAATGACAATGTCAAATAAAACTTCATCTCTTCTTTGTTATGTGTGATCTATGTCCGTGAATTTTCTGTATGTTCATCTGCTTCTCTGAAAGCTCTTAAATGCTCCTACCATAAATGCTTCCACCATTCCCCATGTCTGCGCGTGTCAGGCATCGAACCACTCGCAACCTAAATAAATCATCTCTCCCCGTGTACCTTTAAACTTACGCTCCATCTCACATTAAAGCTATGTCTTCTAGTATTGGATATTTAAAAACAGGGAAAAAGATGCTGACTGACTACACCGTCTATATCTCGCATGTTTTCCGAATCTCTGAATGCAGAGCTCGGAGAAAGCGACACAACAGACTTTTAATCATCGAATTAATGCAGGCTGCACATTTGAGCGCTCGGTAGAGAACGCTGATGTTTTTTTGCTAGTGGGGGTTGGGTGGGACGGGTGTTGCTGCAGTTTGTGCGTGGGAGGGGGCTGTTTGAGGGCCTCCAGTCCTGGCTGTATCCATTTAAAAATGTTGCACTCCCTCCAGCCTAATTCCTTTTTTTCCCACGGCTTGGTGTCCAGAACTGAACAAATAGCGACCCAATCAACAAAAATGTACAAGTATAACACGATACTCCAACTCCTGCAATGCCCCACTGATGAAGGCAAACATGCCGCCCACCTCCTGCATCATCTGTCCTGCATGGTACAGAACAGAGGGATATCCGCTGAGACCGGAAATGAGGAAGGATTCCTCGTGCCTGCGGGTGGTGAAATCTCACAAATGGTTGCCTGTGTGGAGCATTCTTGAAGGCGCTGAGATTTCTTGGACTTTGAAATTATGAGATATTCACGAACGCAATCAAATCTCTCTTTGAAAATTCACCTATCTGATGCTGTCACCTGAAAAACTACATGCGCTGAAAAGTCAAGGTAGCGATGAAGGATAGCGACCGTCAAGGAAGACTCAGTCCTCACTTTACCCACATTCAACGCGCTTAATCTTGTTGCCCCACCCGCTAATAACGATGTTACAATCAATCTGCTACTGAAGGAGATTGCGCTTTTTTCCCAAAAAAATATAAGAGTACAACGATAAAAATATGTTTAGCGATTCAAGCGTTGCGAAAGAGAATAGCACTGACTTTCTCCACTAAAAATGATTGGTAAATACATCTAATACATGTCCTAATTCTCCTTGAAGTGCCAAATATTACACAATGAGTAAAACTTGTTGACACATTATGTTTGTTCAGTGGATTGCTTCTAATGGGACCAATGGGAACACTGACTGATTTAATTGTGGTTCCGAAAGGTGTATAAGAACTACTCAAGTCAGTGCATGCAGGTCGTTGGCACAATCTGTACAACTGATCGCAGCTTCAAGCAGGAAATGGGATATTCCGCAATTTACAACGTTGTGAGAATTTACTGTCCGGTGATTGCAGCACTCGGTATCCCAGGTAATGCGATGCCTTTGCATTCCGTTAATAGCATCGTAGATGAACTGTATCTTGAAGCCCAGGGTGCATTTCTCACTGATATTGGACGAGATAAAGAAGCTTTCACCACAATTTAGAATCGAAATGTAAACTGATTTAATGGTTTAATTTCAAATAGAGTTATGATTGAAGCGTGTGTATATATATATATATATGTGTGTGTGTGTGTGTACAATGTACTGTGTATGTTAATCAAAATGGCTTCGTTGTTTGGTTAAGAGTATGAATGCTTCTTTGTATGACAAGTGCTTTCTCTCGCAGTTGTTTAGCTTTAGACTTGCTGATACCGGGATTGTATTCATTTCTTGATCAATGGGGAATGTTATTTTGTCTTGTGAGGTTGGGAGCTTTGGGGGTTTTCGCGGTCTTTTCAGGGGAGGTGGGAAGGAGACGCCGAGGAAGGTGGACGTGCGCTGCACTGCTTGGTCGACCACCGGGGTGGTCCCAGGTGCGAGGACGTGGAGCTCGGAGGAAAGTGACGAGGGGTCGAATGGTTTGATGGTTGAGCTCCAACGATGTGCACTGAACTGACTGAACTTTGATAAGTTGGCGCCTTTTACTTTATTTTCTTTTCCTTCATATATATTGTATTGCATAGTACTCTTTTAGTTTTAGTAAATTCTTTAAAGTGTATTCCGTATCGATATCTGGTGTGAGTTTGATATGGTGTGTGAGTGCACGGCATAAACTTGATTCTCACAGCACCCGCGTGTACGGGAGGTGGAGTTGGTGAGTGGCTGGATCTCCTTTTCCCCTTGACATATAGCAGCCTGTTGGGTAAGTGTTACATATATATCTGTAATATTAACATAGGCACTTTGTAACACGTTGTTCTATAAGCCAGAAATGTTTAAGCATGCTTACGAAACGCACAAAGAGGAAAATACCGCACTCATAACACTGGCAGAAATCAGTGAGTCAGACAGCATCTATGGAGACCGTCAGGACAGTTTGCAAAGATACGACTTCAGGTAAAATCCTGAAAGTAAAAGCCGTGACTCGCTAGGCCCGCTCACCGATGAACCCGCTCTGTGCCGTGATGTCTCTCTCTGACAGCGGCCAGACCCAGTACAATTCCACTCATAATAGCGTGATGGTTTACTGCAGGGACGAGGAGAATCGACACGTCGTAAGAATTAATTTCTCGATGTGAAACTGGGGAGAACTCAATTGTGCATTATAACTTAGAATCAGATGGATCGGGCCATACTCAGCCCATCTCGTTCAGTGCAAATGCGATGTACCCTGACTCCCGACAATGTCACGATCGACTATAACCCTCGCTACGTAATTAAAGTTACACTAATCATAGTGCGGAAGCTGATAGTAATTGTTTTGTAATGTGACTTATTCCAGTGAATTTAACGGCGATTGTGATCCTGTCCCGAGGGAAATGTGGTCTGTCCAAGTGCATCACTCTCTACCTTGTGGCAATGGCGGCTGCGGATATGATGGTGGTCATCGTTGTTATTATATTAGAGAGGATAAATTATATCTATTTGTTTGCTATTTTTTTGTTCGAAACTCCGGCGTGTTCTCTGCTACTTGTCGCGGGTATCGCAATCTGGAAATGTTCCGTCTGGTTGACGGTTGCTTTCACGTTCGATCGCTGCGTCGCCATCTGCTGTCCGAAGCTGCGGAACCGATATTGCACCGAGAGAACAGCGACTGTGGTGGTAGCAACAGTGAGTGCAGCGTGTTGGGCCCAGGCAATTCCGTTTTACTTTGCAGTGTATCGATGGCGTTGTATCCCCATAGCTGAATTCTACACGTCACCGTTATGGAAAGCCTTCCAGGTATTTGACAGCATCACAACACCGGTATTACCAATCTCTTTAATTCTGCTGTTCAATGTTTTAACCGCCAAACGTATTATAGAGACAAATAGAGTTCGCCAGGCATTTCGGAAATGCAGCGAAAATCGTAATGATCCAGAGCTGGAAAGCCGGAGAAAGTCAATGATTCTGTTGTTCGCTCTTTCAGCCAATTTTATATTATTTTGGATGCCCTATGTCGTACGTTCTATGAACTGGCAAGCCGAAAACTATTTCTACACAGACAGATATTTAAGTAAACCGACCTATATCTTGCAGGTTTGCGCGTTTATGTTGTCTTCTCTCAGTACCTGCACCAACACCTGTATCTATGGACTGACACAGAGACTATTCAGGGAGGAGTTGAAGAATAGTGTGAAGTACCTGTTATCAGCACCGGGAGAGATTTGTAGATGAAATGCAACCGCAATTGTTCTATCTTGCATCATCAAGACAATTATTTTGAAGAGCATTTGTTCAGAGTTTCAAGCGACCAAAGTTTCTGTATCTCACTAAAATGCATTAGCGTTAATCGAGCAAGTTGACGATCAAATTAAGCAACAAGGATTAAATTATTATCTTCACGTAAGGATTATTGACTCGGATATCCTGGGACTTCAGACTACTATGGTTGATTACCAGTTAGCTAAGCAGCTGAAGGTTAATCTGATTCGGACAGGAAACACTGTTGACGAAATCACAACATGGCATTAAAACATATATAATGTATAAAAATAAATCATTGTTTAATCAGAAAATTATCGTAGAAATCTGCACCACATCACAGGCTATTCGGCCCACAATGTTGTTTCGACCTTGTAACCTAATCTGGAAAGTGCCTACCACATAGTCCTCTAATTTTCTATACTCCATGTCCCAAACTGTCTCCTATTACATCGGCCTCCACCACGGTCGTTGGCATTACAATCCACCACTCTCTGTGTGAATAACCTACCTCTGATATTCCGTTTGCACCTACTTCTAAGCACCTTAAAATTAATACGTCCCCTCGTGTTAGCCATTTCTGCCCTCGAAAAAGCCTCTGGCTAGCCACATGATCAATATCTCTCATCTTCTTATACACTATCAGGTCACCTCTGGTCCTCAGTCGCTCCAGGGAGAAAAGGCTAAATTCACTCAACCTTATCTCGTAAGGCCTGCTCCCCAATCCGGGCAACATCCTTGTAAATGCCCCCTGCAGTCTCTCGGAAGTTTTCATAAGACCATAAAACCCAGGAGCAGAATTAGGCCATCTGGCCCATCAAGTCTGCTCCACCATTCAATCATGGCTGATCTGTTTTACTATCTCCTCCTCACCCCCACTTCCCTGCACTCCCCCCGTAGCCTTTGGCGCCATATCCAATCAGGAAACTAGAAATCTCTGCCTTAAATACACCAAAGGATCTGGCATCCACAGCTGCATAAATTCACCACCGTTTGGCTGAAGAAATTTCTCCACATCTCTGTTTTGAAAGAGCTTCCTTCTATCCTGAGTTCGTGCCCTCTTGTCCTAGACTCTCCCACCATGGGAAACATCCTTACCACATTTACTCTGTCTGGGCCTTTCAACATTCAAAAGGTTTTAATGAGATGCTCACTGATCCTTCTGAATTCCTGAGAGTAGAGGCCCAGAGCCATCAAACGTTCCTCGTATGATAACCCTTTTATTCCTGGAATCATCATTGTGAACCTACTCTAGATCCTCTCCAATGCCGGCACATCTTTTCTAAGATGAGGGGCTCACTAGTGTCTTATAGTGTCTGATGCCTCAGCATCAGATCCTTCCTGTAAAGAGGTGACCACAACTGAACAAAAATGATCTAAATACGGGCTGATATATCTGACATTATCTCACGTCTCTTGAACTCAGTCCCACGGTTGATGAAGGCCATCGCACCATATGTCTTCTTAACAGCACTGTCGATCTCCGCAGCAGTTTTGAATGTCCTGTGGCCACAGACCCAGAAGATCTCTCTGATCCTCCACACCACCAAGTGTTTACCATTAATATTATATTTTGGTTTCACATCTGACCTCACAAACTTGTCCCATCCTAAATGATGATGCAAGGATCATCGCCAGAGGCTCCCTCCGCGCTTCCCACAGCAGCCTGGGGTATATCTCGTCCGGTCCCGGTGACGTGTTTAACTTAATGTTTTCAAAAGAAACAGCACATTCTCTTCCATAATGTCTATATTATTTTTGAGCACCATCTCCTTTGTAATAGTAACTAGACTAATTTCACTTCCCTCATACCCTTCAAAACCTGGCAGACTGCGTTTCTCTTCTACAGTGAGGACTGAAGCGATATATTCATTTTGCTCATCTGCCATCTCCTTGTGCTCCCGTTATTATTTCTCCTACCTCACCTTCCAGCGGTCCTGTATCCACTCTCATCACTTTTATTTTTCAAGGTTTCTTTTTCAATCCACCTTGGTATTGTTTGCTACCTTGCTTTCATGTTTCATCTTTTCTTCCAATAACTTTTAATTGTCTTCAGCAGGTTTTTAAAAGCTTCCCAATCCTCTATCTTCCCGTGAATCTATGCATTGCTGTACGCCAGTTTTATTTATTTATTTATTTATTTATTTTGCTTTCAAGTTACCCCTGAATTCTGTTGACAGCTACGACTGTAATATTTTGCCATTTGAGTATTTCTTCATTTTTGGACTATAGTTATCCTGCACCTTTCTCATATTTTCCCTAAAACCCATGTACTATCATCCCTGACAGCACCTCCTTCCAATTTAGATTTGCAGCTCCTCTCTCATACTACTGTAATTTCATTAACTCCACGGAAGTACCGCTACGTTAGAGTTTCCCTTCACCCTATCAAATTTCAGTTTGAACTCAATCATAATATGCTCACTCTCTCCTAAGGGTCCCTTTACCAAAAGCACCATAATCACCTCTGGTTCGTTAATAAAAACACAGAATCTGGTTTAGCTGACCCACTGGTCGTCTGTCTCCAAGAGAAGCTGCTCTGAAAAAGCTATCCCATAGGAATTCGAGAAATTCACTCTCTGGAGAACCATTACAAACCTGATTTTCGTCATCTGCCTGCCTGTTAAAATCTCCTGTAACCCGTAAGTTCGGCCGGCGGCGTTGTTCGAGGGAAGACAGTCTCCGGCCCCTCCAAACGTTTGAAATCACGATTGTGTTGATGCTGCTTGATCAGTAGCCCGAAATATCAGACAGGTCACCAAATGCAATTAAGCGATTAAGCTTTTATAATTTATAATTTGACTCTTGGGTAACATAAAGAAACAAAACGAAAAACGGCCCTTTTAAATGGAACAGTCGAATGAGCTCACGGGTTTCAGTCCATTAGACCACCAGCGATTTCCTCCACGCGTCGACCACTCCCGGACTCTCACTCCATGTCCACTCCGTCCTACGGTCTACGAACTCTCACTTCTCACGTCTTCCCTCTTCATCTCTCGCCGACAACAGACTGCGAAAACCTCCTCTGGGACACACAAGAAAGGGAAATACCCCCCTCATTGGCCGGCGCAGATTCCAAAGCCTCCGATGTTTCTCATCATAATCGAAAGACTGCGGCTACAGAGAAGCCAGCACATAGCAGTGAAAACTTTCCAAGGGCGTTACATTCCCACGGCGATCATCACATTGTCCTTTTGACTCTCCTTGTCTATTTCCCCTTGTAATATGTAGTCCACACCACGATACTGTTTGGAGGCCTGTATCCTTTTACTCTGGCCGATTTTTAACTGAACCCACAAGGGTTCAGCATCTTCCAGTCCTATGTCACAACCTTCTCCTGATTTGATGCCATTCTTTATCTGCAGAACAACGTCACCCCCTCTGCCTACCTTCCTATCACTCTGATACAATATTTAACCTTGAAACTTCAGCTTTCAACCATCTTTCAGCCATGATTCAGTGATGTCCACAACATCAGACACCAGAATCTGTAACAGTTCGACAAGATCATCCACCTTATTTCTAATTCTCCGTGCACTGAGATATAATACTTTGAGTGCTGTATTTGCTACTCTTATTGATTCTGTATCCCTAATGCACTGATACACAACCTGCTGGCTGCAAGTTTGTGCTCTCATCTGCCTGCCTTCGCTGACAGCCCGACTTCACGCCATCATTGCTTTTTCACCTTCCGTCCTTCCTGTATCCCTTCACTCCGGTTCCCATTCCCAGGAAAATTAGTGTAAACCTCCCCAAGAACTCTACAAACCTGCCCGCGAGAATAATGGTCCCGCTGGCGTTCAGCTGCAACCCGCCCCTTTCGTACAGATCATGCCTTCCTCATAAAATATCGCAAAGATCCAAGAAACTGAAGCACTGTTCCCCCGTACCAACCACTCAGGCATGAAATTATCTGGCAGGTCATCCTGTTTCTACCGTCAATGGTACGTGGCAAAGGTAGCCATCCAGAAATTACTAAACTGTAACTCTTACATCTCAGTTTACTGCCTCGCTCTCTGCATTCTTTCTTCAGGACCCCTTTGCTCTTACTTCCTGTGTCATTATTACCAACACGTGCTAAGTCATCTGGCTGCTCTCTCTCCATGCGACCATAATACATAGGAGCGAATTAGGCCATTCAGTCCAAGGTGTCTGCTCCCCGATCCCACTCAATCCCGAACCTCTGCCTTCTTTCCGTATCGTTTGACGCCGTGACCGAGCATGAAACTATCATCTTTGGTGTTAAATGTACCCACGGACTTGTCTTCCACCACAGTCTGTGGCTGAGCATTCGACAGATTCACCACTCTCTGGCTAAAGAAAATCCCCTTTACCTCTGTTCCAGAAGGTCATCCCTCAATTTTGAGGGGTTGCCCTGTTGCTCTGGATACCCCACCATAGGAAACATCCTCGCCACGTCACTCATATCTGGTCATTTCAACATTCGGTAGGACCCAGTGAGTATAGGCCCAAAGCTGTTAAAGACTTCTAATATGTTAACCCTATCATTCCCGGTATCAGCCTCGTGAAGCTCCACTTGACTCTCTCCAGGGAGAACTCTTTTTTTTCTGAGGTGAGGGGTCAGAACAGTTGACAATACTCCAAATGCAGATTGACTTGCGTCTTATACAGTTTCAGCATTATCTCACAAACGAGGAATAATCTGCAGATGCTAGAAATCCAAGCAAAACACAAAAAAATCCTGGAGGAGAAAAGCGGGCCAGGCAGCAGATACAGAAAGAAAGTACATCCGAAGTTTCGGGCTGAGACCGTTCGGCAGGACGCGACCGTACTTTTGTTTAATCGATGATGCCTCGCCTGCTGAGTTCCCCCAGCATTATGCGTGTGTGTGTGTGTGTGTGTGTGTGTGTGTGTGTGTGCGTGCGTGCGTGCGTGCGTGTGTGTGTGTGTGTGTGTGAGTGTGTGTGTGTGTGTGTGTGTGTGAGTGTGTGTGTCTGTGTGTGTGTGTGAGTGTGTGTGTGTGTGTGTGTGTGTGTGTCTGTGTGTGTGTGTGTGTGAGTGTGTGTGTGTGTGTGTGTGTGTGTGTGTGTGTGTGTGTGTGTGTGTGTATGTGTTATCAGTATTTTCTCCTTGATTTTAAATCATATTCTCCTTGAAATAAATACCAACATTGCATTTGCCTTTTTATCACACCCTCGACTTACTAAATAACCTTCCAGAATTCCTGCACAATCCTTTCCAAGTGCCTCTACACCTCTGATGTTTGAACCTTCTCCCTATTTAGAGAATACTCCGCAATACTGTTCCTTTTACCATTATCGTACATTTCCCAACACTGTATAACATCTGCCAGTCTTTTGCCCATTCTTCTAAGTTGTCTAAGTCTACTGTAATCGCATTACTTCCTCGGCACAACTTACCCCTCCGGCTATCTTCATACCATCTGCAAACGTTGTGACAGAGCCGTCAATTCCATTATCCAAATCATTGACAAACAACGTGAAAAGTAGCAGTCTCAATATTCACTCCCGAGGAAAACACTAATCACTGGCAGTCAATCAGAAAAGGCCCCCTTTATTCGTAGTCACTACCTCCTGACTGTAAGCCCCTCCTCCATCTTGTCAACATCTTTCCTGCAATGCCATAGGATTTTATCGTGTTAAGCAGCCTCATGTGTGGTACCTTAGCAAATGTTTTTGGAAGTTCCAAATGCATAAGGCCATAAGAGCATAAGATATCAGAGTAGAGCTAGTCCATTCTGCAGACCGAAGCTGATCCGCCATTCAATCATGTGCTGATCAAGTTCTTCCACTCATCCCCACTCCTCTGCCTTCACCCCATACCCTTTGGTGCCCTGGCCAATCAAGAACCTATCTATCTCTGATTTAAATACATCCAATGACTTGGCCTGCACCGCCGCTAGTAGCAATAAATTCCACAGATTTAACACACTCTGACTAATGTAATTTCTCCTCGTCTCAGTTCTAAAGTGACGTCCTTTAATCCTGAAGTTGTGCCCTCTTGCCCTCGAATCCTCGACCATGGGAAATAACGTTGCCATATCTAATCTGTTCACGTCACTTAACATTCGGAATGTTTCTATGAGATTCTACCTCATTCTCCTGAACTTCACGGAATGCAGGCTAAGAGCCAACAGGTGTTCTTCATACGGTTAGCATTTCATCCCCAGAATAATTTTTGTGTGTTTTCTCTGAACCCTCACTAATGTCAATATATCTTTTTCTAAAATAAGGAGCCCAAAACTGCACACAATACTTTAGTAATGGTGTCACGAGTGTCTTAGAAATCCTCAACATCACAAAACTGTCCTTATATTCTATACATCTATAAAGGAATGCCAACATTGAATTTGCCTTCTTCACAACCGACCTAACTTGGAGTTTAACCTTCAGTGTATCTTGTACAAGGACTCCCAAGTCCCTTTGCATCTCTGCATTTTGAATTCTCTCCCCATCTAAATTATAGTCTGCCTGTTTATTTCTTCCACAGAAGTGCTTGACCATTGTTACGTACCCGTGGGTATCTTGTACCTGGCACGTGACCATGATGTTATTAAGGCTATGCTGGACATGAGGCAAAGGTCTTGTGATGGTGGAGTAACGTCATTTTCCTGCCAGTGAGAGCTCATGTGATAGTTTTTTTTTCAACAGGGTATAAAAGGAGAACCCCCTCCCTGTGTTGGGGGGCAGACTGTGGTTGAATTCGCCAGACACTCCCGTTCCGCTGCTTATTCTATGTTATGGCGCAGTTTTATTTCAAAGTAGAGTTTTACTTTCTGCTTTAAGTCAAAGGTTATTGCCGGCAGTTTTGCTACAATACTGCCAGTTAAAGTGCAGCCGGAGAGTGAAGGTACATCGAATTTCGGGAAGCTGAAATGTCGAGGAAAGTTGATGTCGGCTGTGAAGCAGGTTCGACCTTTACTTAATCTTCGTACGAGGAATTAGTAACCTGTGTTCATGTTAACTCCTGCTTTGCAAAAAGAGCAGAAAGAGTTGGATGCAAAGTTTCACCAAGGAAAGGTCAGTGCCTTTAAGCCATTTTATTTCCTTCAATCGTAAATCCCTCTGCAAATCATACTTCGGCTGGGATTAGCAGTAACGTCGCGAAAGAGGATTTAATTACTGCAAGAAAAGTCTCTCCCTTAACTGACTCTGTAAATCATTTTGGACTTTCTGCAAT
Organism: Hemitrygon akajei; assembly: GCF_048418815.1. NCBI lineage: Eukaryota > Metazoa > Chordata > Chondrichthyes > Myliobatiformes > Dasyatidae > Hemitrygon > Hemitrygon akajei. Next base: position 46,248,815 of record NC_133151.1, read on the forward strand.
ACTACTTTAAAGAACCGAGTTCGCATTTCTCGCTTTAAGAACTGTTTGAGCTGTCGTATTGCAGCCGACTTCCCGTTAAGTTAGTCGTTTGCTTACTTTTGTTTTTTTTTATCAATGTTTAATAAGTGTTTTACTTGTTACAAAAAGCCTGTCTCAATCACATATTCATTGTTGCTGGATCATAACATTTGGGGGCTGGTGCGATTGTAATCCATTTTAAGGCTAAATGCTTGTTTAATTTTTGATCGATGTTTTGGAAAAGGGGAATAGTCGATTCTTTTGTTTGATTGGTTTGTGAGTGGTAATCGGCAACAATGGATATTGACAAATTGCTGGAATCGTCTGATTGGGAGTTATTAGCGGAGGCAAAAAAAGAGAGATGTATCTGAAATTGCTAGTAGGTTGGAACTTAAAGGTATTTCGAGAACTACAACGAAGGCTGTAATTCAGAGAAAAATCGCGTCACACTTTGTAGATTTGGTGATTTTGATAAATCAATTTTAGATTCGTTTCCAATAAGTACTCTAGAGATGCAGTTACAAATCGAAAAACTGAAGTTAGTGCAAAGTAAAGCGGACTTAGTGCGTTATAGGTTAGAAGCTGAAAATAAAAAAGAGGGAAATTGAATTTGCGATGGAGCAATTAAAGTCTGAGAATCAGTCTCCTGGTCCTAGTAAAACGTTTGTTGTTAGTCAGGAAATTAAATTGGTCCCTCCATTTAGTGAACCAGAAGTAGAAAAATATTTTCAACATATTGAAACGATTGCTCTGATTTCTGAGTGGCCGAAAGAGAAATGGTCAGTGTAGTTACAGAGTGTAATTAAAGGCAATGCTCAACAGGTTTATACACCTTTAACTGCTGAGCAAGCACTTGACTATGATACTGTAAACTGCGCATATTGATAGCGTATGAGTTAATTCCTGAAGCAAATTGAGAAAGATTCAGAAATTTGAAGAAATCTGAGGAGAAAACGTTTGTGAAATTTGCCTAGGATAAAGCTGTGTGTTTTGAGAGACAGGTTTCCTCAAAAAATGTAAATGGGTCTATAGTAAATTGAAAGAAATGATTTTAATGGAGGAATTTAAAAGGAGCATCCCTGTTGAAGTAAGGACATACTTTAATGAGAGAGACGCTGCTACATTGCAGGACTCTGCTAAATTAGCTGCTGAGCATGCTTTGATACATAACAATAATTTTTCTCAGGGCAGAACTTTTAAAAGGAAAAATAACACAGAGACTCAAGGTAAATCAGAAATTAAATCAGAATTTAGTGCGAAAGGTAAAGGGGAAGGAAAACCTGTGAAGGAAAGACAATTTGGTCTCATTTTGTATTTATTGTAAGAAGCCTGGCCACGTAATAGCTAACTGCTTCTAACTGAATAAGAAAGAAAAGGAAGTGGTCCCAGATGCTTGTGTGCAACATACTGAAATATAATAAATGCATTATTTATTAGAAAAAACTTGTCTCAATCATATATTCATTGTTGCTGGATCAAAACATTATACACTTTCCAACATTTAATTCCATTTCCCACTTCTTTGTCCATTCCCCAGAACTATCTTGATCTCTCTGCAGTCTCTCTGTTTCCTCAACACTACCCAATATCCCACCTATCCGTCTCATCGGCAAATTTAGTTACAAATCCATTAATACCCTATTCCAAATTATTGACATGCCTCCTTAAAAGCAGCCGTCCCAACAGATAACTCCACAGATAATCGGCAGCCAGCCAGCATAGGACCCCTGTTTTCCCACTCTCTGTTTTCTGCCGCCAGCCGATGCTCCAATCATGTCATTAATTTACCTGTAATTCCATGGGCTCTTATCTCGTGAAGCGTCCTTGTGTGCGGCACAGTGTCACATCCACTGCTTCTCCTTTCACACCCAACACCAAATTACATCCAGTATCACTGCCTCTCCTTCGTCCACCCTACTTGTTACTTCCACGGACAATTAGATCAGATTTGTCAGGTAAGATTTATTTTGTTAGAAACCATGCTAACTTGCACTTATTTTATCATTAGTCTCCAAGAGCACCAAGTGTTCATACTCAATAATTGACTCCAACACATTCCCAACAACTGAGGTTAGGCTAACTGGCTAATAATTTCCTTCCTTTGCCTTTCTCTCTTGTTAAAGAGTGGAGAACAATTTGTAGTTTTCCAGTCCTCCGAGTCCATGTTAAGATCAAGTGATTCTTGAGAGATAATGACCAATGCACCCGTAATCTCTTTAGCAAACTCTCTCAGATCTCTGCAATGTAGTCCGTATGGTCCAAGTGACTTATTCATCTTTAGACGGTGGAGTCTGCCTAGTAATTTTTCCTTTATAATAGTAATAGCATTCACTCCTGCTCCCTGACACTCATTGAGTCTTGGCACAGTGTTACTGTCTTCCGCAATGAAGACTGATGCCAAGCACGTATAAAGTTTATCTACCATTTCTCTGTACCTATTACTACATCACTAGCATAATTTTGCAGTGGTCTAATAGCTTCCTCCTCCCCCATTTACTCTGATATAAATGAATATATATATATATATATATATATATATATATATATATATATATATATATTAGGATCCAGCTTTATATTTTTTGTTAGTGTGCCCTTTATTTCGTTGTTTCCCTTCTCATATCTTCAACATATTGTGGACGCGATCCGAGACGTCCCTGATCCTGCCACCCGGAAGGCAACATCCTACCCGGGTGTCACATTCATGTCCACAGAATGTCTTTTCGGTTCCTCTGACAGTTAACTCCTCCAATCCATAATGCTCCACTCTTCGCCGTCTTTCCCTTCTGCACCACGGACCATAACCTCGCCTCCGTGGCATTCCACTGGAAGACCATCCTCCGCAACATTATCGAAAACAGTATAATTATTACTGAGGGGAATGGCCACCAGAGTGCTCTACGCCAACTGCCTATTCACCTTCCCATTCTCCTTCCTAACAGTCACCCAGCTAGCCGCCTTGTGAAAATGGGAGGTGACAACTTCCCTGTAACTACGACCGATGATCTCCTCACTCTCCCTTGCAAACGGAAGGCCAGCTTCGTGACAGTCCAGATCTTCAAGCAGCGGCAGCTGGATGAAATGCACACCGATGTGCTCCCTGGGAGACTCTGAGACTCCAACACCGGGATGCAGAACACACAGCTTCCCTTTGAGCTACATTAAACACCCCAGACACAGTAAGAAAATGGGAACCTTAACTAAAACTTACCCGGACAGTTCATTCAGTGCTAATGCTCCCTCTGAGCTGAAGCCTCCTTTCAGCCAAAGCCTGACACTGTCTCAAAAATTTTCAACCGGTTTGTCAGGCAAGATTTCCCCGTTAGAAAACCATGCTGAATTTGGCCTAGTTTACCATGTGCCTCCAAGAACGCAGAAAGCTTATAAAACTAAATAATGGGCTCCAACATCTTTCCAGCCACTGAAGGCAGGCTAACTAACAGATCATTTCCGTTCTTCTACCTCCCATACTTTGGAAGAAGTGGAGTCACGTTTGCAATTTTTCTTTTCTGAGCAGCTATTACCGATTTTAGTGATTCTTGGAAGATCTTTGCCATTGCCTCTGCAATCTTTTCACTCATCTCCTTCTGTTGCAATTGGGCGTTGGAAAGACGGAGCCAGGTGCAGGACACAGGCACGGCGACACGACACTGAGACGGACTTGGACGTGTCTTGGACACGGAGCCTGGACTTGGACGTGAACTCGGAAAGATAGCACGGACTTGGACTCGGTCTTGGACTTGACTTGGACTTGGACTCGGAGCTCGGACTTGCACTTGACTTGGATCCGAAGCCTGGACTTGGACTTGACTGGAACACAGATCCTGGACTCGGAGCTTGGACTTGGACTTAGACACGGAAACAACATCACCATACAACGACAGACAATTCGTATCGCGACTTGGAACAGCGGCAAACGGCCTGCAATACTCAGCCGGACACAAGGCGACAAAAACAAACAATGACAGACAATACGTATCGAGGCTTGGAGTAGCTGGAGATGAAGAGACAGAATTCCCAACTCGGAGTTACGGCAATCGGCCGGACCTATTCAGCTGGAAACGAGACGACTACACCAACCAACGACAGACGATACGTATCTTGACACGGAGAAGCTCATGAAGACGGTCCATTATTCCTGCTGCTCGGAAGATGCAGTACCACACTGGCTGCGGTGACGGACCAGACGCGAGTCGATGTAAGCTAGAGTTTTTATGCTGCCGGTTTGAATGATCAGCTGCTCTAACCAAGGAGCCCAGTGGAACATGGGGAAAAGGTAATTAACTGAAATGAGTAGTCAACGGACCGGACCTGTTGCAAGGACGAGGTTGAGGATGAAAACAAGTGCAGGACACAGGCGCGGAGGCAGATTCGTGAGGCGTTAGCACCATTGCGAACGGGGAACCAGTATCCCGGAGAGCCTTCACACAGAGACAAGCTTAACGTTGACTATCCAGGAAATGATGCGGAGCCTAGAACCGACAGTCCTAAAGAATCAGGAAACGAGGTTTACTCTCACGAGAGTCGACCAGACGAACCGGCAAAGCAGGGCTGTGACGCCCGAGTTTTATCCGATGTTCGCTAATGGGAACTAGCTGTGCGGTAATTAAGGGGACTAACATTCATAGGGAATCAGCCAACTGGAATTAAGGGACAATCAATGAGATAATGGCAAGATGGGGGATTGCCTGTCGCGACCATGACAATACCCAGAAAGGGAGCCTCCAGGCGATTCTCCAGGCCTATCTGGATGGTTCCGATGGAAGTCCTGGATGACGGAAGGGTCCAGAATGAAGAAGCGGGGAACCCAGGAACGCTCGTCTGGGCCGTACCCTTCCCAGCTGAACAAATATTGGAGGCTCCTGCCCCGACGGCTCATATCCAGAAGCCGACGGATTGTGTATGCCGGATGGTCGTCAACGATTCGGGTGAGTGGAGGAGTTTCGGTCGGAGGACACAAGGAGCTGACGGAAACGGGTTTTATTTGGGAAATGTGAAATGTAGGGTGAACGTGCATAGAATTCGATAGTTTAAGTCGGACTGCTGTGGAGTTGATGATACTTTCGCCCTCGTAAGTTCCAAGGAAGGGAGGGGCGAGGTTCGTAGGCTCGTCTTTGAGAGGGATGTCTTTGGATGAGAGCCACACCTTTAGCCGAGATCGACACCCAGGTGCCAGAGTCCAATGGCGATCGGCAATCCTCCGGTTGCGATCGGCTGATCAGAGCAGGGCCGTACGTGTGTCCTCCCAAAACTTGCTGCACCAATCAATTTGGGCCTGAACCGACAGCACCGCAATCTTCTTGAACGGGAAACAACGGTGGTTGGTACTCAAGTGAGCATTCAGGAGTTTTATCCGCTGTTCGCTAATGGGAACCAGGTTGCGGTAATTAATGGGACTAGCAATCATACGGAATCAGCCGACAGGAATTAAGGCACAATCAATGAGAAATGGCAAGATGGGGAATTTCCAGTTGGGACATGACAGGACCATGGAACCTTCACAATAAACCATATATATCGATGATTATTTTGCATCCTCTTTTATGGTACTGGCTCGCTTCTCTTCATATTTCAACTTTTCTCTACTATGGCCTCTTGGAAATCTTCTGTTGGTTTTCAAATTTTTCGCAATCCTCTGCCCGCACGTTAATTTATGCTATTTATATGCCCTCTTTGTTCTCTTTTTTATTTTAATCTCTCTTGCGCTTCCCCTGTCAGCCACGGTTTCCTTATCCTCCCATTAGAATAAGTGTTCATGCTTGGGATGTATCTTTACTGCGCTCCAAATTTCTGCCTAAAACGCCAGACATTGCTGCTGACCCGTCATCCTTTCCGGTGCACCCCTCCGATCAATTCTGGCCAATCCCTCTCTCCTGCCTCTGCCGTTCCCTTTACGGCGCTTTAATCCTGATATACCTGATTTTAGCCGCTCCGTCTTAAACTGCAGGGCGAGTTCTAACATATTGCCGTAACTTTTCTCCCAAGGTTTCATTTCATTACACAATCCCCAATTTAGAATTGCATTAGCCCTCGTGGTCTCAGCCACTAGTTGCTCTAAAAAGCCATATCGTAGGCATTCTACAAATTCCCCCTCTGGGATTCAGCACCAACCGTTGTTTGTCATCCTACCTGGACTATTGTAGACAATCGAAATCTCCCTAGACTATTGTAGTCGCAACGTTGCCCGTTTTACACAGTCCATTAACGCAGTAGTGAAATCCAGGAATGCAGAACCAGGATGCCATCATCCATTATCGCGGACGTTCATTGAAAGAGAATGTCACACCACAGGAGCGCAGAAGCCTGCCCACCTGCCACAGAAAGCAACACAGCGGCAGGCCGCTCACAGATTCCTTCTCCGGCAGCGATAAAAAGGAAAGGATTTAGTGCTGAACACTGGCTCGCCAGCAGCATTTGCCTCGATGTCTCAATCTTACTTATTTTTCAGCATTATCTACCTGTTCCCCCTCACAGCCTCACTATATATCACATCTACGTGTGTACAAACTGTCTCTGTCCTTAGCCGTATTACTCGGGTTCACACCCCTCTCCCAAATTTCTTCTAACCCCCATTCCCAACAATTCTACAAACCTGCACAGAATGATACTGATCCCCGGGAGTTTAGTTTAGTATGAAGGTGATAAATCTGAGGAATTTGTTACCACGAACGGCTGTGGAGGCCGTCACTAGGTGTATTTAAGGCAGAGATACATAGGTTTTTGATTAGTTAGGACATCAAGGGGTGTGGATTGAAAGCAGGGAAGCGTGTGAGGTGACTGAATGAAGCGGATCAGACCGTGATTGAATAGTGCTGCAGAGTAGATTGGCCGAATGGCCTACTTCGGCGCTCCTATATCTTATGTTCTTTTGATCCAGTTGGGGTGTAACCGGTCTCATTTCCAAAGGTCTTACTTTCCCCGGAACAGACACCAAAGTTCCAGAAATCTGAAATCCTACCCCTTCCACATCTCCTCAGCTGCACATTCATTTGCCAAATCATCCTATTCTCACCGTCACTCCAGCATGGCACAGACAGGGATCCAGAGATCGCTAATCTCTAAATTCTCTCTTTAGGACCTACTCCCTTTTCATACCTATGTCATTGCTACCAATATGTGCCAAGCCTTCTAGCTGCTCCATCCCCCCCCCCTTGAGAATGCCGTGGATCAGATCCGAGACGTCCCTGACCCTGGTACCTGGGAGGCAACATACCTTCCGGTTCTCTCTATCACGCCCACAGATTCCCGTCTCTGGTCCTATGACTATGGAGTCTCCTATCATCACTACAGACCTCTTCTCCTGCTCTGAGTCGCAGCATCAGACTTGGGGCTAGATACTTGGTCACACCGCCCGTCAGCCCGTGTCATGGTAGGTCGTCCCACTCAACAGTATCTAAAGTCGTATAATTATTCTCCAGATGAACTGCCAGAGGGTTACTGTGCATTGGCGGTTTAATCCTCTTCTCTGACAGTCATGCGATTCTGGCACCTCCCTGTAGCTCCTTTCAATCACTCCTCATTCTATGAACTATGAACTAAGAGACAAATTAAACCTACAGGAAACTGTCTTACATATTTAGTACCACATCCTGACAGTTATGGAGTTCTGGCCAAAGCCAGACTACTCCAACAATGCCCCACATGAACAATGACCACTCTAAAAGTTGCCGCTCCGTTTCGACCTCCTTTCTTTACAATTGTCCCGCTCCGATTGCCATCGCGAAAAAGAAGCTGCAAGTTCCTTAGCTCTTTGCAAGCCTTCACTCCGCGTCTCCAAGGAATGACCCCTCGCGCTTTTTTCAGCCCACCGAAACGAAGCTGAAAGCTCCTGAGTTCTGTCTAAATCTTGCGATGTGTCACCAACGAACGACCACTCCCGTTGTTGGCAGCCCGCCGAGCAGAATCTGAACGCCGCTAAGCTCTTTAAGAACCTTGCTCTGCGTTACCAACAAGCGACCTCTAGGCAGGGCAGTCACGGTAAAGAATATCTACGATTTTATTAGGCCAGTCTTGAAACGTTGACTGTTTATTCCCTTCCATAAGTGCTGCCTGACCTGTTTGAACGTGCTGCATTTTGTTGGTCAACCTGTTACTGGCAACGTTATAATTGATCTGGAGCAGAATGAGATTGTGTTTGCTTACAAAATGAAATGTATAATGACAAAAAAGAATGTATAACGATTCAACCATTGCACTGACCCTTTCCACTGACAATGATTGGTAAAAACATCATCAAATGAATTCCTACTAATTTTCCTTGAAGTGATAAACATAACAGAAAATGACACAACGAGTAAAAATAGCTCACACTGTGTGTTTGTTCGGTGAATTGTGTCTAATGAGAACAATGGGAGCACTGAATGATGTATAAGAACAGGTGTATAAGAACTCCTCGAGTCAGTGCATGCAGGCAGTTGGGACAATCTACACAGCTGGTCGCTGCTTCAGGTAGAAAATGGGATATTCCACAATTTACAACATCGTCAGAATTTACTACCCGCTGCTTGCAGCGCTCGGTGTTCCAGGTAATGTTATATCTTTGTATTACGCTCGGGGATCCGATCTTCATGGCCAAGGTGCAGATGCTGTCCAGTGCATATTTCTGTGATTGAATCATGAAAAGAAACCTTCACCGTTTTTTTTTAGATTCTAAATGTAGTTCGTTTTGATTGAATTGGCTATTTTTAATGGGGATATGATTGAGGTATCTGGTACATTTATTTATATGAATCTAATATGAACCGAAGCAACTAAGCATAAGTCTTTACGGTAAGGCTGAGGAGTCTCGATAACTTGCAGATATTGATTGATTTCCAAAGTACCATCAGTTGTTGCCATCTCTCTCCAGGTTAAATAGATTTTTACCCTGCTGTCATCACCAACTGAGGGAATTAAAAATATATCGTTTCTATGCAATCCATGCAGTTTACGTTTAGTGTTAAAAGGAATGTGTAAGCTATGTTGTGTTATTCAATGAAGTAAACAAATGGTAATATCGATTCGCACCGTTTTATAATTGGAATTAAATTGCATAAAACGTGGCCAAATACGGCTGAACCAGCAAGCATTACTCTTTTTACTGTACTCCCAGACAGCGGAGAAGATGCAGTCATGCAAATGAAACATGATTTTTTTTAGCGTACTCTGTCAATTATTGACCTCTTTCTCCAAACAACAATAGGTTTGCCTTCCAACCAGCGGCTGCGGTCACAACTCGATAACGTTGTCCATTCCAGCGCGGCCGTCTGCTGAAGGGAGGAGAATAATCTGTGCCCGATTGTAACAACCATAGCGTTCAATATCAGCTCCTTTCTCCTTTTTGTCACCAATCTTATCTATTATTTATTGAGTATGTGGAAATTAATGTTCAGGCATTACTTTCTAATTCATGTTGATTTTCTATGAGAATGTGCATTACCCACGGTTGTTTAACTGATTAAGCTTGTCTCTGGAAAGTTCTTTTAAACCTGTCAATCGGCACCCATTCGCAAGTTCGGCGTCGCACTCTTCGTGAGACGCCAAACATTCAGCACGCCTCGCTGCTCTATCCGTTCTTCTCGACGGAGCGCGTTGAATGTGACACCTGAACTTATCATTGAGGATCTGTCAGTCTGTGAGCCGTCAGCCTGAGAGCCGTTTCGCATCTTCTGAACATAGAAGGCTTCCACTGCCGTCTCCAATTATCTCAGGACGCTTAGTGAAAAACATTCAAGATCGTTTCTTCGATTTAATTGCTAAATATTTGCAGTTTGAATGGTAGCCAATTAAATAAACTCTTTTAAAGAAGTATAATTATACACTATTCTATACGGGAAAGCGCTTAATAACCTCGCCTTACTGGACTGGTATCCGGCCCTTCGTTCACTACATAACGGTGCCGCCAGGGTGCGCTCTGCTGTCACTTTTGAATGTGAAACTGGTGAGATCTAAATTGTATATTCGAAAGTAGAATGAGCTTGATCCACATCCCATCTCGGTCAGCGCAAATCGACTGTTATCCTGACTCCAGTCAAAGACCCGGATGGCCATTACGCACAGAGCGCAATTAAAATTACACTAATCACTCTGCGGTAGCTAATACTGATTGTTTTTTTTTTTCCAACTTATTTCAGTTAATTTAACGGCGATCGTGATCCTGGCCCGCGGGAAGTGCGGGCTGTCCAAATGCATTACTCTCTACCTGGTGGCCATGGCGGGAGCCGACCTGACGGTGGTCATCGTTTTTATCATATTAGACAGGATAAATTATATATATTTGGTTGCTGATTTCTTGTTCGTAACTCCGGCGTGTTCTGTGCTACTTGTCCTCAATTTCACAACCTGGGACTGTTCCGTTTGGTTGACGGTTGCTATCACTTTCGATCGATGTGTCGCCATCTGCTGTCCGAAGCTGCGGAACCGATATTGCACCGAGAGAACAGCGACTGTGGTGGTGGCAACAGTGAGTGCAGCTTGTTGTGCCGAGGCCATTCCATTTTACTTCGCAATGGATCGATGGCGCTGTGGCCCAATAGCTGAATACTTCACGTCACCCCTGTGGAAAGCCTACCAGGTACTTGAAAGCATCACAACACCGGTACTGCCAATCTGTTTAATTCTGCTCTTTAATTTTTTAACTGTCACCCAGATCATAGCGACAAATCGAGTTCGCCGGATACTGCGGAAGAACAGTGAAAATCGTGATGATCCGGTGGTGGCAAACCGGAGAAAATCGATGATTCTTTTATTCGCTGTTTCAGCCAATTTTATAATATTATGGATACCTTTTCTCATATTTTCAATAAACTGGCAAGTTGAGAACTATATCTACACAGACAGATATATCAGCAAACCCACCTATATCCTGCAGGTATGTGGGTTTATGTTGTCCTCTCTCAGTACCTGCACCAACTCCTGTATCTATGGACTAACCCAGAGAAAATTCAGGGAAGAGCTGAAGATTGCAGTGAAGTACCTGTTTGTAGCAATGGAGGGGATTTGCAAACGCCATTTAAGCGCAATTACTCATTCTTGTGTAACACTCTGGGAAAGGTTTCACTGCTAATGCCATGGTCTTGCATTAGAAGCACTGGCAGTGTAATTGTCTTTCTGGTGAAGCACTGCGAATGTAATGTTTTTTTTCTGCAGAAGTTCTGTTAATGTGATTGTCCTTCTGTAGAACACAGCTAATGCCATGGTCTTTCATTAGAAGCACTGGCAGTGTAATTGTCTTTCTGGTGAAGCTTTGCGAATGAAATGTTTTTTTCTGCAGAAGCTCTGTTAATGTGATTGTCCTTCTGTAGAACACAACTAATGCCATGATCTTTCTGCAGAAGCACTGCGAATGTAATGGTCTTTCTGTAGCAGTAGTCTTTGAGTTCTGGCTAGAGATAATGGGGGCGATGGAATATGGATCGTTCAATTCGGCGAGAGATGAAAATAGAAGGCGCCAGAAAGGAGAGGTCGTAGAGAGCCAGACGAAGTGGATTTGGAGTGGGGCCCGGACTCGAGGAAGCCCGGGAAAATTGATGGGGGACCAAAGGACGGGAAACGGTGAGCTTGTGCACATTGGACCGTTTCATTAAAATCGGCCCTTTTCTTTTTGTTTTTCTTTACTAACCCTGCAGTGAAACTAAGAATTATGAAGCTAAACCGTTTAATTGCATGTGATGTACCGCCTGCTGTTTCGTGGTACCGATTTGTAACAGGCGAAAAGATCACGCAGCATCCACACAAACAAAAGGTTCGCACGTCAGATTTCACACGTTTAGCGTGGCCAGAGACAGACTTCCCCAGAGTAACGACGCCGACCGAACCTCTGGGTTACATTTGTAACTTGAAATCAATTGGGTTTTTTTTTTTTTTGTTTTTTGATTTTGATTTGAACTGCAAGCGATGTTGTTTCCGGATCTCACTGTACAAACGATTAGCGGCGATGAATCAGCAGGGATTAAATGACTATTACCTTCACGGAATCGGACATCATGAAATTCCAGAACAGAAATGTTGATGACAAGTTATCTAAGCATAAGAACAGGGATTCATTTGATTCGCACTGCGATCACACTGTTGACAAAGTCTGCGCGTGGTATTCGAAACATAGCTTATTTCTAAAAATAAATACTCGTAGAGGCCGAAATTTATCATCTTCTGTCTCTGTCTTTACGGCATATTTGTTTTAGATTATTATCTCTGAATGCGAGCATCAGATGGTAACGTCAAAATAATAATTGTAGAATGATTTAATTGCTTTGCCCCTCACACTGAGACGTCCGTGCCAGATTGGTTGGGAATAGCGAAGTCACAAGGGTTCCTTTATACCTCCCGGTCCCGAATGTGAGGTGATCAGCTGGGGCTTAGTCATTGAACTAAGGAAACGCTGACGCATTTGAAGTAAATAAATGCGAGCTGCTCGTCTGCTATTGTGCCTTGGAAAAGAAAAACTACAAATATGCTGCTGTGAATTTATTTATAGCCCATAAATTTTTGGATCATTCCCATGCTTGTTGGTGAACTGAATCCGAAGCTTAATAGACTTACTCCTCCTGCTCCGTGAACGAAGATGTACCCGGATTCCTTTTTAATTTGTACACACCTTGTGTCAAGCACTGGCCGGAGAGACACCCCCATTCACCAACAGGATTTATTGTGTGAGTAAATGATGCAGGGAAAGATTTGTCAATCATAGACCTAGGCAGTGTATTGTTGATACAAACCTCCCTCCGGACCTTTCTTCAGAGAATAGGCGTACCTTTCCTCTGCCATTGTTTCTGCCCTCACTCGCATCTCCTCGACTCACGGCCATCCGTCCTCAACACATCTTCCCGCCTCCCTAACAGTGATACAGTTCCTATCAGGTATACAATCCACGAGCCTTTGCATCCAGCCCGCCATTCTCCATAACTTCATCCTACGGGATCCTACCTCCAATGGCGCCTCAACATCCCTTACTCCTTTTACATGACGCTTTCTGAAGTGCCTTCTCTCTCCCAAATTCCTTTGACAATTCGTCCCGACCCACCGATTTTCCTCCTGGCACTTATCACTGCAAACGAAGGATGTTCTACCCCTGCCCATTCAGGTTCTCCCTCAGGCCAGAAAACACTCCTTCCAGGTGCGGCAACAACTCATCTGCAAATCTGTCGAAGTCACCTACTGTATCAGGTAGCCCCGGCGCAGCCATCTCAAGACCGGTGGGACGTGGTATAGATTGGGGTCCACTTTTCCAGCTGCTTTACTCCATTAGTAAGATGCAAGATTTCCCGAAGGTCGACCATTTTAATTCCATTATCCATTCTTATTCCGACATCGGCACATCCCCTCCAATGCCACGATAAAGCAAGTCTCAGGTTGGCCGAGCAACACCTCATAATCCGACCGTGTAGTCTTCAACTTGACTGGATTAACATTAATTTCTCTAACCTGGCGACTTTTACCTTTCCTCTCCCTATCTTCTTCTCCATTCCCTTTCTGAATTGCCCCTTCCCTCCAATATTCTCCTCGCCTTCCTATCACCTCTCTAGTCTGCTCCTTCATCCCTCTTTCCACATCCCTTTCATATCGGATCCTTTCCTCTTCAAACCTTTGCCTTTTCCACCTATTACTTCCCAGCATCTCACTTCATCCCACTCTCTCCGATCCATCCACCTTCTCCCCTCAGCTGTCGTCATCTGCCACCTTCTGGCTACCCTCCCAGCTACCTTCTTCCTGTTTCCTCCCCCTTCCTGGCCTGATGAAGGGCCTCGACACGAAACGTCGACATTTTATCTCCATAGATAGACGGTGCCTGCTCCCGTGAGTTCCTCCAGTATTTTGTGTTTCAGTGACCCTCGGGCCGGAAATGCGCAATGTCGTCCGTCATCCGTCTGCCATTGAGAGTGAGTTGTTTTTGTCAGACCATGAGAGCATACGACGTAAGAGCAGACTTACTCCATTCGTCCCATCGAATTTGCACCGTCCTTAAATCACGATTGATCTCCTTTTCACCCTACACAGCACTACTCGCTGGTCATTTCCCCTTAAAGTTTGATGCCATGGGAACCTATCGAGAACTTATCACTCTCACGCTTAACATTTACCCAACGACCTGGTCTCCATAACTGCCTGTGGTAACGGAATCCAGAAATTGACCATGCTCTGGCAAAAGCAAGTCCTCCATTTCTCTCTTTTATATTGACGCCCTTCTATCCTGATATTGTGCCCCTATTTTCCTAGATCCCCTTGCCATTGGAAACCTCGTTGCCAGATCTACTCAATCTAGCCCTTTCAACTCTCAAAATTTTCAATAAGATCCCACTCTCATCCTTCTAAATTCCTGCGTTTAGACCCCCCAAAGGCATCAAACATTCCTCATATGATAGTCCTTTCATTACTATAATCACCCTTGTGAACTGCCCTGAACGCTTTGCAACGCCAGCACATTGTTTCTCAGATTATGTTGTTGTGTGCAATAACTCACAAGACCCTTTGCGTCTCAGAATTTTTTTCGATATTCTTTCCATTTAGAATATAGTCTACACATTTATTGCTTCTACCAAGGTGTATAGCAATGCATTTCCTAACATTGTGTTTAATTTGTCACTTACTTGCCCATTCATTATCTGTCCTTCTGCTGCGTTCCTGATTCTTCAATATGACCTGCCTCTCCGCCATCTTCCTGTCATCTGCAAACTTGGCAATAATCCATCTATTCCATCATCCAAATCATCGATATATTACATAAAAAACAGCGCTCCCAATAACGACCCCTTCGAACATCAATATGATCCTTATTGCTTACGCATTAATATATATCACTTCAAGTACTGTATTTGGCACTCATTTTTCATTCCGCATCAACGATGCACTGTCACCTTCCCTGCTGGCTGCCAGTTTGTTCTGTCATCTGCCTGATGTCTAAATACTTTCTACATCTCATCTTTACCAAGACATCTGGATGTTCACCCGACCGAATTCCAACATCCACCCCCGCCCCGCGCTATCCAAATTGCTTTTGATGCGATCTGGGACGTCCCTGACTATGGACCCAGGAATGCAACATACCATCCGTGTATCTCATTCACGGTCCACAGAATCTCCTGACTGTTCCTCTGACTATTAAGTCCTTGTAACAGCCGCTCCCCTCTTCTCCATCTTCCCCCTCTTCAACACGGAGACATGCTCAGTGCTAGTAACCTGGTCTCCGTGGCATTTCCACGGGAGGTCATGCCCACAACCCTATCTAGAACGTTGTATTTATTATTGAGTGGAATGGCCAGAGGGGTGCTCTACGCTAAACGGCTATTCATTTTCCCATTCGTTGTCCGAAAGGTTACCCAGCTGCACGCCAGCTACAACCTAGGGGTTACTACTTCCCTGTAATTTCGATCGATGATCTCTTCACTCTCGCATAAAATCCCAATGTCATACAGCTGCTGCTCAAGCTTTGTAAACCGGTCTTCCAGGAGCTGCAGTTTGATGCGCCTCACGCAGATCTGGTTCCCTCTGGACTGTGGGTCTCGTAGGACTCCAACATCCGGCATCAAGAACACACAACGCCTATTTCAACTGAGTAGGAAAAAAAGAAAAAAATCTTAATGTGAACTTACTCAAACGCCTCTTGCCGGACCGAAAACTCCATTGTGCCAAAGCCCGACACGGCCTCAAGGAATTCGAGGCAATTTGTCAGGCTGGATTTCCCCCTTAGAAAACCATACTGACTTTGGCCCATTTTAACTGTGTCTCTAAGTAATCCGAAACATAATCCTTTATAATAGACTCCAACAACTTTCCAATACTGAATACAGGTAGACTGACCTCTTCTCCGTCCATTCCTTCTTTTGAATGGTGTTTGAGTGGCATTTGCAATTTTCCATTTCTTAGGAGCCATTGCAGAATCCAGTGATTCTTGAACGATCGTTACTCATGCCTCCAAAATCTTGTCGGTTTACTCGTTCAGAATCCTGAAGTGTAGTCCACCTGGTTCAGGTGGTTTATTAAACTTCAGCTTCCTGAGCATCATCTCCGTAATAATAACAACTAAACGCACCCCTGTACCGGCAGACACTCCGCCATTCGGCTCGTGAGTCCGATGGTGAAAGCTGACCCAGAATACTGATTAAATTGTTCTGCCGTTCTTTGTCACCTATCAGTACCTCTACAGCGGCATTTTGCAACGACATCCACTTTCAACTCTCTTTTACCACCGATACAGATCTGAAAAATCTGTTTGTGTACACCTTTTTAACGTTATTGGCTCGTTTCCCTTCATATTTAATATTTTCTGCCCTTATGGCTTATTAACTGACTTCAGTTGTTTTTAAAAGGTTCACAATGCTCTATCTTCCCATTCATTTATGCTATTTTATATACCCTCTCTTTTGGTTTTAAGTTGCTTAGACATCTCTTGTCAGCCACAGATGTCTGATCCTCCCATTACAATACTTCTTCATCTTTGGGACGTATCTTCCCTGCGCTTTCCGAATTTTACCCAGAAGCAACAGCCATTGTTGTTGACCCGCCATTCTTTCTCGTGTTCCCTCCCAATCAATTTTGGCCAACTCCTCTCTCATGCATCGTTAGTTATCTTCACTCCAACGTAATCCCGATTTATCTGACTTCAACTTCTCCTGCTTAAAATGCAGGGTATTCAATCATATTACGGTCACTGCCTCCCAAGGGTTCCTTTCATTACACGACACCCATTCCAGAATTGCCTTTTCCCTAGCGCGCTCAACAACATGCTGCCCCGAAAAGCAATTTCTAGACATTCTGCAAATTCGCCCTCTTGGGATTCAACACCCACCGGATGTTTTGAAGCTACCTACAATCCTGCATGACTATTGTAATTTAAAAATTGCCCTCTTCTCATTCCTTTTCGAACTCTCTCTATAATTAATAGTCCACTTCCCTGCTACTATTCTAAAGTCTGTATATACATCTCTTCAATGTCTTCTTACACTTGGAGTCTCTTCACTCCACCTATCAGGTTCTCTATCCTCCGGTACTCTGTCACCTTTTTCTATAGATGTGACTTATTTTTTCTTTCACCATCAGAGCTCCCCAGCCACTCTGCCGACGTACCTGCTTCTCTTGATGCAATGTGTATCCCTGGATATCAAGCTCCAAGCTATGATCTTCTTTCAGCAATGTCTCAGAGATGCCCAGAGCATCATACCAGCCAATCGCAAATTGTGCCACAGGAGCACCTACCTTATTCTATATACGGTGTGCATACAAATACAACTCCTGTAGTCCCTCATTCATCACTCTTATTGATTTTTACCCACGTTACCCTTTAACAGGTCCACTGACTGCAAGTTTCAGAAGTTCAAAGATTCAAAAGTTAATTTATTATCAAAACATATATCGATATACAACTCTGATATGTGCCTTCTCCGGACAACCATGAAATAAGGAAAGAAGATGAAAGTCGTTCAGAGGGAAACAGGAAACAGTCACCACTGTACAAAAAAAGAAACGCATAGCGATGATCAACCCCCAAAACTTCCCTGCCTCACACAAAACAGAACAAGAACACCGACCCTTAAATTAGCCAAACGCAAGTGCAAATAATAAATAGAAAACAATACAATATCAACCCCCAAACCCCTCCCCTTGCAAAACAAAATGGGTGATAAAAACCCAGTATAAAGACCATTAGTCTGAAAAGGTCCACAGCCCATAAGCGAAATAGTCCAATCCATCAGTGTCGGACCACAAATACCATGTTCCGAATTCACCGACTTTCATTGAAAGGGAGGGATACCGCACAGGCACAGAAGCGTATTCACCGGCCACAGTGAGCCACGCAGCGATTGACCCTTTTTTCAATCCGCTTCCCCAATGCACTGACCTCTGTCCGGCTGATTATTATTTTGTTCTATCATCTACCTGCCCTCTACGTTCTCTCTTCATGCCCTATTCTCCAAGGTACCTTTCTGACTGTCTTCCCCACCCAACTCCCCCATCCCCTGATCCAAAATGTCGTGGACGCGATCTCAGAGTCCCTAACGATGAAACTAGAAAGGCCTGAAAGCACTCTATTTTAATGTACGCAGCATAGGAAATAAAATGGACGGATCTTGAAATTCAGTTGCAGATTGGCAAGAATGACGTTGTGACCATCTCGGAAACTTGGCTAAATGATGCCTGCCATTCGGAGTTGAAAGTATCGGAAAGACAGGTGAGTACGCAGACAGAGTGATGTGGCCCTGTGTATAAGAAATAATATTAAATAATTAGAAAGGGATGTCGTAGGAACGGAATGTGTAGAGTCTCTATGGGTTGAGCTTCAAAATGGCAAGGGTAAAAGGACCCCAATAGCAGTCGTATACAGGCCTTCAAACAGCAGTTGGGCTGTGGAATTCAAATTATAGCTGGGAATAGAAAACGCGTGTCAGAAAAGCAATGTCATGACAATCGCTGGGGATTCAAACATTAAAGTGGATTGGGAAAACCAGGCCAGTACTGGACCTCAAGAGAGAGAATTTGTGGAATGTCGAATGGATGTCTTTGCAGAACAGCTTGTTGTGCAGCCCTGAAGGAGATCGGTTGTGCTGGATTGGGGGTTGTGCAATCCAGAGGTGATTAGAGAGCTTAAGGTTAAGGAACACCTAGGGAACAGTGATCACTGTATGGTTAAGTTCGCTTTGAAATTTGAGAAGGAGAAACTAAATTCCAATGCGTCGGTATTTCAGTGGAATAAAGGAAATTACATTGGCATGAGAGGAGAAATGGCTTGATTGGAAGGAGACACTAGCTGGAAGGACAGCAGAGCAGCAATGGCTGGAGTTTCTGCGAAAAAAATGAGGAAAGTGCAAGACAGATATATTCAAAATAAGAAGGAACTTCCGAATGGGAGAACGACACCACCATGGCTGACCAGTGAAGTCAGAACCAAAGAAAATGTGAAGTGAGGCCATACAAGTAAGCCAAAGTTAGTGGGAAGACAGAGAATTGGGAATCTTTTAAAAACATGCAGAAGGAAACTAAGAAAGTTATTAGAAAGGAAAAGATAAATTACAAAAGGAAGTTGGCGATTAATATCAAAGAAGATACTAAAAGCTATTTTTAAGTATAGAAAGTGTAGAGCGGAGTTCAGGGTCGATTAAGGACCAATACAAAAGGACGCTGGAGATATTGTAATAGGAGACACAGAGACTTACAGGGGAACTAAAAATGGGTATATTGCATCAGTCTTCATAGTGGAAGACATCTGCAGTATATCGGACATTCAGGAGTGTCAGGAAAGTGAAGTATGAGCAGTGAAAATTACGACTGAGAAGGTGCTCAGGAAGCCTAATGGTCTAAAGGTGGATAAATCTCATGGACCTGATGGAATGCACCATCGGGTTCTGAAGGAAGAACCTGGAGAGATTGTGGAGGCATTAACAAAGATCTTTGAAGAACGGATAGATTCTGACATGATACTGGATGAATGGAAAACTGCAAATGTTTCTCCGATATTTAAGATGGGTGGGTGGCTGCAGGTAGGAAAATATAGACCTGATGACCTGACATCAGTAGTTGGCAGGTTGTTGGAATCTATTGTTAGAGATGAGATTACGGAATACCCGAAGGAACATGACAAGTTGGGCCAAAGCCAGCATGTTACCTGGAAGGATAATTTGCCTGAATAATCTGTTGCAATTTACAAACAGGGCACACAAATGAGTTGCAGTAGATGTGGTGTACTTGGATTTTCAGAAGGCCTTTGAAAAGATGCCGCACATGAGGCTGCTTAGCAAGATAAGAGCCCATGGAATTACAGCGGAGTTATGAGCATGGCTGATCAACAGAAAATAGAGTTATTCTGGCTGGCTGCCGGTTGCCAGTGAATTCCACCGGGGTCGGTGTTGGGACCGCTGCTTTGTACGAAATATGGCAATGATTTGGACTATGGGATTCATGGATTTGTGGCAAAGATAACTGATAATACAAAGATAGGAGCAGGGGCGGGTAGTGTTGATGAAACAAAGAGCCTGAAGAGGGATCTAGATAATTTAGGGGAATGGACAAAGAAGTGGCAAATGAAATGCAATTTTGGAAAGCGAATGGTCATGCATTTTGGTGGGAACAATAAACGGGAAGACTATTATTTAGATGGAGAGAGAATTGAAAATGCAGAGATGCAAAGGGACTTCGGAGTGCAAGATACCCTAAAGGTTAACCTTCTGGTTGAGTCGGTTGTGAGCAAGGCGAATGCAATGTTGGCATTCATTTCTGGAGGTATAAATATAAGAACAGGGATGTGATGTTGAGTCTCTATAATGCACTCGTGAAACCACGCTTGAAGTATTGTGTGCATTTTTGGGATCCTTATTTTAGAAAGGATATACTGCCATTGGTGATGGTTCAGAGAAGATTCAGGAAAAATGATTCCAGGAATGAAAGTCTTGCCATATGGGGAACGCATGGCAGCTCCTCTTGGGCTCTATTCCCTGGAGTTCAGGAGCATGAGCGCTAATTCTGGATGTTAAAAGGCCAGAACAGATTAGATATGGCAACGTTACTTCCCATGGTAGGGGAGTCTAGGACAGGAGGGCACGATTTCAGGATTGAAGGACCTCCACTTAGAACAGAGGTGCAGAGAAAGTACTTTTGTCAAAGGGCAATAAATCAATGGAGCTTATGGCCACGAGCGGCTGTGAAGACCAAGGCATTGGGAGCATTTTAGGGAGATATAGATAGGTTTTTGTTTAGCCAGGAAATCAAAGGGTATGGGGAGAAGGCAGGTGAGTGGGGATGACTGGAAGAACTGGATCAGGCCATGATTGAATTGCGGTGCAGACTCAGTGGGCCGAATAGCCTGCTTCTGCTCCTAGATCCTATGGTCTTATGGTCTTAAGACAACATACCACCCGTTTGTCTCATGCATGTCCATAGAATCTCCTGTCTGTTCCTCTGACTATTAACTCCCTATTAACGACAGCTCCCGTCTACTGCATCTTACCCTTCTGAACACGGGAAACATGCTCATTGCCAGTAACCCGGTCATCTTGCCATTCCCCTGGGAGGTTAGCCCCCACAGCAGTATCTAAACTGGGATATTTATTATTGAGGAGAGAGGAATGAGGGGTTCTCCGCACTAATTGCCTATTCACCTTTTCATTCGTTCTTCTAACACTTACATAGTTGCACGCCACCTGCAACTTAGAGGTGACTACATCCCTGTAACTCTGATCAATGATCTCTTCACTCTCCCATAAAAGCCGAATGTAATCCAGCTGCTGATCCAGATCCCCTACATGGTCTTCAAGCAGCTGCAGCTGGATGCACTTCACGCAGATGTAGTTCCCCCGGAGACTGTGGATCGCTCACGACTGAAATATTTGGCATGAAGAGCGATTTAAAAGACAGTATGTACACCTGACAGAGTAGGAAAAAAAACGTAAGAGAAAATCACCCGGACAACGTAACCCGAACCATTGCCTTTTCCAAGCTGAAAACACCTTTGAGCCTAAGCCCGACACTCCTTCAAAGAATCTCATCCGATTTCTCAGACAGGATTTCCCCTCTAGAAAACCATGCTGATTTTGACATTTGTCATATCCCTCTAAGCGACCCGAAATCTAATTCATTCTCGTAGATTCAAGTATCTTTCCAACTGCTGAAGACGCAAACTGACCATAAATTTGATTCTTCCTCCACCCTTCCTCATTAAAGTACTTTATTGTCATTTACAATTTTCCAGTCATAGAGTCATAGAGAACGGCAGCACATAAACAGGTCCTTTGGACCATTCAGTCAGTGCAGAACTAATATTTCTGCTCCGTTCAACTGACCTGCCCTTGGATCATAGCCCTCCATACACACACCCCAACCCCCCCATCCATGTACTTATTCAAACCTCTTAAATGTTAAAATTGAACCCGCATCCACCACTAACATTGGCAGGTTGATCCACACACTCACAATGTTCCCCAAAACATTTCACTTTTTCACCCTTAACCTATGGCTTCTAGTTCTACTCATACAACCTCAGAGGAAAAGGCCTGCTTGCCTTCACCCCATGTATACCCCTTATGATTTTATATACCTCTATCAAATTTGCCCTTATTCTCCTGCGCTCCGGGGAATAAAGTCCTAAACTATTCAACCTCTGGCTAAGGAGCTGGTGGTGGACCTGAGGAGGGCGAAGGCACCGGGGACCACTGTTTCCATCCAAGGTGTCAGTGTGGACATGGTGGAGGATTACAAATACATGGGCATACGAATTGACAATAAACTGGACTGGTCAAAGAACACTGAGGCTGTCTACAAGAAGGGTCAGAGCCGTCTCTATTTCCAGAGTTGACTGAGGTCCGTTAACATCTGCCAGACGATGCTGAGGACGTTCCACGAGTCTGTGGTGGCCAGTGCTATCATGCTTGCTGTTGTGTGCTGGGGCAGCAGGTTGAGGGTAGCAGACACCAACAGAATCAACAAACTCATTCGTAAGGCCAGTGATGTTGTGGGGGTGGAACTGGACTCTCTGACGGTGGTGTCTGAAAAGAGGATACTGTCCAAGTTGCATGCCATCTTGGAGAATGTCTCCCATCCACTGCATAATGTACTGGTTAGGCACAGGAGTACATTCAGCCAGAGACTCATTCCACCGAGATGTAACACGGAGTGTCATAGGAATTCATTCCTGCCTGTGGCCATCAAACTTTACAACTCCTCCCTTGGAGTGTCAGACACCCTGAGCCGATAGGCTGGTCCTGGACTCATAGTCCACTTGGCATGATTAACTTATTATTGAATTATTTATGGTTTATATTGCTATATTTCTTCACTATTCTTGGTTGGTGCGACTATAACAAAACCCAGTTTCCCTCGGGATCAATAAAGTATTTATGTCTGTCATAACTCAGGCCGACAAGTCCCAGTAGTATCCTTGTTAAATTTCTGTTAATCTTATTTATATCTTTCCTGTGGGCATGTGACCAGAACTGACCAGGGTTGTGCTAGTTCTGCTGCAGTTGACGCCAGCCCTATTGTGAGAGTGTGACAAAAATGTTTGCTCTGGTGCATTCATTTGTTCTGTTTTAAATTTTGAATGAGGCTGCTTAATGCAGCCTCTGCAATGTCAATCTTGCTTTATGCTCGGATTCACAGAAACTTGCTCCTTGAAGAGTTCAAGTTCGACAAATATCACCAATCCAACACTTCAATCCAACAATCCAATCCAATCCAATCCTCAGGATCCATTCCAGAAACCAGTGATTTTTGAAAAAAATCATCTCTAATGCCTCCAAAATCTCTTTATTTAATTAAGAAAGATGCTCTCTCATTAGATAGAATTTCTATCCTTGGATGATATGCTCCAAAAATGATCTGCATTCATTCATGACTCTGAGTTGGTCACAACATCACACATGCCAAATCGCTAAATATGACACAAGATCACCGACCTTATTCTATATACTGCGTGATTTCAAATATAGCACCTTTAGCCGCATATTCATAATCCTTATTGATTTTGGTCCCTGCTACACTTAAACAGATCCAGCTGAGTGCAATTTCAGAAGGTCAAAGGTCACAAGAAGACAAATTGCGCAGATACAGCAATAAACAAACAATCAGTAAAAAGGTAACGCTGATAACATGAGTTGTAGAGTCCCTGCTGGTGTGATGTAACCAGAAGATACAGTCTCAGAATAGAAGCACAACCCTTTAGTACAGAGATCGGAAATAATTTCTTTCCTGTAATTCATCACGACATTGTGGACTGAGTGGTCTGTTCCTGTGTTCTGTGATCTATGCTCTGTGATCTATGCTCTGTGTTCTGTGTTATGTGTTCAATGTTTGAAGCTGCGAAATGAAGTCACTTGGGGATTCAATTCCAAAGCCGCTTCGCCGACAGCCATTTCTTCTGAGTGACCACAGCAGACTTGGCAAAGATGATGGAGTTCACTTCTTAAGCCCTTTCAAAAAGATAGCAAAGTACGTACTGTCTGTTCCCCTCCACAGATTCTGATTGACCTGATGAGTTCAAACCTGAACGGCCACTTATCTGAAAGCCGGTGAGACCCCACTCGGCAGCTCGTGTTAATGGTGAGATGGGGGATCTCAACAGCGCACGCTGAATGCAAAGTTATCACTGCTGAGACGGGGCTCTCTGCAAGGGATCTCACTGATTCCTTGGGTGTATGAGGATGTTGACAGTTCTCCATCCCCCCGCCTCTCAAGCTCAGGTACTTGAGAGAGATTTTGTTTAGCACATTAGTGATATTCAGGGAAATCGAAAAGCGCTACTGCAGGCATCATACCATCAGCAGGACCAACTCATCATTACTGAGACAGATTGCCCGTTGTCCTTATTGTAGTCTGGGTGAAGTTGAGCAGTAATAAGATTTTTGATAAATTATCAAAAGAAGTATGGTTTGTCTATGTGGAACGGTCAGAGGAGGGTTCGCAAGAATGATCCCAGGAGTGAAACGGTTAACATCTGCGGAGGGGTTGACGGCCCGTCTTCACCGATGTTGATTAGAATGAGACGGGATCTCATTGAAACCTATTAAATATTGAAATGCCTAGACAGAGCGGATGTGGAGAAGAATTTTTCCTATGGTAGGGTCATATAGGATTAGAAGGCACAGTGGATGTCCCTTTAGAACAACTGTGAGAAGGAATTTTATTGGTGTCGGGGAGTGGTGAATTCTGTGTAATTAATTGCCACAGACAGCAGAGGAGGTTAAGTCATAGGAATACAAGAAGATAAGAAATAGGAGCAGGCGGAGGCCATCTGACCCGTCAATAAAATCAAGGCTCATCTGACTCATCTATACCTATTTGCTTCCCTTCTCTCCATAACCTTTAATTCCCCCACTATGTAAGCATCTGTCCAACTTTGCCTTAAGTATTTTTACCGATGTAGCCTCCACTACTTCATTGGGTAGAGAATTTCCACAGATTCAGCACTCTCTGGGAAAAACAGTTCCTCCTCATCTCCGTCCTAAATTTTCTGCCGCGAACCCTGAGGCTACGTCCCCTAGTTCTAGTCTCACCTACCAGTGGAAACAATTTCCTGCCTCTATCTTATCTATCCTTTTCAAATTTTAGATGTTTCCATAAGCCGTCCTCTCATTCTTCTGAATTCTAGCGAGTACAGTCCCAGGCGACTCAATCTCTCCTCATAGACGCTGTAATCAACCTGGTGAACCTCCTCTACACCACCCCCAAAGCTAGTATATCGTTCCTCAAGTAAGGAGAACAGAAATGCAAACAGTGCTCCAAGTGCAGCCTCACCAGTACCCTGAACTGTTGCAGCATTACTTCCTTTCTCTTAAACACAATCCCTCCAGCAATGAAGGCTAACATTCCATTTGCCTTCTTGATAGACTGCTGCAAATGCAAACTAACCTTTTGTGATTCACGCATAAAGAATCTACAGTCCCTCTGCCCAACAACATGCTGCATTTTAACCATTTAAATAATAATCTGCTCTATCATTTCTCCTTCCAAAAAGTAGTCCCCGCATTTCCCAACATTGTACTCTATCTGACAGACACTCGCGCACTCAATTAACCTACATATCCCTATCTGCAGACTCTCCACGATTTGCACAATTTGCTTTTCCACTCAATTTAGTCTAACTAGCAAAGTTAGATACACTACTGTCGGTCCCCTCTTCCAGATCGTTATTGTATATCGTGAGTGGTTGCGAGTCCATCAACGAGCCCTGCGGCACACCACTCACCACTGATTACCAACCAGAGTAACACCCATGTATACCAACTCCCTGCTTTCCATTAGTTAACCAATTATCTATCCAGGCTAATACATCACACCCAACTCTATACATGCTCATGAGTCTTTTATGCGGCACCTTCTCGAACGACTTCTGGAAATCCAAGTCAATATCGTTCAGCTGTTCCCTTCTATCCACGGCGCTCGTTATATCTTCAAAGAAGTCCAGTAAGTTCGTCAAACACGACCTGCCGTTGATGAATCCATGATGCGTCTGCTTAATGGACATTTCTTTTATGATGTACTTTATTCATGGTAAGGATTATATAGCATGAATGGTAAGACTTTTGGCAATGTGGAGGGTCAGAGGGATCATGGAGTCCGAGTCCATATAACACACAAATCTGCTTTGCAGGTTGACTCTGTGGTTAAAACGGCATACGGTGCTTTGGCCTTCATCAATCGTGGGATTGAGTTTAGGAGCCGAGATGTAATGCTGCAGTTGTATAGGACCCTGGTCAAACCCCTCTTGGAGGACTGTGTTCAGTTCTGGTCGCCTCATAATAGGAAGGATGTGGAAACCATCGAAAAGATGCAGAGGAGATTTACAAGGATGTTGCCTGGATGGGGGAGCATGCCTTATGAGAATAGGTTGAGTGAAATCGTTCGTTTTTCCTCGGAGCGACGAAAGATGAGAGGTGACCTAATGATGAGAGGTATTGATCGTGTAGATAGTCAAAGGCTTTTTCCCAAGGCTGGAATGGCTAGCACGAAGGGGCACAGTTTTAAGGTGATTGCAAATAGATACAGAGAAGTCATGGGTGAGTTTTTTTTTACGCAGAGAGTGGTGAGTGCGTGGAGTGGGCTGCAGGCGACGGTGATGGAGGCGGGTACAATAGTTCTTTTACGAGACTCCTGGACAGGTACATGGAGCTCAGAAAAATAGCGTGATATGGGTAACCGTAGGTAATTTATAATGTAAGAACGTGTTCAAAACAGCATTGTGCTGTAGGTTTTATATGTTTCTATGTATCTATGATGCCTCGCTATCTCCTTTTTATTTATAGCTTCCAGCATTTTTCCAACTACAATTTTAAACTAACTGGCTTATAGTTACCTGCCTTGCCTGCATTCTCTTTTGAACAGTGGCGTGATATTCGGCGTTTTCCTAACGGCGGAGATCCGCCCAGAGTCCCGAGAACGGTGGTAAATTATCGCCAAGCCTCTATAATAACTTCTGCCATTTCTTTCAGTACCCCGGGACGGGGTGAAGGGGATAATAAATTAGTCAGGATGGAATAGAGGTCTTATGGTCTTAGAAGGTATGAAATATAAAGAGAGGTTGGAGAAACGTTTTTTTTTTCCCCCTCTGGGTTGCCGGAGGCCTGGTAGCAGTTTATGAGCTTATGAATAGTGTTGATAGAGTAGACGGCTGGTATCTTTTTCCCAGGCTGGACACGTCCAAAACCAGAAGGCATGCACTAATGGTGTGAGTGGTTATCTACAAATGAGTTGTGTGGCTCCTGTGATTTCACATACCGAGGTACAGGTGTCTGCAATGAGCTGACAAGTGTGGTGTGGAGGCAAATGTGATAGAGGCTTTTGAAGAGTGTGTTAGACAGACCAATGAAAGCACAGAGGATGGAGAGATATGCCCATTTTGTAGGCGGAAGGGATTGCTGTCCAGAAGGAACTACAATCTAAAAATCGGTGAAATTGAATGGATCAAGGATAGTAGAAGCAGATGGACTAATTGTCTTTGTGCTTCTCAGAGGGAAGGAGATGGAGGTTATGATCTTCTGAAGCGACTGTGTTCTCCATTTTGAAAGCTAAATTCAATTTGATTGATCTGTGGTTTAAAGTCGACAGAGTTATGCTCGAGGTAAACTGCTGAACCTGGGATCATTTCCAAATGTGTAGGCATTTGTGAGGTGTTATTTGGTCTGATATACCGAGCAGGTTTCCGACCGTTGGGGTCTGTATTAGCCCTGAGCGATTCAAGCTTGTTGCTGATTGAGAACCAAGAGCCATAAGTATCCGGCTTCCATTTACTGAAAAGATGGAATTAAATGTATGCTGGCTTTCAGCAGAGCCAGTGAGAAGGTGACAAAGGGCAGACATATGACCTGCAGTCAATGATAAGGAAATGCAATATGTGGTGAGAAATGAAAAAAAAATAGATAGACTCTTCGAGTGTGCTGGCAGTGTTGACTCTCCAGAGATTCACCATCGTGGATGTGAGGTGCCACACGGACGTGGAGATTTGAAGCGGGTCTACGAGGAACACGTGGTCAGCAGCAAAGATTCAAATTAATGCTATAATCCTGTCTGTTCTTTAACTCTTTACGGAAGTTCAGGAACAGTTCAGGGTGAGGTCACAGCTATTTGGTTATGCAAGTGCAGGAGTTCTTCCGTTGAGACAACAAGGGAACTTGTCGGTACTTAAAGATTCTCTTTGTGCCTCCCTGATCATTTTATAACATAATTAGTTTAGTTAGGCGCTTAATGACCAGTTTAATTAGTTTGTCACAACACTGTGGCCGAAGTACCTATTCCAATGGTCTACTATTCTGTACTATTATGTTTAAGGTTTATGTTCTGTGTTCCTTAACAAAAGGTCATGATCTGCGCACACTCCGCTCCCAGATGATTTAATTAGCTGATTGGTTAATTAGCTTTTTAATGGCCCCTCGTGCGTCGGAGGCTGGGAGCATCGAGGAGGGGATTTGATAGGGATAGAAGGATTAGAGTAAGGGGATGGTGCGTAGTCAATGAGCCAAGGAGGCCCAGTTTACTGTTCTTTTACGCTGTATCCTCACGAAGACTCAGCTATTCACACTCAGGATGTGTTTTACTCACCTGTTCCACTTCCTCTGCTTTCCGTCACTGGATGTCGATAAGAATTATTCATCTAAATCCCCCCTTGCACTTAAGGCAGCGAATTTCCTCATCCTTCCCTTCCATCCCACAAGATCCCAGACTTTACCCTTCACCCGCAAACAGCATCCGATTAAACCTGTGACCCCGCACGTCGTTGGGATGTGTGGGGAAACCGCAGCATCCTGGGCAAAATTCACTTCGTTACAGGGAGAAAGTGCAAACTCTACACACAGCACAAACACCACACACATGCGACGCCGCCACCACAAGCACCGACACTACCCATTCACACACGTCACACACATATATATATATATATATATATATATATATATATACACAAACATACACTCGTATTTTCATATGCCCACACGCAAACACACATGAAGCATGGAAAATTGAATATTAAAGTGCTGTAGAGGCCCTTCGCCCACAATCTTACACCAACACTGTAACCCAATCTGATGGTTACTCCTCATATAAACCTCCGTTTTCTATGCGCCTATCTTAGAGTTTGCCAATGCCCCGAATATATCAACCGCCACCGACGCCCTCGACCGCGCATTGCGCGTGTGTACCAATATCTGTGATACACAAAATAACTCTGATATTCCCATATCATGTAAAAATTATATACCCTTCCATCAGCCATTTTCACAGGGGGAAATATGAGCTGTCCGCTCAGTCACTGCTTATGATCATCTACACCTCTATTGAATCACCTCCCATCCTCTTTCGTTGCACTCAACGTGTCCTCTTGAATGCTGTCTCATGCGCACAAGCACAAACACCTCCTTCCCCCTCACACACACCCCTGCCCCCCCCCACACACACACACACACACCACACACACACACACACACACACACACACACACACACACACACACACACACACACACACACACACACACACACACACACACACAACACCCAACTGAAGGTCAGAATCAAACCCGAGTCTGTGATTGATGCTGGTTGGCAACAGCTGTACCCAGTGTTCGAATGGGCTGCGCTCACAGTGCAGTTGGACAAGTTTGATGACATCAGTCTCCTCGGAAGTCTCTTCTGCCCCGAAAGACCTTTTACACAGAGTCAGTCTCAATTCAGTTAGGGCATGATCAAAAATATTAATCCTGATCATACCCCTTGTGCAGCTGGATGCTAGACTTCCTGTCAGATCGCCAACAGGTTGTAAGAGTGCGCTCCCTCACCTACAACCTTCTGACTCTCAATACAGGAGCCCCTCAGGGCTGAGTACTGAGTCCCTTCCTTTCCTCCCTATATACCGATGACTGCATAGTCACCCACAGCTCCAATCTGCTAATTAAATTTGCCGACGACCCCACATTAATTGGCCTTATCTCAAACAATAACGAGGTGGCCTACAGGGAAGAAGTCATCTCTCTTACACAGTGGTGTCAAGAAAACAACCTCTCCCTCAAAGTCGCAAAATCAACTGAGCTGGTTTTGGATTGCAGGAGGATGGCGACGGGCTAACCCATATTGACATCAATTAATCTGGGTTTCAGAGGGCAAACAGCTTCAGGTTCCTCTGCATAAACATCAGCTAGGTCAACAGCGACTCTTCCACCACAGATGGTTGAGGAAGTTTGTTATGGGCCCTCAGATTCGAAGAACTTTCTGCAGAGGCACAATTGAGAGCATCCTGACTGGCTGCAATGGGAACTGTACCTCCCTTAATCGCAGAACCCTGCAGAGAATGACGTGGACAGCCCAGCTCATCTGCAATTGAGAACTTCCCATGATTCAGGACAATTACAAGGGCAGGCGTGTAAAAACGGCCAGTAGGATCATTTGGGACCCAAGCCATCACAGCCACAATCTATTTCACTCGCGAAGCGGTACCGGAGCATAAAAGCCAGGTTCTGGGGCAGTTTCTTCCACCAGGCCATTAGACTGATAAACTCACGCTGACTTGAGTGTACTCTATATTACATTGACAGTTCTATTTATTATAAATAATAAATCAATATGATTGCACATTGCACATTTAGAGGGAGACATAAGGTGATTTTTTTACACCTCATATATATGAAGGACGTGAGAAATAATCGGGAAGGAAATTTAATTCAATTCACCTATTTAGACAACTTCGTAACTCACACCTCGAACGCTGTGTGCCAGACACAATTTAACCCTTTAGTGCCGGAATAAAAGCTAGACCTGAACTTCCTGCTAATCCTCAAACTTATTCCTCTCACTCACTAATTAAGGGAAACAAATATTTGATGAGACTGAAGCCTGGCGAAAAGTGTATTGAAGGATTTAGCCTTAATAAGGAAGAACCAATTAAATGATACACATTCACCGCAGGTGTGGCATGTGCTAACACTTAGCGAATGAAATATAAAAGGGGTCTACCAGTCACCTAACTGCGATACCTTTTTGCCAGCAGTAGCTGGAGACGAATATTACATATAGTGAAAACATATGAGTTAAAAATATATGAACTGTGTGTTTGTAGCAACTGCAATCTTAGACTTATATAAATATCTCTGAGAGCATGAGCTATAGAGTCCTTGGAAGTAAGTCTTGGACTGCAGAGCCAGATGGTTGTGGAGAGCCTTCCCTTTCAACCTATCCGCTATCTGTTTCCCCTTTCACTGCAATGCTCTGTAAATACTTTAAACTACATGTTGTTCGCTATTTCGATCACTGATTCCATTTACTATCAGAGAATGGATATGGTACACAACCTGAAATTCTTACTCTCCGCAAACATCCAGGAAAGAGAAGAAAGCCCCACCGGTAAAATGTAAGAACCCGAAATGACCCCTCCCCCACTCCCACACACAAGCGGAAGCAAAGCATCAACCCACCCCCACATTCCAACAGGAAACATCACTCCGCCTCCGCCCACGTCCACCACCCATTTGAAATGCCCATTACCATGTAAATACATGCTGGTGTTTATCTATCTTTGCACATTTGTGCATTCTTTGTTGTGCTTTGCTCAGGTCTCGATTTGCGCTATGATGAAGAGAATGGAGTTTAATACCATCACAATTAAAGTATAATTAGCTGACTGGTGCATGTTCACGAGCGCAATCCCTGTATCTGCTTCACTACCGAATCTGTGGTTGTGACAGTTTCAAGAAGGTTGCTGATTGAGAACAAAAGAGACACTAATCATCGATTGACACCTGATGGGAAGAGGGCAATAAATGCATGCTGACATGGGGCAGAGCCAACGAAACAGTTCTAAAGTCACACACGTGCTAACGGAATGGAAATTTAATATTTGATTTGGAAAGAAATGAAGATAAAAGCTGAGGTTCGAGTGTGCTGGCAGTGATGTATCTCTTGAGATTCACTAAAGTAGATGTGAGGTCCCTCAGGCACGTGGAGACACGAAACGGGACGACGAGGAGCTCGTGCTCAGCAGAAAAGATTCCTTTAAATGGTATTATCCTTTCTGTTTTTTGACTGTTAATGGAAGGTCAGAATAGCTCAGTAGATATGCACAAAGGTATTCGGTTGTGTAAATGCACGAGTAATGAAAGCACTTGTCAGTAATTACAGATTCTCTCTGTTCCTCCCTGATCAATATTACAAAGGGTGATTCTTGTAACAGGATTCGTTCAGTTAGGCATTTAATTGGTCGTTTGTTTAGTTTGCACGAAAGCCTGTCCAAGTTGAACTGTTCTGTGTTTTATGTCATATGTTTTATGCTGTATGTTCTTGAAAGAAAATCCATGAAGCGGGCACATTACTTCTCCCCGTTCCCCGACCACATTACGGAACCATGCTCTGCTAGTATAATTGGCCTGGGTTAATGACCCCTGGCGCTTGGATGGGAGGAAGAATCCAGGAGAGATTTGATACGGATGGTAGGAGCAGTGTGAGGGGTTAGTGCGGAATGACAATGCCAAATGAAACTAAATCTCTTCTTTTTCGCTGTGAACTGTGTCCGTGAATTTTCTGCGATCTCTGAAAGTTCGTAAGTGCTTCCACCACTCCCCATGGCAGCGCGTGTGAGGCGATGGCCACTCTCAATCAAAATAATAATGTCTCCCCGCCACATTTAAACTTACA
The DNA here is from genome assembly GCF_048418815.1 of Hemitrygon akajei. Classification (NCBI taxonomy): domain Eukaryota; kingdom Metazoa; phylum Chordata; class Chondrichthyes; order Myliobatiformes; family Dasyatidae; genus Hemitrygon; species Hemitrygon akajei. The sequence goes on from NC_133151.1 coordinate 46,281,403, forward strand.
CTCCATCTCACATTAAACCTGTGTGTTCTAGAATTGGACATTTGTAAACCTGGGAAGAGATGCTAACTGTCCACAGCGTCTACGTCTCTCATGTTTTCCGACTCTCTGTGCGCAGAGCTCGGAAAAAGCGACGCAACAGACTTCTAAGATCGTAAACCAGCGAGCTGATGCATCCTGCGCGCTTGAGCTCTCGGTAAAGGACGCTGATGTTTTTTTACTAGTTGGGCTGGGGTGGGACGGGTGTCGTTCTTTTGCTGCAGTGTGTGCGTGGGAGGGGGCAGACGGGGGCGACTTTGAGGTTCTAACGTTTTAACTGTCACTCATTCTTTGGGCCATCTCCAGCCAAACTCCATTTCTTCTAGAAACAAAGACAATTAGAAAACACAGAAAATCTACAGCACAATACAGGCCCTTCGGCCCACAAATTTGTGCTGAATATGACCCTATCTTAGAAATTACCAGGCTTACCTATAGCCCTCTATTTTACTAAGCTCCATGTACCTATCTAAAAGCCTCTTAAAAGGCCCTATCATATCCGCCACCACCACCGTTGCCTGCAGCCCATTCCACGCACTCACCACTTTCGGAGTAAAAAAAAAATTACTCCTGACATCTCCTCTGTACCTACTCCCCAGTACATTAAACTTGTGTCCTCTTGTGGCAACCATTTTAGCCCTGGGAAAAAGCCTCTGACTATCCACGCGATCAATTCCTCTCATCATCTCGTACACCTCTACCCGGTCACCTCTCATCCTCCTTTGCTCCAAGGAGAAAAGGCCGAGTTCACTCAACCTATTCTCATAAGACATGCTCCCCAATCCAGGCAACATCCATGTAAAGCTGCTCTGCACCATTTCTATGGCTTCCACATCTTGCCTATAGTGAGGCGAACAGAACTGAGCACAGGACTCCAACTGGGTCTGACCAGGGTCCTATATAGCTGCAACATTACCTCTCGGCTCCTAAATTCAACTCCACGATTGATGAAGGTCAATACACCGTACGCCTTCTTAACCACAGTGTCAACCTGCACAGCTGTTTTGAGTGTCCTATGGACTCGGACCCCAAGATCCCTCTGATCCTCCGCACTGCCAAGAGTCTTACCATTAATACTATATTCTGCCATCATATTTGACCTACTAAAATGAGCCACTTCATACTTATCTTGGTTGAACTCCATCTGCCACTTCTCAGCTCAGTTTTGCATCCTATCAATGTCCCGTTGTAACTCTGACAACGCTCCACACTATCCACAACACCTCCAATCTTTGTGTCATCAGCAAACTTACTAACCCATCCCTTCACTTACTCATCAAGGTCACATATGAAAATCATGAAGAGTAAAGGTCCCAGAACAGATCCCTGAGGCACTCCACTGATGACCGACTTCCATGCAGAATATGACCCGTCTACAACCACACTTTGCCTTCTGTGGGCAGGCCAGTTCCGGATTCACAAAGTAATGTCCCCTTGGATCCCATGCCTCCTTACTTTCTCAATAAACCTTATCAAATGCCCTGCTAAATTCCATATACACTACATATGCTACTCTTCCTTCATTAATCTGTTTAGTCACGTCCTCAAAAAATTCAATCTGACTCGCAAGACACGACCTGCCCTTTACAAAGCCATGCTGACTACTGCTAATCAGATTATACCTCTACAAATCTTCATAAATCCTGCCTGTCCGGATCTTCTCCATCAACTTACCAACCACTTAATTAGGACTCACTTGTCTATAATTTCCTGGGCTATCTCTGCTCCCTTTCCTGAATAAAGGGACAATATCACCTCCAATCCTCGGGAACCTCTCCTGTCCCTATCGATGATGCAATGATCATCACCAGAGGCTCAGCAATCTCCTCCCTCGCCTCCCACAGTAGCCTGGGGTACATCTCATCCGGGCCGGGCGACTTATCCAACTTGATGCTTTTCAAAAGCTCCAGCACATCCTCTTTCTTAATGTCTACATGCTCAAGCTTTTTAGTCTGCTGCAAGTCATCACTACAATCACCAAGATCCTTTTCCATAGTGAATACTGAAGTAAAGTATTCATCAAGTAACTCTGCTAGCTCCAGTTCCTTACACACTTTCCCACTGTCACAGTTGATAGGTCCTGTTATTTTGCGACTTATCCTCTTGCTCTTCACATACCTGTAGAATGCCTTAGGGTTTCCCTTAATTCTACCCGCAATGCCTTCTCATGACTCCTTCTGGCTCTCCTAATCTCCTTCTTAAGCTCCTTCCTAGTAACCTTATAATTCTGTAGATCTCTAACATTGCCTAGCTCTCTGAACCTTTTGTAAGCTTTTCTTTTCTTCTTGACAAGATTTGTTACGGCCTTAGTACACCGCGGTTCGTGTGCCCTACCATAACTTCTCTCTTATTGGAACGTACCTATACAGAGCTCTGCACAAATATCCCCTGAATATTTGCAACATTTCTTTCGTAGTTTTCCCTGAGAACACCTGTTTCCAATTTAAGCCTTCAATTTCCTTCCCGATAGCCTCATAATTCCCCTTACTCCAATTAAACGCTTTTCTAACTTGTCTGTTTCTATCGCTCTCCAATGTTGTTGTAAAGAAGATAGAATTATGATCACTATCTCCAAAAATGCTCTTCCATTAAGAGATCTGACACCTGACCAGGTTCATTTCCCAATACGAAATCAAGTACAGCCTCTCCTCATGTAGGCTTATCTGCATGCTTTGCCAAGAAACTTTCCTGAACACACCTAACAAACTCCACTCCATCTAAACCCCTCGCTCTAGGGAGATGCCAATCGATAATTGAGAAGTTAAAATCTCCCATCACGACAACTTTGTTATTATTACACCTTTCCAGGATCTGTTTCCCTATCTTCTCCACGATATCCCTGTTACTATTAGGAGGCCTATAAAAACACCCAGTAAAGTTATTGACCCCTTCCTGTTCCTAGCCTCTACCCACAGAGACTCCGTGGACAATCCCTCCATGGCGCCCATCTTTTCTGCAGCTGTAACACTATCTCTGATCAGCAGTGCCAACTCCTTTGCTTCACTCCCTGTCCTTTCTGAAACATCCAAAACCCGGCACATGAAGTAACCAATCTTGTCTCTGAGCCATCCAAGTCTCTGTAATGGCCACCACATCTTATCTCCAAGTATTGATCCACGCTCTAAGCTCATTCGCTTTGCTCACAACACTCCTTCCATTTAAATAGACAAATCTCGAGCCTTCGATCTGAGCGCGTCCCTTCTCTAGCACATGTTCATCTGTCTGCAAGCTTTCTCTATTTGGGAGCCAACTTCCTCCTCCCCAGTCTCTTCAGTTCGGTTCCCAACCCCAACAATTCTAGTTTCAACTCTCCCCAGTAGCCTGAGCAAACCTCCCCGCCAGGATATTGGTCCCCATGGTATTCAAGTGCAAGCCGTCCTTTTTGTACAGGTCACACCTGCCCCAAAAGAGGTCCCAATGATCCAGAAATCTCAATCCCTGCCCCCCCACTCCAATCCCTCAGCCGCGCATTTATCCGCCACCTCATCCTATTCCTATTCTCACTGTCGCGTGGCACAGGCAGTAATCCCGAGATTACTACCTTTGCGCTCCTGTTTCTCATCTTCCTTCCTAACTCCCTCAAGACATTTTTTCAGGACCTCTTTCCTTTTGCTAACAATGTCATTGGTACCAATACAAAACTCCTTTCGCTCCGACAAAATGAGCGGTTCACTCGCAGCCTTCTTGTTCCGAATTTCCTATGGCGTGCTGACCAGAACTGATCACGGAGATCCAATTGCGACCTAATTAATAATATGTACAACTACAGCACGATATTCCATGTCTTCCAATGCCTCACTGGCGAAGGAAAGCATTCCTCCCCCCTCCTTCACCATCTGTTCTACATGGCACAGAACAGAGGGATCTCCGTTTGGTACAGATACGAGGAGGGGTTTCTCTCCCCTGCGGTGGTGAATTGTCACAAATGGTTGCTTGTGTGGAGCATTTCTGCAGGTGCTCGGATTTCTTGGACGTTGAAATTATGAGATATTCAAGACGCAATCAAATTTCCCTTTGAAAGTTCACCTAACTGATGCTGTCACCTGAAGAACTACATGCGCTGAAAAGTCAAGAAGGCGTTGAAAACTCAAGTCAAGGAATTCTCATGGCACATTTCACCCTTTTGCTCTACCTGATAATAACATTGTTAGAATTAAACTGTTACTGAAGTAGATTGTGCTTGTTTTCCAAAACAATATAAGAATATAACGATATTTTTTTGCGGTTCAGGCATTGAGAAATAGAATTGCGCAGACCCTCTCCATTGAAAATGGCTGGTAAAAACATCAAATGAATATCCTAAACTTCGTTGAAGAGATAAATACGATAGGCGATGACACAATGAGTAAAAATAGTTGACACTGCGTGTTTGTTTAGTAGATTGTGTCTAATAAGACCAATGGGAGTACTGAACGATTTAATTTTTGTTCTGACAGGTGTATAAAACCTCATAGAGTCAGTGCATGCCGATAATTGGTACAATTTGTACAACTCATCGCTGCTTCGGGTAGAAAATGGGATATTCCACAATTTACAACGTTGTCAGAATTTACTACCCGGTGCTTGCAGCACTCGGTGTTCCAGGTAATGTTATACCTTTGTATTACACTCGGGGACCGGATCTTGATGGCCAAGGTGCAGATGCTGTCCAGTGCATTTTTCTGTTACTGAACGATGAAAAGAAATTTTCATCGTAATTTGGATTCTAAATTTTAGTCGCTTTGAAATAATGGTTTCTTTTTAATTGGGGATACGATTGATGTGTTTGATAGATTTATGTATATTAATGTGATTTTATCCTAAGCATACATTTCCACGTTATACTATTGCTAACATATCTGAATGCCAAAAATGTTTATGTATGCTTACAAAACGCGCAGAGAGGATCGAATAATTTGTTCACTGATTGTGCGGTCCTTAATGTCTAGAGATAACTTTCAAAGAAGTATTGATTTTCTATGAGCATGGGAATTTTCCACGACTCTTTTACTGATTATGACTGTCTTGGCAAAAGTCTTTTAGTTGTCACGCGGCACCCATTCGTAAGTTTGACGTCTCTCTCTTCGTGAGGCGCCTCGCTGGAATCTCCGCTCTTCTCGACGGAGCGCGTACAGTGTGACCTCTGAGTTTAACTTTGATAATCTGCCAGTCTCTGACCAGTGAGCCTGAGAGCCGTTTCACATCTTATGAAGTTGCAGGGCTTCCACTGCCTTCTCCAAATATCTCACGATGTTCAATCAAAAACATTCCGGACCGTTTTATCGATGAAGTTACTAAATAATTGCATTTAAAATGGAAGGCAATGCAGGAAACTCTTTTAAAGAAGTGTAATTACGTCATACTGTCTGAAAATGAAACCAATCTCACCAGTACCTTTGCATTTCGCGGTGCTGTTCTATTCGGGATCGCTCTCATTGACCTCACTACTTAACAGGGCCACATGAAGGCCCTCGGCTGTCAGCCCCCTCTGTCCTTCTGCTGGTTCACTTTTGGATGTGAAGCTGGCAACATTAAATTGTGTATTCTAAAGCAGAATCAGCTTGATCGGGCCATCGGCATCCCACCTCGGTTAGCGCAAGTGCACCTGTTATCCTGACTGGAGTGAATGGCCCACTCGAACATTACTCACACGACGCAATTAAAGCTACACGAATATTCCTGCGCTAACGAATATTAATTGTTTTTAAATGACTTATTTCAGTGAATTTAACGGCGATTGTGATCCTCACCCGAGGGAAATGCGGTCTTTCCAAATGTATCACCCTTTACCTTGTGGCCATGGCTGCAGCCGATCTGATGGTGGTCATCGTTCTTATTATATTAGAGAAGATAAATTATATCTACTTGTTTGCTAATTTCCTACTCGCAACTCCAGCGTGTTCTGTGCTACTTATCCTGAGTCTCGCAACCTGGGACTGCTCCGTTTGGTTGACGGTTGCGTTCACTTTCGATCGCTGCGTCGCCATCTGCTGTCCGAAGCTACGGAACCGATATTGCACCGAGAGAACAGCGACTGTGGTGGTGGCAACAGTGAGTGCAGCGTGTTGTACCCAGGCCATTCCAATTTACTTCGTGGTGGATCGTCGGCTTTGTACCGCCGTAGCTGAATACTACACATCACCCCTATGGAAAGCTTATGAGGTTTTTGACAGCATCACAGCACCGTTATTACCAATTTGTTTAATTCTGCTCTTTAATGTTTTAACTGTCAACCAGATTTTAGCAACGAATAGAGTTCGCCGGGTACTTGGAAAAAGCAGGGAAAATCGCAATGATCCAGAGGTGGCAAACCGGAGGAAGTCCATGATTCTGTTGTTCGCTCTCTCAGCAAATTTTATCATATTTTGGATGCCCAATCTCGTATTTTCTTTGAACTGGCGAATCGAAAACTACTTCTATACAGACAGATATTTCAGCAAACCGACCTATATCCTTCAGGTATCTGGGTTTATGTTGTCGTCTCTCAGTACATGCACCAACACGTGTACCTATGGACTGACACAGAGAAAATTCAGGGAGGAGCTGAAGAATGGAGTGAAGTATCTGTTTGTCACAATGGGGGAGATTTGCAAATAAAATGCAAACACAATTATTCATTCTGGCAACTTCAAAACAATTATTTGGAAGAGTAGCTGATTTGAGATTTAGGCGATGTTGTTGCCGGATCTCACTGTTCAAACGATTAGTTGCGATGGAGCAGTAGGCATTAAATAATTATTCTCTTCAGGCAATGATTATTGACTCGAATGGTCTGAGCATGATATTCAAAGCATGTAAAATATATAAAAATACATCCTAGTATTATCCGAAAATTATCATCATCTGTCCGTATGGCATATTTGTTTTGAATTATTATCGCTGAATCCCAACACCGGACTGTAACGTCAAAATAATAATTCTAGAATGATTTGGTTACTCTACCGCCCTCAGTAACATGTCCGTGACAGAATGGTCGGGAATAGCGGAGTAACAAGGGTTCCTTCATACCTGCTAATCACGAATGTGGGGTGATCACCTGGAGCTAGTTCATTGCGCTGAGGAAACGCTGACGCCTTTGATGTAAATTAATGCGGTATGCTCGTCTAATGTTGTGGTTTGGGAATAAAAGCTAGAAATATGCTGATGTAAACGTATTCAAAAGCCCATGAATACTAACATCGCATTTCCCTTCCTCATGTCTGACTCAACCTGTAAACTCACCTTTAGGGAGTCCTGCACAAGAACTCTAAGGTGCCTTTGCGCATCAGCGTTTTCTATTTTCTCTTCATTTGGAGAATAGTCAACCCTTTATTTTCTTCTACCAACGCCCATGACCATACACTTCCCGTCACTGTATTCCATCTGTCGTTTCCCTGAATCAGTAAAAGTCTTTCTGCAGCCTCTCTACTTGTTGAAAACTATTTGTCTCTCCAAACGTTGCAACGAAGCCATTAATTCCCTGATGCAAATCACTGAAACATATCGTAAAAATAGAACAGATTCCAAGATAGACACCTATGGAAAACGACCAATCATTTATTTCCACTCTTTACTTCCTGTACATAGCCACCGCTTTACCCAGACTCGAAGCATTTCTGCAATGCATTGGCGAATTGCCTGTTAAGCAGCCTCATCTCTGGCACTTTGTCAAAGGCATTCTGAAAATCCAACAGCACTTCATCAACAGATTCTCCTTTGTCTATCCTGTTTTTTTTTTAAATTTCTTCAAAGAATGCTAAAGGATTTATCAGGCATGATTTTCCCTTGAGGAAAATGCTGTGAACTGCATACTGTCATATGTGCCTTGAAGTTCCCCAAGATCACCACTCAAACGTCTCTCCAACCACTGAGGTCAGACCAATTGGTCTATAATGTCCTTACTTCCGTCGCGCTCACTTCTTGAAGAGTGGAGTGACATTTCAATGTTACATTCTTACGAAACCAGTTCAGGACCTCGTGGTCCTTGAAAGGTCATTACTAATCCCTCCACCGTCAATTCACCCACCTCTTTGAGTACCCTGGGTTGTGCACCATCTAGTCCAGGTGTCTTATCTACCGACCCAACCCTCTTTTGTTCTATATATCAAGGAAGATAACACGATTAAACACCCCCAGTGACAGGCTGGGATACTACTCACATGACGAAGCAGAACCCTGTGAGAAACGGGCGATCTGTTCGTCTGATGTCCGGGTACAGGGTGCTGCAAGGATCACTCCGATGTTCGTTCATTTATTGAATCCGACGCTTAATGGGCATACACTTATTCCTGCGTGAACGGAGATGTACCCGGATTCCTTTTCAACTTGTACACTCCTTGCGTCAAGCACCGGACGGAGGAGACAACCCCCATTCTGTTCTCATTCTCTTTTAGTGAAGAAACATTCACCAACAGGATGCATTGAGAGAGTAATTCATGCAGGGAACGATTTGCCGGTCATGGACCTGGGCAGTGTGTTATGGATTCCAACCTCCCTCTGGAACTTCCTTCAGAGAATTGGTTTACCTTTCCTCTACCAGTGTTTCTGCCCTCCCTCGTATCTCCTAAATTTCACGGCCTTCCGTCCTTAACACATCTTCCCGCCTCCCTAACAGGGTTACACATCCTAACAGATATACACTTAATGAGTGTATATACTCTCAATATATAAGTATATAAGTATATACACTCAATGTATGCATCCAGCATCCCATTCTCCATAGCCTCAGCAGTCTTCAACGGGATCCCACCTCCAATCGCACATTTACATCTCAACTGCGACGGTTTGTTTGCATCTTCGGAAACTGCCCTATTTCCATCTTTAATGTCCCTATTTTTCCCTTTTAGGGTCCCTTCGAAGGCCCTGGCCTTGAGTTACACCTTAATTACGGTTTTTTTTTTTGCGGGAATGGGAACCGCTCTCGGGGTTTCACGACTGGCCGTTAGTTGGCACCCCAAGGACGCGGCCTGAGAGTTTCCCTCGCCTTTAGAGGTCCGATATTTCGTGGCGCTGGAGACGGGGGAATCGGAGGTCAGCATCCGGACAGGTGATCGGTGTGTCGTGGGAGATGAAGATCCGAAACTGTGTGCTCAGAGACCACGAGATGTTTGCGCGCAGAGCTCGATAAAGGTGACGCAAAGGTCGTTTAACATCGTAAACCACCCAGTCGCTTGTAATGTTCCCCTGTCTCGCGGTGAACTGCAGACATCTCTTTCTCCCTTATTAGGGAGAGAGAGAGAGAGAGTCTGTCGTATGCCGAATATCGGGTGAACGAGCAGTCTTTCGAGTACTTCAATCTGTGTCTGTGTTGTAACTTTGCTCAGGTTTGAGTGCTCGGTGGCAGGTGCCGATCCTTTTTTCTGGACGATGGGGTGGTGGGGGGGGGAGCGGAGGGGCATCGTTGATTGCTGAGGGGAGCTGGGGGATGTGGCGGTTTCTAACGTTTGTCATTCATTCTTTGGGGGCACTCTTCTGTCTTTTGTGGAGGTTTGCTAAGAAAAAGCACTTTAGGATGTATATTTTATACATTTCTCCTCCATTAAATGTACCTTTGAAACCTTTGAAAAGTCCCTTAACACCGCCCCCTCCCCCCCGCCCCGTCACTTTCCAATTCTCCGGGATTCATTTGAAAATGGATCTGAATCCATCAATTTTTCCCCTAGTAGTTAACCCTGCAAGGAGAAGCAGCTCTGCTCCTGCCCATGGAGGTTCTCCTTCATGCCCCCAAACACTCTTTCCAGGTGAGGTAGCAGTTCACCCGCCAATCTGTCGATGTCATCTATTATATCAGGTAGCCCCAACAATCTCCAGATCGCTGAGGCGCGGCTTAGATTGGGCTCCGCTTTTTTCAGCTCTTTTACTCCATCAGTAAGAGTGAATTTCTTGAATGCCTCTGAGATGGATTTTTAGAGCAGTTTATCGTTGAGCCTACTCTGAGATCAGAGTTAATGGATTGTATGTTATGTAATGAACCTGAGGCGATTTGAGAATTTAGGGTAAATGAACCCTTAGGAGGTAGTGATCACAGTATATTGAGTTCATCTTGAAATTGGACAGGAAAAAGGATAAGCCTGGCGTAGCGGTACTTCAGTGGAATAAAGGAAATATCAGTATATTGGAGAGGCATTGGCCAAAGTAACCTGGAAGAAGATGCTGATTGGGATGATATCAGAGGAGAAATAGTTTCTGTTTCTGGGAAAAACGAGGAAGGTGGATGTATTCTAAAAACAAATAAATAGTACAGCCGTGGCTGATACAGGATGTCAAAGCTAATGTGGCAGCAGAAAAGACGGACAACAAAGACCATAAGATATAGGAACAGAAGAAGGCCATTCAGCCTATCGACCTATTCAATCATGCGCTGATCCAATTCTTCCAGTCACCACCACTCCCCTGCCTTCACTCCATACACCTTCATGCCCGTGTTAATCAAGAACCTACCTATCTCTGCCTTAAATACACCCAATGGCTTGGCCTCCATAGCCATTTGTGGCCACAAATCCTGCAGATTTACCACCCTCTGACCAAAGTAATTTCTCCGCATCTCAGTTCTAGATGGATGTCCTTCAGTCCTGTCGTCCTTCTCTCTTGTCCTAGAGACCCTTACCATGGGAAATAATTTTGGAATATCTAATCTGTACAGGTCTTTTAACATTCGGAATGTTTCTCAGAGATCCCCAATCATTCTGCTGGACCCCAGAGATACAGACCAAGAGCTGCCAGACGTTCATCATACGGTAACACTTTCGTTCCCGGAATCATTCTTGTGAATCTTCTCTGAACCCTCTCGAATGTCAGTATATGCTTTCTAAAATGCAGAGCCGAAACCTGCACGCAATGCTCCAAGTGCAGTCTCACGAGTGCCTTATAGAGCCTCAAAATCATATCCCTGCTCTTATATTCCATACCTCCAGAAATGAATACCAACATCGCATTCACCTTCTTCACCACCTACTCAACCTAAAGGTTAACCTTTTGGGTACAGAAACATAGAAACATAGAAAACCTAAACAACGACACAGGCTCTTCGGCCCACAAAGCTGTGCCGAAAATGTCCCTGCCTTAGAACTACCTAAGCTTTACCCATACTCATCTATTCTTCTAAGCTCCGTGTAGCCATCCAGGCGTCTCTTAAAATACACTATCTTTTTCGCTTCCACCACCGCCGCCAGCAGCCCATTCAACGCACTCACCACTCTCTGCGTAAAAAACTTGCCCCTGACATCTTCTCTGTACCTGCTTCCAAGCACCTTAAAGCTATACTCTCTCGTGCTAGCCATTTCACCCTGAGGAAAAGCCTCTGACTATCCACATGATCAATGCCCCTATTATCTTGAACACTTCTATCAGGTCACATCTCATCCTCCGTCGCTCCAAGCAGAAAAGGCATGCTCCCCAATCCAGGCAACATTCTTGTAAATGTCCTCTGCACCCTTGCTATGGTTTCCACATCCATCCTGTAGTGAAGCCAACAGAACTGAGTACAGTACTATAAGTGGGGTCTGACCAGGCTCCTATATAATGCAACATTACCTCTCGGCTCTTAAACTGAATCCCACGATTGATGAAGGCCAATGCCCCATATGCATTCTTAACCACAAAGTCAAACTGCGTAGCAGCTTTGAGTGTCCTATCGACTAGGGCCCCGAGATCCCTCTGATCCACCACACTGCCAAGAGTCTTACCATTAATACTATATTCTGCCATCATATTTGAGCTACCAAAATAAACCACCTCACATTTAACTGGGTTAAACTCCATCTGCCACTTCTCAGCCCAGCTTTGCATCCTATCAATGTCCCTTTGTAACCTCTGACAACCCTCCACACTATTCACAACACCCCCAACCTTTGTGTCATCAGCACATTTACTAACCCGTCCCTCCAGTTCCTCATCCAGGTCATTCGTAAAATCACAAAGAGTAGGGGTCCCAGAACAGATCCCTGTGACACACCACTGGTCACCGGCGTCCATGCAGAATACGATCCGTCTATACCAATCTTACCCTTCGGCGGGCAAGCCAAGCTAGACACTACATCTCTGGCTCTCCCTTCATCAATGTGTTTAGTCACAACCTCAAAAAATTTAATCGGGCTTGTAAGGCACGACCTGCCTTTGACAAAGGCCATGCTGACTATTCCTAATCATACTATACCTCTCCAAATGTTCATAAATCCTGCCTTTCAGGATCCTCTCCATCAACTTAATAACTACTGAAGTAAGACTCACTGGCCTGTAATTTCCTGGGCTATCCCTTCTGTTATGAAGGATGAACAGGTCTGATGGACAATGGGGTGCAGGGTTGCCCATATCCCCCCTCCTTTGAGAATCACAAACCATTACTATTGCTATGCTGCTCATGAGAGAGAGAGATGAAAAGAAAACATACAAGAACATCTGCTAGAGATAAGAGAGGGGAGAGAGAATTGTTGATTTACCGTATTATGACTTATGCGAGGGTTATTTATCTTATACCATTCTGTTCAGTAACATTCCTCAGTGGACAGCCGGAGTTGGCTGGTTTGATGGACACAGTCATTCAAAATTGATTGATAGCTGAGACCCCGTGAGTAGGGATAAAAGTCGTGTCCGGAGAGACACCCTTCAGACACAGCAGGAGACACACTGGCGGACACTGATTGAATGTTGGAACCCACGGGAAGGTGTGGGGCTTCGGAGACTGTACAAGAATGTCGATCAGTAAAACGCACAGTATTATAGCAGGGCCGGTGGGGACTTGTGTGTGTGTCCACTCATGCCAGAGTGACGAGCCCACCACAGAAGAACGGTCTAGCTGAATGACAGAGGGGTCATAGCTGAATGGCCACAACGACACGACGGATCAAGAACGCAAATGAAGGTTTGACTGCTGTAGCTGTTACTTCTCGCTCTCTCTCTCTCTCTCCCTCTCCCTCTCTCTCTCCAACGATTACAACACAATAACCATATCTACCTCAGCACGCATGAACTGAACTGAACTTTTTACTTTTCTATGACAATTCATTTACCCCTAGACATCGATAGAGCTTGTTTATTATTGCTTATTAATATTCCTACACTTTTAGGTTTATCATTGCTAACTCGTGTTATCTATTTATTTGCATTATTGGTATTGACTTGCTTATTTTACTAATAAACACTGTTTGAATATAGTACCACCAGACTCCAATGGATTCTTCTTTCTCTGCTGGTCAGACACCCAGTTACGGGGTATTTAACAAATTGGGGCCTCGTCATCCGGCATTTGTTTACCAATTGGGGGGCCAGTGAATCGGGATAAAAGTCCCTAATCTGATCTGGTTGCGTGGATAACCAGACGGGAAACCAGCAGAGATGGAAATAGACAAATTTTTAGAAAGCCCGATTTTGGGGGCGCTAGAGAGTGCCAAGAAGGCGGAATTGATGAGCGTGGCGAAACGATTAAATCTCTCGTCGGTGAAATCGACGCCGAGGAAGTTGGAAATACGGAGAGCAATCGTTATGCATTATGTATCCGAGGGTGTGTTCTCACCAGCTGTCTTGGACCTGTTCACTGAGAGGAAACCAGACGAGAGTGAGGTTCAGTTAGAGATAGAAAGATTAAGGGTAGCTGAGGAGAAAGAAAAAAGGAGACATGAGCTCCGGATGGAGGCGGAATGGAGGAAAGAGGAAGCTGAAAGGAAGAAGCTGGAGTGGAAGGAGGCAAAGAGACAGGGGCAGTTCGAGAGGGAGAAATGGCAACGTGTGGATAGCGGGGCAGACCGGGAGGAGAAGTTTAATGTTAGTAGGGAGTTTAGGTTAGTACCTCCGTTCGAGGAGACGGACGTTGATCGGTACTTCTTGCATTTTGAAAAGGTGGCAGTGAATCAGAAGTGGCCCAGAGATCAGTGGGTGGCGTTGCTACAAAGTGTATTAAAAGGGAAGGCTCAACGGGCATATGCGGCGTTGTCTGAGGAGGCTGCAGAGGGCTATGAGGAAGTAAAAGCGGCTATCCTTCGGGCCTACGAGTTGGTACCTGAAGCGTATAGACAAAAGTTCAGGGATTTAATGAAACAGTGGAATCAGACGTTTACAGAGTTTGCATACGAGAAGGGTGTGCTCTTGGATCGCTGGTGCGCTGCAGAAGGGTGGAGGAGGATTTCTATCGTTTAAGATAATTAATTCTGATCGAAGAATTTAAAGGTTGTGTTTCGGATAAAATCCGGACGTATCTGAACGAGAAGAAGAATAAGTCTATATCGGAATTTGCCAGGAAAGCAGATGAGTATGCCTTAACCCACAAGACAAAGTTTTCCTCAAATAAGAGTTACCAGAAAGGCAGTAAGGACGGTAGAGAAAGCCCACCGTCTAATCAGAGAATAAGCCGGGAGCTAGTGGAAAAGGTAAGGAAGAGGAAAAGCAGGCTGGCAGGAAGGTTCCTAGCTTTACTTGTTATAATTTTGGGAAAGCTGGTCATATCTCATCTAAGTGCTTTGCTCCGAAGAAGGAGACAGGAAAAAGGAAGACCACAGTCCCGACTGGTTGCATTGAGTCGGTCAGTAGATCGATGAGGAAGGCAAAGGTGGATAGAGCCCAAGAGGGGCGTGAGAAGTTTATTTCGGAAAGGATGGTGTTTGTGAAAGAAGGAGAAACCCCAGTTCCAGTGAGGATCTGGAGGGATACTGGGGCTGATCAGTCATTGATCCTAAAGAATGTGTTGGATTTTGGTCCTGAGACTGAGACTGGAGAGGTTGTGTTAAGAGGTATTGGAAAAGGGACTGAAGCCGTACCTTTGCACAGGATTATTTTAAAATGTGACCTGTTATCTGGACCAGTCGAAATAGGGGTGCGGTCGAAACTGCCGAGGGACGGCGTGGACGTCCTACTTGGTAACGATTTGGCAGGTGGGGATGTGTACTCAGCAGTGAAATTAACAAGCAAGCCTGTGAGTGCCGAGGACCAGCCCATAGAGTCTAAGATTTATCCCGCATGCGCAATCACTCGCAGCTTGTCGAGAAAGGCGGCTGAGAAAGAAGCCAGTTTAAATGAGTCCAGTATTGATTTGGCTGAGACGTTTTTACCGGCCCTGTATCAAGAGGGGTTAGAGGGTGGTAAAACGGAGGATCGTGGAGTGAAGGAGAGTAAAGGAGAGGAGGTAGATTTACCCTTAGCAAGGAGGGTATTTATAAAGGAGCAGAGACGTGATGAGGAGCTTGTGGCATTGACAGAGTCAGTTTTTTCTATGACAGAGATTAATAAAGAACCGGAGGGATACCATCTCAAGGGGGGAGTGTTAATGAGGAAGTGGAGGCCGACCACGGTGCCAGTCGATGAGGACTGGGCGGTGGTACATCAGGTGGGTAGACATTTGGGAGTAAGGAAGACAGTGGATAGGTTATGAAAGATTTTTATTGGCCAAATATGAGGAAGGATATTGCTGACTATTGTAAAAGGTGCCATACTTGTCAGGTGGTAGGAGAGCCAAATCAGGTTATCCCTAAGGCACCTCTCAGACCGATACCCGCTTTTGAGGAGCCTTTTTCCCGAATCATTGTGGATTTTGTGGGTCCTTTGCCTAGAACTGCGAGTGGGTGACAGTACGTCATGACCCTGATGTGTGCTGCTACTCGATTTCCAGAGGCTGTGCCCCTGGGGAACATTAGGACTCCTGCAATAGTAAAGGCACTCATTAAATTCTTCACAACGGTAGGATTACCTAGAGAGATACAGTCAGATCAGGGGAGTACCTTTACGTCCCGTGCATTTCAGCAAATGTTGACACAGATGGGAGTTAAACAAATTCTAGCCTCTGCATACCACCCGGAATCTCAAGGTTCCACGCGACTTTAATGACCATGATTAAAACTTACTGTCAGGAAAACACTCGAGACTGGGATGATGCATTACCACTTCTGTTATTTGCAGTCAAGGATACGGTTCAGGAATCTCTGGGGTTCAGTCCATTTGAGCTCGTTTTTGGTCACAGGCCCAGAGGACCTTTAACCCTACTGAAAGAGAAATGGTCTAGTCCGAACGTTCAAGTCAATGTGATTGACTACGTTTTGAAATTCCGGGTAAGACTCCATAAGGTATGTGACCTGGCAAAGCAAAACCTCAAAGAACCCCAGACTAAAATGAAACAATGGTATGATAAACGAACACGAGAACAAGAATTTCAGGTGGGCGATAAGGTTTTGGGCCTGTTCCCTGTAATTACCAACCCCCTACAGACAAGATTTCAAGGGCCGTACAAAGTGATTCAGAAAATAGACTCGCTGAATGATGTGATCGAAACACCTGACAGACGAAAGCCGAACCAGCTGGTTCAGGTAAACATGCTGAAAGGTTATCATGAATCGACCCCCACGGTGGTCGGTGCGGTCACGAAAACCGATGAGGCGGAAAGGATTGTTAAGGAGGGACCTGAGCGTTTTGAAAAGATAAACATAGCACCCACCAGGCTAGAGAACTCTGTTATTTTAGCCAACCTTGCTGATAAAGTCAGTCATTTGGAGCCTGAACAAAGAGAGCAGCTGACACAGCTCATTAAACGGCATGTAGATTTATGTCCAGATATTCCAAGGAGGTGTAAAGGTACAGAGCATGATGTTGTTGTTACCTCAACCCAGCCTATTAAACAATCCCCTTATCGGATGAATTTGGAAAAGAGCAAGCTAGTGGAAAAAGAAATTGAGCATATGCTAGCTGCTGGTATTACTCATGAATCTGCTTCTGCATGGGCTTCTCCATGCGTGGTCGTACCAAAGCCGGACGGTACCATGAGATTCTGTACGGATTACAGAAAGCTGAATGCTGTCACACAAACAGATGCTTACCCTATCCCTAGGGTGGACGATTGCATTGATAAGATTGGTAAAGCGAGATACATCACTAAGATTGACCTGCTAAAGGGATACTGGTGCGTTCCTTTAAGGGACAGGGCTCGAGAAATTTCAGCCTGTGTCACCCCATCCGGGTTCTGTGAATACAATGTGTTGCCGTTTGGAATGAAAAATGCCGCAGGAACATTTCAGAGGATGATCGATGCAGTGATTAGAGAGTTACCAGATACAAAGGCTTATATTGACGATGTAGTAGTTCGGAGTGACACCTGGGATGTGCACCTTGAGGCTGTAGAAAACCTGTTTAAAAGAATGTCTGCCGCCCATCTCACAGTGAACCTCGCAAAGAGTGAGTTTGGCCATGCCACCATTACGTACCTGGGGTATGTGGTAGGACAGGGGCAGTAGGCTCCTGTGCAGGCTAAAGTACAGGCTACTTCCGAGGTTCCTGTCCCAACAAATAAGAGGTCACTGAGAAGGTTTTTGGGCATGGTGGGGTATTATCGAAAACTTTGTAAGAACTTTGCGGATATTGCCCTCCTGCTTACAAAACTCCTACGGAAGGATGAAAAATTGTGTGGAGCAATTCTTGTCAGGAAGCTTTTGAGAAGTTGAAAAACATACTGTGCCACCACACTGTGTTAAAAGCACTTGACTTTTTTAAACCTTTCTCCCTGGCGACTGATGCAAGTGACGAGGCTGCAGGGGCAGTCCTATTGCAGAAAGCAGGGGATGGAGTGGAATACCCGGTGGCGTATTTCTCTCGAAAGTTCAATGTGCCTCAGAGAAATTACTCTACTGTGGAAAAAGAATTGTTGGCACTTATCTTGGCGATTGCGCATTTTGAGGTCTACATTTGTTCAGCACAGAGACCATTAATTGTTTATACTGATCACAACCCCTTGCTGTTTCTGGCTAACATGAAAAGTAAAAATAGGAGGTTACTAAGTTGGAGTCTGTTGCTACAGGAATTCGATATTAAAATATAACATATAAAGGGGAGTGACAATGTAATTGCTGATTGTTTATCTAGATGTTAAGTTGAAAATGTATCGGTATTATTGTTTTAGTTAAGACCACCTGTATTTTTTTAAACTCTGTAATTCTGTAAGATGCTGTATTAGTTAATTTTCACCTTGGAGAAAATTCCCAGAAGGATGGGGGTGTTATGAAGGATGAACAGTTCTGATGGACAATGGGGTGCAGAGTTGCCCATATTCCACCACCACCCCTTTGAGAATCACAAACCATTACTGTTGCTATGCTACTCATGAGAGAGAGAGAGATGAAAATAAAACATGCAGAACATCTGCTACAGATAAGAGAGGGAAGAGAGAATTGTTGATTTACCGTATTATGACTTCTGCGAGGGTTATTTATCTTATACCATTCTGTTCATTAACATTCCTCAGTGGACAGCTGGAGTGGGCTGGTTTGATGGACACAGTCATTCAAAATTGATTGATAGCTGAGACCCCGTGAGTAGGGATAAAAGTCGGGTCTGGAGAGACACCCTTCAGACACACCAGGAGACACACTAGTGGACACTGATTGAGTGTTGGAACCCACGGGAAGGTGTGGGGCTTCGGAGACTGTGCAAGGAGGTCGGTCAGTAAAACTCACAATGTTGTAGCAGGGCCGGTGGGGACTTGTGTGTGTGTCCACTCATGCCAGAGTGACGAGCCCACCACAGAAGAACGGTCTAGCTGAATGACAGAGGGGCCATAGCTGAATGGCCACAACGACACGACGGATCAAGAACGCAAATGAAGGGTTGACTGCTGTAGCTGTTACTTCTCGCTCGCTCTCTCTCTCTCTCCAACGATTTCAACACAATAACCATATCTACCTCAGCCCCATGAACTGAACTGAACTTTATACTTTTCTATGACAATTCATTTACCCCTAGACATCGATAGAGCTTGTTTATTATTGCTTATTAATATTCCTAAACTTTTAGGTTTATTATTGCTAACTCGTGTTATCTATTTATTTGCATTATTGGTATTGACTTGCTTATTTTACTAATAAACACTGTTTGAAAATAGTACCACCAGACTCCAACGGATTCTTCTTTCTCTGCTGGTTAGACACCCAGTTACGGGATACGTAACACTTCTCACTTTCTTGAATAAGGGAATAACATCGGCAACCCTCCAATCCTCCGGAACCTCTCCCGTCCCCTTTGATGATGCAAAGATCATCGCCAGAGGCTCAGCCGTCTCCTCCCTCACTCCCACAGTTGTCTGGGGTCCATCCCGTCCGGTCCCGGTGAGTTATCCAACTTGCTGCAAACTAAAGGTTCCAGCACATCATCTTATTTCATATCTATATGCTCAGGCTTTTCAGTCCACTGCAAATCATCCGTACAATCGCCAGGATCATTTTCCGCCGTGAATACTGAAGCAAATTATTTATTAAGTATCTTCGCCATTTCCTCCTGTTCCATACACACTTTTCCACTGTCACACTTGATAGGTCCTATTCTCTCATGTCTTATCCTCTTGCTCTTCACATACTTGTAGAATGCCTTGGGGTTTTCCTTAATCCTGTCCACCAAGGCCTTCTCATGGACCCTTCTAACTCACTGAATTCCATTCTTAAGTTTCTTGCTAGCCTTATAATCTTCCAGATTCCTATCATTACCTAGCTTTTTGCACCTTTATTAAGCTCATTTCTTCTTGACTAGATTTACAACAGCTTTTGTACACCACGGATCATGTGCCCTACCAACTTTTCCCTGTCCCATTGGAACATACTTACTCAGAACCACACGAAAATATCCGCTGAACATTTACCATTTTTTTCCGTACGTTTCCCCGAGAACTGTCACGGTCCGGTCCGTAAAATCCGCATTCCGGTTCACGGTCCGGTCCGTGGATTCCGTACTCCGGTTATTCCGTTTTACCGTTGCCTGCCTAAATTGAGGCACCTGATTCTCGTTTCGGGCTGGCAATATAAATAGCTCTGGGGACCAGTGATGGTGGCTGGACAATTCCTGTCAGAACCCCATCTCATCTGCAACTTTGTCAGAATCCCCATCAAGTGAACCCGCCGGAGTGAGACTGGAGCCTTGTCCCGTCAAGATAAGGAACAGTATATCGTAGTGTGGTCTTGTCTCTTTGTGTCCTCGCTTTCGCTAGTTAGGTCTGGCCGTTTGCCGCTGTCAAGTCCGAACAAAGTCCCAGTCGAGCGTCAACTCCGATCCAAGTCCCACTCGAGTGTTTAGCCAAGATCCTAGTCCCGAATCCTAGCCAAGATCCTAGACCCGAGTCCAAACCGAGATCCTAGTCCCTAGTCATAGCTAAGTTCCCGGTCCCAAGTCCTAGCTAAGACCCCGGCTCCGAGTTCCAGTCAAGATCCCGGTCCCAAGTCCCAGTCAAGACCCCAGTTCCGAGTCCCAATCAAGACCCCGGTTCTAAGTTCCAATCAAGACCACGGTTCCGAGTTCCAGTCAAGATCCGGGTTCTGAGTCCCAGTCAAGACCCCGGTTCCGAGTTCCAGTCAAGACCCCGGTTCCGAGTCCCAATCAAGACCCCGGTTCCGAGTCCCAGTCAAGACCCCGGTTCCGAGTTCCAGTCAAGACCCCGGTTCCGAGTTCCAGTCAAGACCCCGGTTCCGAGTCCCAATCAAGACCCCGGATCCGAGTCCCAGTCAAGACCCCGGTTCCGAGTTCCAGTCAAGACCCCGGTTCCGAGTTCCAGTCAAGACCCCGGTTCCGAGTTCCAGTCAAGATCCCGGTTCCGAGTTCCAGTCCAGACCCCGGTTCTGAGTCCCTGTCCAGGCTCCTAGTTTCAATTTTTTCGTCTAGGTTCCGTGCTTCAAGTCCAAGTTATAGCCCAGGCCATGTCTCCCTATCTCATATATGTCAAACTCAAGGCCCGCGGGCCAAATCCGGCCCGCGGTGGAATTATTTTTGGCCCGCGAGATAATAACTAATTACTATTAAAGCTGGCCCCAGTAATCGAAGCGCCTATGGCGTATGATATGGCTAATGCTGAGTTTATTCAGGTACCAGGTTTTCAGGGTTTTTAGTGTTTATTCGGCAGTCTTGCTCGGCAGTCTTCTTCATAAGAAACGGAATTTGTAAAGTGAAACACTTTGTAGTTATAGCAGAGACTGAGACACATGAGAGCAGGCTGAAAAAACGGAGGCAACGAAAGCTGCGTTCGCACGCGTCCGACTGATCCGGCCCGCATGAAGCTGCATTTTGCTCAATCCGGCCCGTGACCTAAAATGTGTTTGACACCCCTGCCCTATCTAGTCCAGGGCCTGTGTCCGTGTCCAGTTTCGTTTCTTCCCGCTTCTGCTTTGTTCTCTCCTGGATTTCCCTCTGGTTTCCGATTTCCCTTGCATTCTTGATAATCTTTGTCCAGATCCTAGTACCTCAGTGCCTGTGTCTTTGCATGTGAGTCCGCTCCCAACGCCATCTTGCAACAAGAAAATCTGTTTCCAATTTAGGCTACCAAGTTCCTGCCTGATAGCCTCATATTTCCCCTTACTCCAACGTCCCAAGTCCCTTTGCATCTCTGCATTTCGAATTCTCTCCTCATCTAAATAATAGACTGGCCGTTCATTTATTCCACTGAAATGCATGCCCATACAATCTTGAACGCTGTATATCATTTGCCACTTTTTTGCCCATTCCTCTAAGCTATCTAATTCTCTGCAGGATCTCTGATTCCTCAACACTACCCGCCCCTCCACTTACCTTTGTATCATCGGCAAATTTAACCACAAACCCATTAATACCGTCGTCCAAATCATCGACATACATCGTAAAAAGCAGCGATCTCAACCCCGACCCCTGTGGAACTCCAGTGGTAACCGGCAGCTAGCCAGAATAGGATCTCTTTATTCCCACTCTCTCTCTCTTTTCTGCCGAGCAGCCAATGCTCCACCCAGGCTAGTAACTTCCCTGTATTTCCACGGGCTGTTGCCTTGCTCAAATCAAATACACTTCCAAAAATTGTTTTGAAGTTGCAAGGATAATAATTGTGTTTGCATTTTATTTGGAAATCTCCCCTTTGTGACAAATAGGTGCTTCACTCCATTCTTCAGCTCCTCTCTGAATTTTCTCTGTCCATAAATACAGGTGTTGGTGCAGGTACTGAGAGACGACAACATAAACCTACATACCTGCAGGATATAGGTCGGTTTGCTGAAATACCTGTCTGCATATAAATAGTTTTCGATTGCCAGTTCATTGAACGTACGACATTGGGCATCCAGGTTTGATCCCTCTGGATCATTGCGATTTCCCCAGCTTTTTCCAAGTACCAGACGAACTCTATTTGTTGCTATAATAAAGCAAATAGATATAATTTATCCTTTCTAGTATGATAACAACGAAGACCACCATCAGATTGGCTACCACCGTGGCCACAAGGTTCACCGTGATGCATTTAGAAAGGCCACATTTCCCGCGGGTGAGGATCACAGTCGCCGTTACTGCAGAATAACGAGTGCAACTTTAATTCTGCTGTGGTAGTAATGGTCGCTCGGGCCATGGACTGGAGTCAGGGTAACAGCTGACAGAGGTGGGATGTGGGTAGCCCGATCAAGCTGATTCTATTTTATGATGCATAATTTAGATCTCGCTAGTTTCACATCGAGAAGTTAACAATCAGGAGAGCCGGAGGCTGACTGCAGAGCGCCCTCAAGTGGTTGTGTTAAGTAGTGAATAAAGGGACAGATACCATTCCTGTACAGCGAGGTTATGAAGAGCTATCTCGAATAGGAGAGCGACACAGATAACAGCGAGATTGGTTTTATTTTCAGACAGTATGACGTAATTACACCTTTATAAAGAGTTTATTTAATTGGCTTCAATTCAAAATGAAATTGTTCAGTAATTATATCGACAAGACGGCCTTGAATGTTTTTCATCGAAAATCGGGAGATATTTGGAGACGGCAGAGAATGTCTTGTAACTTCACAAGATGTGAAACGGTTCTCTGTCTAACTGATCACAGACTGACAGATCATCAAGTTTAACCTCAGCAGTCACACTCTACGCACTTGGCCAGGCGTCCTGAATGTTGGCGCGCCACGGAGTGTAAGACAGCAAACTTGTGAATGGGTGCCGCCTGTCAGCTAAAAAGAGCTTTGCCGAGACGGTCGTAATCAGCGAAACAATCGTGGGAAATTCACATGCTCAAAGAAAATCAATATGAATTTCAAATAATGCCTGAACAATAAGATCCACACCTTCGATAAATAATCAATCAGATGGATAAAAGGAAAATAAGAAAGGAGCAGCTAATGAACGGGAAGGTTATTACAAAAGGACACGCATTACAATAGACAATATACAATAGACAATAGGTGCAGAAGTAGACCATTCGGCCCTTCGAACCTGCACCGCCATTTTGAGATCATGGCTGATCAACTACTATCAGTACCCGGTTCCTGCCTTGTCCCCATATCCCTTGATTCCTCTATCCATAAGATACCTATCTAGCTCCTTCTTGAAAGCATCCAGAGAATTGGCCTCCACTACCTTCCGAGGCAGTGCATTCCAGCCCACAACTCTCTGGGAGAAGAAGTTTTTCCTTAACTTTGTCCTAAATGACCTACCCCTGATTCTCAAACCATGCCCTCTGGTACTGGACTCTCCCAGCATCTGGAACATATTTCCTGCCTCTATCTTGTCCAATCCCTTAATAATCTTATATGTTGCAATCAGATCCCCTCTCAATCTCCTTAATTCCAGCGTGTACAAGCCCAGTCTCTCTAACCTCTCTGCGTAAGACAGTCCAGACATCCCAGGAATTAACCTCGTGAATCGACGCTGCACTTCCTCTACATCCAGGATGTCCTTCCTTAACCCTGGAGACCAAAACTGTACACAATACTCCTGGTGTGGTCTCACCAGGGCTCTGTACAAATGCAAAAGGATTTCCTTGCTCTTGTACTCAATTCCCTTTGTAATAAAGGCCAACATTCCATTAGCCTTCTTCACTGCCTGCTGCACTTGCTCATTCACCTTCAGTGACTGATGAACAAGGACTCCAAGATCTATTTGTATTTCTCCCTTACCTAACTCTACACCGTTCAGATAATAATCTACCTTCCTGTTCTTACTCCCAAAGTGGATAATCTTACACTTATTCACATTAAACGTCATCTGCCAAGTATCTGCCCACTCACCCAGCCTATCCAAGTCACCCTGAATTCTCCTAACATCCTCATCACATGTCACACTGCCACCCAGCTTAGTATCATCAGCAAATTTGCTGATGTCATTTTCAATGCCTTCATCCAAATCGTTGACGTAAATTGTAAACAGCTGTGGTCCCAATACCGAGCCCTGTGGCACCCCACTAGTCACCACCTGCCATTCCGAGAAACACCCATTCACCGCTACCCTTTGCTTTCTATCTGCCAACCCTCCATTCAGCAGATGGTCGCGCTAGAAAGTACAAAGTAATGGAGTAACGGCGGCAGACGCTGTTTTGAAGACAACCCTATTCATGTTTGGTGATACCAGTAAATAATCGACAGAGTACTCTTAAAATCATATTTCATTTGTATGACTGCGTTTTCTCCGCTATCTGGGAGGACACAGGACAAAGAATAATGCTTGCTGGTTGAACCGTAATTAGCCACATTTTATGCAATTTATTTCCAATTATAAAACGGTCTGAAACAATATTTCAATTCATTTATTTCACTGAAAAACAATGCATAGCTTACATATTACTTTTATTTTTAATTCCCCTAGTTTTTGAAGGCAGGAAAGTAGAGAGCGGGGAGGACAACAACTGATAGTACTTTGGAAACCGACAGAGCCCTGCTGGCAGTTGATTGGGTAACATCTTTTTAAATCGCTCCTCCCTTACTTATCTCCTTATTTCCTACCAGCTTTTGAAATCTTATTCCAAATCTTAATCATACATCATAGAGCACATAACATAAATCTTAAAACACAGAACACAGATCATAAAACAAACTAGATTGAACATAGAACATATTCCCTCAGTGCTGAACTACAGAAACGTAATTCTGTCTCATTTCTGATCCAAAAGGGTGTGCTTGCATTCGGAGACGGTATCCTCTGGTTATTGGCTCCTCTACTATAGGAAACATCCTCTTGATATTCCTGACAGCATCCTGGTTAACCTCCACTGTACCCTCCCCAAAGTCTCCACGTCATCCTTGGAATAGGGGCGGTTCAATCTGAATTCATTTCGCCAGGTGTGACCGAAGCAGAGCTTGATAAAGTTGCAATGTAGCGTCCTAACTCCTGAACTCAATATATCAACTTATAAAGACATAAAGACAAGGCAGACTTCTGCCATCCACACACTACGCTCTCTTCTCACTGCTCCCATCAGGTAGGAAGTACAGGAGCCGTGTGTCCCACTCCACCAGTTTCAGGAAAAGTTAGCTCCCTTCAAACATCTGACTCCAGAACCATTGCCGATAACTTCTTTCACCTCAACGCTGAACTGATTCTACAACCAGTTGTCTCACTTTCCAGGACTTTACGACTCATGTTATCAGTGTTATTTATTTGTTTGTTTATTGTTTATTTACTTATATTTTCACAGTTTGTCTTATTTTGCACATTGGTCGTTTGTCACTCTTTGTGTGTAGTCTCTAGTTCTGTCACACCTCTGATCTAAAAGGATGTGCTTCTGTTGATTCTACTTTATTTCTTTGTTCTCCTGTGAACGCCCGCAAGGAAATGAACCTCAGGGTAGGATCTGCTGATGTTGCTTTCTAAACAAAAACTTGCAACTTTGAACTTGAAATTTGAACAAGAGATTCTGCAGATCGAAGTTCAAAGTAATTTTATTATCAAAGATGCTGAACGTCATGAGGCAGACATACAAGACGCTGGAGGAACTCAGCAGATCAGGCAGCACCTACGAAGGGCTACAAGCTGTCAAAGTTTCATGACTGCCCTGACAGGCCAACTTTACCGTGAATGCCCTGCCGAGAGGACGTTCGCATAGAGCAGATTCGCATAGAAACAGCGAAAGATGTTGAAACGCGTAATCATCAGCGGATAGCCGAGGGAACGTGATGCGCTACCAGAGCAACTCACACCTTACTATACCTATAGGGATGAGCTCGCAGTCCAAGACGGCTTACTCTTCAAAGGTGAGCGCGTCATCATACCGCAAAGTGAGCGAAAGCAAATGAAGGAAAGAGTTCAATCGTCACACTTGGGCGTAGAAGGATGCCTCAGACGCGCACGCGAATGTATTTTTTGGCCAGGCATGAGCAGCGACATCAACCAATATATTGCTACATGTGATGCTTTCGCACATACGAAATAAAGTCAGCAGAAAGAATCGCTTATGAATCATGGCCTGCTCGGCTGTGGGAAAAGGTAGGTACCGACCTGTTTACATTCGAAGGAAAAGGGTAACTCGTCACCATTGATTACTACAGCAATTTCTTCCAGGTAGACCTTCTTTGCGATACGACCAGCGCAGCAAACTGAAGGCACATTTTGCGAGACATGGTAGCCCAACAGAAGTGGTTAGTGATAATAGGCCACAATACACGTCAACGGGGTTTCACAGAATTGCAGGAGAATGGGACTTGGAGCACTTGTGTAGCAGTCCCGGCAATAGCAAAGCGAATGGAAGCAGTTTAAACAGCTAAGCGGATCCTCACAAAGAGCAACAAATCGCGAGCAGACCCCTACCTCGCACTTCTAGACCATCGCAACACACCTTCGCCCACAACAGCGAGTTGACTGGGACCCAGAGTCGCACGCGGACGCGAGCGTATGAAACAACGCGTCCAGCAGCAGGTCGACAATGACAACAAATCAGCCAAAGATCTTGCCACACTCGACGAAGGGGATCCCGTGCGCATGCACCCCCCTGGTGCAAGGTAAAAAGAATTGGGAGAAAGTAATTGTGTGTCGGCGCTTTGATGAGCGTTCATATGTTGTTCAAACGCTCTGGGATCTACCGACGTCATCACACACATCTGCGGAAAGACGGCTGAAGACCCGCCTGAAAAGCTAATCACACACGAACAGGCAAAATCATGTAAAACACCAGAGAGCAATAACCACAGTGTGCCAAACTGTGTAAAAACTCGTTCTGGCCGCGCAGTGGAAAGGCCACAATATCTAGAAGACTTTGTCCCACATTGAATAATTGCATGAACAATTGAAAAATTAGTCTGTGGCACTATTTGGCATTTTAATGCCATGTTTATACTCAAGGAAGGACCATGTCCTATTTGAGGTTGTTTAGTTTGTAGTTTGAATTTAAAGTTGCATTTTAGCATGTTTTGTATTTTGTATATATGCTCATACAAACGGAAATAATGAGTTGTATGTATTTGTGACAGGCATAAGAGACAAAGGCATGATTAATGAATGCTTTGGAAGTTAAATCCATGAAAATGTTACTGGAAAGCAGACTCCAGAGAAATTAAGTTTAATTGTTAATACAATTGTTCCTTTTCTTTGTTTTGATAAAAAAGGGGATGTTATGATAGACTTGTACATGCACTCGTGAGCAGATGATTAAAGTTGTTGCGCATGCGCCGTTGTTTTCACCTCAATTATATGTCTCGAAACAGTCGGTGTCAAGACAGGAGACCCGTGTGTCTTCGGGGGATGAGGGTAATCTGCTGCTGTGTGCCCGAAGACACGAGATCTTTGCAATCTTCAGGCACAGAGCTCGGAAAAAGCAACTCAACGGACCTTTAACATCGTAAACCAGCGAGTTGTTTGTTATGTCTCCCCGCTCGCTGGGAAAATGGAGATACCGCCTTCTCCCTTATTAGGTAGAGAGAGAACTTGAGGTATGTTGAATACCGGGAGAAACGCGAAGTGTTTGGGGTAACTGCAAGTCTGTGGTGCTGCGATTGATTTGCTCAGGCTTGAATGCTCAGTGGCGGTGCCGATGCTTGCTTATTTGCCCGGAGGGGGTGTGAAGGGGAGATTGTTGCTCGCTGATCCTTACGCGCGGGAGAGAAGGGGGCTGGGGTGGGCTGAGTTTAGAGTTCTTACGTTTAACTGACGTTCACTCCTTGGGGCATTTCTTTGCTCTCGTGGATGTTTGCAAAGAAAAATCATTTCAGGATGGATATTGTATACATTTTTCTGACATTAAATTGGACCTTTGAACCTTTGAACCTTATCAAATGCTTGCTGAAATCCATATACACTGCATCTACTGCTCTACTTCCATCAGTGTGTTTAGTCACATCCTCAAAAAATTCAGTCAAGCTCGTAAGGCACAACTTGCCTTTGACAAAGCCATGCTGACTGTTCCTAATCATATTATACTTCTCCAAATGTTCACGAATCCTGCCTCACAGGATCTTTTCCAGCAACTTACCAAGCACTGAAGTAAGGCTCACTGGTCTGTAATCTCCTGGGTTATCTCTACTCCCTTTCTGGAATAAGGGAACATCTGCAACCCTCCAATCCTCCGGAACCTCTCCCGTCCCCATTGATAATGCAAAGATCATGGAAGGAGGCTCAGCAATCTCCTCCGTCGCCTCCCACAGTAGCCTGAGTACATCTCATCCCGTCCCAGAGACATCCCCAACATGATGATTTCCAAATGCTCCAGCACATCCTCTTTCTTAATGTCTAAAAACACAAAATTTTCAACCGTTGTGAGTCATCCCTGCAATCGCCAAGATCCTATTCCTAGTTAATACTGAAGGAAAGTATTCATTAAGTATCTCTGCTATCTCCTCCGGTTTCATACACACTTTCCCACTGTCATACATGATCATGTTCTCACATCTTATCCTCTTGCTCTTCACATACTTGTAGAATGTCTTGGCATTTTCGTTAATCCTGCTGCCAAGGCCGTCTCATAGCTCCTTCTGGAGCTCCTATTTTCATTCTTAAGTTCGTTCCTGATAGCCTTATAATCTTCTCGATGTCTATCATTTCCTAGCTTTTTGGACCTTTCGTAAACTTTTCTTTTCTTCTCGACGAGATTTACAAAAGCCTTTGTACACGACCCTTCCTGTACCCTACCACACTTTCCCTGATTCATTGGAACGTACCAAAGCAGACGCCACGCAAACATCCACTGAACATTTGCCACATTTCTGCCGTACATTTTCATAAGAACATCTGTTCCCAAATTGTGCTTCCAAGTTCGTCAGCAATACCTGAGCAGCATCCAGTCTCCTATTGGATGGATCCAACAATCTGCAGCCCTTGCGTCCTTCTGGGCTTTAAATACCTGTTGATTAATACTATTCCGAGTTTGCGTTAGTGCTACACACGCTGTCATTCATTATATAGTTATTCATCTGTTTAATTAAAAAAAAGCAGCTGGACTTGCAAATGCATGGGACATCTCAATCCCATATCAAGCGGCACTTGCCTATTTCGTTATTAGAATGCAGCTATATTGCTACGCAGAATAAGCGAAGAAGCATTCCCTGTACGCGCTTTGGTGCCTTCACCAACGGCTTCTTAACTATCACTTCGAGCGGCTTGTGATCGCAGAGTACTCTTCTGAAGCGGCTAAAAGTGTATTGATGAAAACGCCTCAAACGATTGCGAGCATTTCCTTTTCGATCGCTGCGTAACGCGTTTTTGTGTCCGTTAGCGCTCTGCTTGCATATGCGACCGGACGCCCATTCCGGAGGAGTGCTGCCCCTAGGCCTCTGTTGCGGGCGTCACATTGGATGGGTTACCTCTTCCTTAGAATTGTAGCATGCTAACACCGGTGCTGCGGATACCACCCGCTTGATCTTGGACAGAGCGTTTCGCTGCTCAGCTGACCGCTCCCATGCTACACCTGGCTTTGTCAGCTGTCTTATTGGCTCAAGGGTATCTGAGAGACTTGGTAGAAAACGGCTCAGGTGGTTGGCAAATCCGATCAATCGCTGCACTCCCCGCACTTTTGCGGGTGCTGGCATGTTGAGAACGTCAGCGACCTTCTCAGGATCAGGCTGAACTCCCTCACTTGTGATGAGATGCCCCAAAAAGGGTATCTCTGTCGCCCTGAAGAGAGATTTGTTCTTGTTGAGCCTGACATGCTGATATGCACAACGCTGTAATAGCTGGTCAAGTTTCACATCATGATCGGCGATTGCCCTTTCCCTGCGTTTCCAATTTTCCGTACACCAGAATGTCGTTGGCGACGCAGATCGCTCCCGGTAGCCCTACCAGCGCCTGATGCAGTCTGATGAAACGCTGGCTCCAAACGGAAGTCTGAGCCACCTCTACCGCCCGAAATGTGTGTTGACGGTGGTGAGCACGCTTGATTAACTGGCCTATTTCACTTGCCAGAATGCAGGACTCACATCAAGCTTGCTGAAAACCTCAGCCCGGTCAAGGTCTGGCAAAATGTCCTCTATCACCGGATGGGGGTAGTCTTCTCTCCTCAGCGTTTTGTTCAATGGTCGAGGGTCAATGCATATACGAAGATTGTCGTTCTTCTTCTCTGCGACCACTAGCTGGCTAACCCACCTTGTTGGTTCATCGACTGGAGTTATCACCTTGCGGACTACCAGTTGATCAAGCTCAGCTTTCACTTTCCGCTTCATGGCGTGAGGTAGAAGTCGTGGGGTAGCACTGTGGGTTGAACTTCCTCATCAGTCTGCAGGTGGGGTGCACCAGGAAGCTCCCCGAGAGCATCATCAAACTCCTCTGCACAGCGTTCTCCTGGTGAGCATTGTTTTTCTTTAAGTGTAGACGCACGCTCCCTGCGAAAGTTGCCATCGTTGACCGTAATCAGCTTCATTTGCTGGCTGGCCCTGCTTCCCAGCAATGGTGTAAAGCCGTCAGTGACCAGGACAAATTCGACAGAATACTTGCGGTTCATCACGGTGTTACGCAATTTCACTCTGCATCCATGGTGGTCTTGTTCCACATCATCAGCTTTTCTCTGCTTTGTCTTAGTGCGTGATCCACTCTCTCCACGTATTTGCGGGGTAAAATCGTAAAGCTCGCCCCGCTGTCGACTTGGAAGTCTATTGGCTTTCCAGTGATGAGCATCTGTGCGAACAAGTCATCCTTTGTCGATATACTCGGTGCAGCTGTCACTGTCGGTTTGGTCATCGCTTTGAGCTCCCACCCCATGCACGGGCTTCTGCTTGCGTAGCTTTGCAAAGTGATATCGAATGCCACACGCCTTGCCCGCCTGTCCGTATGCTGGGCATTGTTGCTTGTCTCTTGCGTGTTCCGTGCCACAGTACTTGCAAGGGTTCACTTTGCCTATGTGGCTGTTCAAGGTGCCTTTTGCTCCGGCTCCACCACTAGCACTAGCCTTCTGTCCAGGATGCTTTGAACCTTTCTTGTTAGTGCGAGGTTTAATCCCATGGACGTTAGCGGACATGCTATCTGCAGCTGTACCGAATGTCTGTAGGTGTGATTCAGCCATTTCTGTGTTTTTACAGATGTCAATGCAGTTATTGAGCGTTAGCTTTCCCTCTTGTAACAGACGTTTTCTGGTTTGACAGTCATTAATGCCCAGTACGATCTTGTCTCTCAGCAGTCTGTCTGACATACAGGAGCAAAAATTACATCTTTGCAAGACATCTAAAGCTGGCAAGAAACGACTCAAAGGTCTCACTTTGTTCTTGCTGCCGCTTGCTGAACAAGGACCGTTCATATATCTCATTTTTCTCACTGATAGCATATCTGTCAAATGCTGTGCGAGGTCTTGGTCTTCAGCCTCATCTGCGAACACCAAACTGTTGCAGATCTCAAGTCCTGACGGTCCAATTGTATACAAAAACAATGCCGTCTGCTATGCTGGAACTTGTTTGTGCAGTTATGCTGCGACGCTGTAGTTAGTCCGCATCTGCCGCCATGTCTTCCATCCGTCTATCAGTCCGCGGCTGACCGTCACGGCCGGTGGCGAGCGAATGCCGCTGACTGGGGAAGGACTTCTGCCCCGACCATGGTTCCCCGGCACGGGGTCGACCGCGGGTGCTGGGTGCCGCTGAAAGTCTGCTGCCTCGCCTCCGGACATTGCTACTGCTCCCGTCTCTATTTGTGGCTGGTTGCTCGTCTCGGATGACATTTTTCTACTCTTAAACTCACCCTCCGATGTTTGAGAGTTGCGCTGTTATTATGCTGCCAACTGCAAGTTGCAAAAATCGGGCGCTGCGGTTAAGAAAAGCAATTTTCTGAGCATCATCGCCGCAACCATGTTTTGAGACAGATGTTTCAGATAAAAACAACGGCGCATGCGCACCGACTTCAATCGTCTGCTCACGGGTGCACGTACAAGTATATCAGAACAGCTGCCTAATTAAAATAGGGGTATCAGGGGTGATAGAACAGGTGTTCCGGTGGAGATTTCGATAGAAGAGATTAAACCTCGTTTATTGGGAGGCAAGGTTAAGAAGATGCTGCATACACGAGGAAATCTGCA
Source organism: Hemitrygon akajei (assembly GCF_048418815.1). Taxonomy (NCBI): domain Eukaryota; kingdom Metazoa; phylum Chordata; class Chondrichthyes; order Myliobatiformes; family Dasyatidae; genus Hemitrygon; species Hemitrygon akajei. The sequence goes on from NC_133151.1 coordinate 46,313,534, forward strand.
GATGCTGGAAATTCAAGCAACACACACAAAATGCTGGTGGAACACAACAGGCCAGGCAGCATCGATAAGGAGAAGCGCTGTCGACGTTTCTGGTCGAGACCCTTCGTCAGATGAGTCCTGACGAAGGGTCTCGGCCCGAAACGCCTACAGTGCTTCTTCCTATAGATGCTGCCTGGCCTGCTGTGTTCCACCAGCATTTTGTGCGAAGGTGCTGCATGTTGTGGCAGTATGTCATGGGAAACTGAGTTGTAGTGAGTGTGGTGGGAAATATAAGTATGAAGATTGTGAAGGTGTAAAGTTTAATTGTTGTAATTACGAGGAGAACGTAGTACAGTTTATAAGGATGTGAGGTGCTTAAGAAGGCAGCTGGTTGAACAGGTTAAAGTACAGTTGGGTGTGTCTTATGCAGAGGCCTTGCAAAAAGTTAAACCAAATGTTGATCAAATATTACCAGTCGGAGACCAGAATGTGAATTCAGTGGCTATATGTTGCATCGCAGGTCCATTACTAAAGATACTTTGCTAGTTGATAAAATGAAGTTTGTGATGTTTATAAAGGATGTGGTGAATTGTACTGCTCAGTTATCGTACTGAGAAAATTAAATTTATTGTGAAAGCTGCTGAAAAGTATCTATCTATAACTGGTGTTATGTGGGAAACTGTAAATGATGCCTTGGTAGGTGGGCTATCTATTTCAGTCTTCTTCTGCAGATGCATCATGGGATTAAGAATACTGCAGTTGTATGTGAGAAATCTGATTGTCAAGACATTAGAAAGTTTATTTTGAATTTATCAAATTCACCCAATGTCATATTTATTCAGGAAACCTGGTTGTTACCACTTTTATGTTTTCCTTTGCAGGATTATATTGTAATTAGATGTGTTGGGTTAGTTGGTAGAGGGGGTGGTGTTGCAAGTTTAATAAGGAAAGGGATCGGACAATGAGTTGTGGATGTAAATAAAGTGTATGAGGCTCTTGTAGTAGATGTATTTGATTACACAGGTAGGGGTTTTAAAGTGGTAAATCTCTTGTGGAAAGCTTTTGATTGATTTGTTGGAAGGTATCTGTAGCTCCAGCTCACTAAGGGTGGTATGGTGTGGGTATTTCAGTGCTCAAAGTTCACTGTGGGGTCATTCATGGAATGGTTTGTTTGTAGAACAATTTTTAGGTATTTCCAATCTTTGTGCCTTAATGCTGAGCCAGGTATGAGATTGAAAGTTTATAATAATTTATAATAATTATGGAAAACTCTGAACATCCTCTACATAGCACCATCCAGAGACAGAGAAGCAGTTTCAGCGACAGGTTGCTATCGATGCAATGCTCCTCAGACAGGATGAAGAGGTCAATACTCCCCAATGCCATTAGGCTTTACAATTCAACCGCCAGGACTTAAGAACTTTTTAAAAGCTATTATTAATGCTTTTTGAGATAGTGATTTAGATGCATATCATATTTTTTACTGAGTTAAGTATTGTATGTTATTAGTTTTGCTACAACAAGTGTATGGGACATTGGAAAAAAAGTTGAATTTCCCCATGGGGATGAATAAAGTATCTATCTATCTATCTATCTATCTATCTATCTATCTATCTATCTATCTATCTATCTATCTATCTATCTATCTATCTATCTATCTATCTATCTATCTATCTAATTTAGATACTGCTGTAGATTTAACTCCAGTTTCAAGCATTCTGGCTGGAGTGACTGAAACATTTGGGGCGTGATCATTTTCATATATTTATAAGCTTGTGCTTGGAGTTCTATAGGGGACAGGAGTCTGTTTTTGGGAGGTGGAATTTTGGTAAAACAAACTGGGAGAGGTTTTACGTGATGAATGTCTATCACGGCTGAACATTGAGGATGATATGGATTTCTGCCATGAATGGATATGTCACATTATTCATCAAACTACTGTGTAAGTGTCCCCTGTTAATGATGACATTATTAGGAGGAAGGTTGTACCATGGTGGACAGAGGAGTGTGCAGAGGCAATTGGGAAGAGAAATAAGGTGGTTTGGAGATTTGAGAATTATCACTCTCCAAGTGATCTTATTAAGTACAGGTTGTGGTGAGGAAATTGGTGAGGGTTCTGAAAGAGATTTACTGGAGGTCATCTTGTGAGAGTGTTGATAGGATATTAAACTTGGAGATGTTTGGGAATTATTAAGAAAATTTGGGGGGTTGGGGTATTCATAGGGTTAATAACACTCCAGTATTGATTAACGAAGGTGATTGTTACTGAAATAGAGAAGGTTGAGTCACTGCCTCAGTCATTTGCTTCAATTCATAATCAACATAATTTAACTGAAGAGCCTAAATGATGTAAGGATGACGTTTTGCGTGAATATGCTGATGTGTTGGAAGCCAATTGCAGCAATGATAGTGATGTAGAGTTTGCTTTGTGTGAATTTAAGAAAGCTTTTAATAGCACTGGCCAGACGGCTCCAGGAAAGGATGATAGAGTGGCATACAAAAGTTTGGGCAACCCTTGTCAAAATTTCTGTTATTGTGAATAGTGAAGCGAGTAGAAGGTGAACTGATCTCCAAACATCGTAAAGTTAAACATGAAACATTCTTTTCAACTTTTTAAGCAAGATTAGTGTATTCATTTCATTTTGTACTATTTTAGAGTGAAAAAAAAGGAAAGGAGCACCATGCAAAAGTTTGGGCACCCCAAGAGATTTGCGCTCTCAGATAAGTGTTACCAAGGTCTCAGACCTTAATTAGCTTGTTACGTCAATGGCCTGTTCACAGTGATCGTTCGGAAAGACCAGGTGATGCAAATTTCAAAGCTTTATAAATACCCTGACCCCACAAACCTTGTCCCAACAATCAGCAGCCATGGGCTCCTCTAAGCAGCTGCCTAGCACTCTGAAAATTAAAATAAATGATGCCACTAAACAGGAGCAGGATATAAGAAGATAGCAAAGTGTTTTCAGGTAGCCGTTTCCTCAGTTCGTAATGAAATGGCAGTTAACAGCAACGGGAGAGGTCAATTTGAGGTCTGGAAGACCAAGAAAACTTTCCAAGAGAATTTCTTGTAGGATTGCAAGAAAGGCAAATCAAAACTCCCGTTTGACTGCAAAAGACTTTTAGAAAGTTTTCGCAGACTCTGGAGTGGTGGTGCACTTTTCACTGTGCAGTGACACCTGCCCAAATATAACCTTCATGAAGGAATCATCAGAAGAAAACCTTTCCTGCATCCTCACCACAAAATTCAGCCTCAAAAGTTTGCAAAGGAACACACAAATAAGCTTGATGCATTTTGGAAACAAATCCTGTCCACTGATGAAGTTGAAATATAACTTTTTGGCCGCATTGAACAAAGGTATGGTTGCCGAAAAAAAGTGCAGAATTTCATGAAAAGTACACCTCTCTAACTGTTAAGCACGGGGGTGGATCGATCATGTTTTGGGCTTGTGTTGCAGGCAGTGACACGGGGAACATTTCACTGGTAGAGGGAAGAATGAATTCAATTAAATACCAGCAAATTCTGGAAGCAAACATCACATCATCTGTAAAAAAGCTGAAGATGAAAAAAGAATGGCTTCTACAACAGGATAATGATCCTAAACACACCTCAAAATCCACAATGGACTACCTCAAGAGTCGCAAGATGAAGGTTTTGCCATGGTCCTCGCAGTCCGCCGATCTAAACATCATCGAAAATCTGTGGATAGACCTCAAAAGAACAGTGCCTGCAAGATGGTCCAAGAATCTCACAGAACTAGAAGCCTTTTGCAAGGAAGGATGGGCGAAAACCCCCCAAACGAGAATTGAAAGACTCTTAGCTGGCTACAGAAAGTGTTTACAAACTGTGATACTTGCCAAAGGGGGTGTTTCTAAGTACTGACCATGCAGGGTCAGATCACCACCTGTACCAGGAAAACATTTGGAGCTGTAACAAAGCAGGAAATTATTGCAAACCTACAAAACTTCAAACCCTCATGCAAAATCAACAGGGTTTGGTGAAAATGACTTCACGTTTAACAAGTACAATCGAGTGGTTGGAACAGTAACACCAACTGTGGATAAAGGGACCCAGGGACGCACTGAACTGAGATGTCCAGGACAGGTTTGATAAGCCACACCATCAGAGGGGGTTGGGGAAAATGAGAGCAGACTGTGTTAAGCTTGCTGATGACAAACAGAGATGGGAACTGAGTTGTGAAGAGCGGTGAGGAGTCTACAAAGGATGACGTGATTGGACACAGGTCTGGCAGCTGGGATATTGTGGGGGGAGGGAGGGTGTGAACTTGTACATTTTGACAGGAAAAATATTTAATACAGAACATTCTCTAATTGTTCAAAGGCAACAGGGTCTGGCGGTACAGAGGGAACTTGGAGACCTGGTGCATCATTCACAAAAGTCCATTCGCAGCTCCAGATGGAATTCGGAGTGTGAACAGAATGTATCTGATGAAGGGGCTTCGGCTTGAAACGTTAACTCCGTTTCTCTGTCCACAGGCGCTGCCTGACCTGCTGTGTGTTTCCAGCTGTCTCTGTGTTTTACTGGAATGTCAGAATTACCATCTTTAAAATCGATCATTGGTCCAGATTATCATCGTTTAGTTTTAGATTTCAGCAGAAATTTAAAGTGGTTATGTGTCAGTTCTCCAGAGTGTTAGGTATTAACTTTACAGACTGACCAATACTGACGCTGTGTGTCTGAAGGTTTATCCGTGCGCTGTGTTTCTTTTCTGTTGCAGATAATCCGTTGGAAATTGGTGGTTGTGGTAAAGTGAAGGTGGAGTTGGAAGATGAGAAGCCGCTCTCGGCTTGTCCGTCACTCTGACTCTGTCTCCTCCCCTCCCCGCCTCTGTCTCTCTGCGCGTTTCTCGGGAAGGTCGGGGCACTGTGTATAAAAGGAGACAGCAGCAGTCGGACCCTGGAGACGGACTGGCTAGTGTGGCATCTCTGGAGACAGACTGTCTGGTGATATCTTTCTATAAACTTACTAACTCTCACAGCTATCTTGACTATCCCTCTTCCCACCCTGTCTACTGTACAAATGCCATCCCTTTTATTCGTCGCACCACATCTGTTCCCAGGATGATGCTTCCCTTGCCAGAATAACAGCGATGACTTCCTTCTTCAAAGAACAGTGATTCCCTTCCTCTCTCATTGCTGCTGCTCACACCCTCATATATCCCCCCATTTCCCAGAAATTTGCCCTTGCCCCATCTTCTCACTGCCATAACAGGGTGAGTTCCCCTTGTCTTTACGTACTACCTCATGAGTGTCCATATTCAACACAATATTCTACATAAAGTTCACCATCTTCAAAGGGATTCTAGCACTAAACACATCCTTCCACCCACTTTCAGCCGGGATCACTCTCTCCGTGATTCCCTCCATTCATCCTTCCCCACTGATCCCACTCCTGGCACATCCCTGTAATCGGAACATGTGCTACACCTGCCCCCGCACCACCATTCAGAAACCCATATAGCCCATCCAGGAGAAGCAAAACTTCGCCTGAAAGGCCTTTTGAGATCATCACCTGCATCCGGACAGCACACACAAAATGCTGGAGGGACCCAGCAGGCCAGGCAGCATCTTTGGAAAAGTGTATAGTCGATGTTGAGGGCCGTTACCCTTCAGCAGGACTGAAGAAAACAAGATGAAGAGTCAGAGTGAGGGGTAGAGGGGAAGAAACACAAGGTGATAGGTGAAACTGTGAGAAGGGATAGTGAAGTAAAGAGCTGGGAGTTTGTGAATGAGATACAGGGCTAGGGAGGGGGAATCTAGAAGGAGAGGACAGAAAGCCATGGAAGAAAAATAACAGGGACGAACACAAGAGGGCGGTGATGGGCAGGTAGGAAGATAATGTGAGATGGAAAAGGGAATGAGGAATGGTGAAGGAGTCATGGGGCATCACCAGATGTTAGAGAAATTGAAGTTCATGCCATCAGGTTGTAGGCTACTCAGACAGAATATAAGGTGTTGCTCCTTCAACCTGAGTGTGGCCTCATCACAACAGTGGAGGAGGCCATGGATTGACATGTCAATTGACTGTATCCAGTGCTCACTGTGTGGCCTCCTTCACTCTTGACAATGAATTCCACAGATCCATGACCCTCTGGCCAAAGAAATGTCTTCTCATCTCTGTTCTGAAGAGATATCCTTCTATTCTGAGTGTGTGCCATCTGGTGCTGGACTAACCCACTACAGGAACCATCCTCTCTACATTCTCTCAGGTGGTTATAATGTGACTCTCTCCTCACACTTCTAAACTCCAGCAAGTACAGGCCCAGAGGCATCAAATGCTCCTCATATGTTAACCCTTTCATTTCCGGGGTCATTCTCGTGAAACCGCTCTGGAGCCTGTCTGATGCAAACACATCATTCCTTGGATAAAGGGCCCAGCATTGCTCACAATACTATTGCGGACTGACAAATGTCAGCGTTTTCAAGTTTCTGTGAAAAAAGTAACTCATTTTCATTCTTATATTTTGCTGATTTTAATGTAATCTTCTCTCTCAGATGCAATTTCTATTTCCCTTCCACGGTGATGACTTTGCATTCAAAGTCAACAGCATCTCCTCCACAATCACCATCAGCACTGGTGTACCACAAGGCTGTGAGCTTTGTCCACTACTCTACTCACTTTATACCTGTGATTGGGTGGCTAAGTACAACTCCAATGCCAGATTTAAGTGTGCAGATGACATCACTGTTGTTGGATAAATCAAAGGTGGTGACACATTTGCCCTCAGGAGGGAGTTGGACGATCTGGTTGAATGTTGCCACAACGACAACCTCTCACTCAATATCAGCAAAACCGAAGAGCTGATCACTGACGACAGGGGGAGGAAACCGGAGATCCATGAGCCAGTCATCATCAGGGACTGGAGGTGGATGGAGTCAGTAACATTAAATTTCTCAGCATTATCATTTCAGAGGGTCTGTCCTGGAACTGGCAGTAAGTGCCATTATAAAGAAGGCAGCGACTCTACCTGCGTATAGTCAGCGTGGCATCTAAAACTTTGACATATATAGATGCACAGTGGAGAATAACCTGACTGGTTTCATCATGGCCTGATAAGGAAACACAATGATCAGGAATGGAAAGGAAAGGGCTACAAGAACTTTGTGGAGATGTCAGAGGTAGGTTTTTTACACAGAGCATGGTGAGTGCGTGGAATGGGCTGCTGGCAACGGTGGTGGAGGCGGATACAATGGAGTCTTTTAAGAGACTCCTGGATAGGTACATGGGGCTACGGGTAACGCCAGAGAATCTCTAAAATAAGTGCAGTTTTGGCAGGGCATCGTGGGCTGAGGGGATTGTATTGTGCTGTAGCTTTTCTATGTTTCTAACTAGTGGATGCATCCCAGTTCATCACAGGTAAAGCCCTCCGCATCATTCAGTACATTTACAAGATGCACTGCTACAAGAAAACTGCATCCATCATCAACAACATCCTTCGTCCATCTCATGCTCTCTTCTCACAGCTGCCATCGGGAAGGATGTACAGGAGCCTTAGGTCCCACACCACCAGCACCAGGAAGAGTTATTGCCCTACAGCAGTCATGGTCTTGAAATGACACAGGTATCTTCACTGAATTGATTCCATAATCTGCAGACTCACTTTCAAGTATTCTGCAATTGAATTTTACAGTAAAATTTATTTTTTATTATTTGCATGTTCTGTCTTTTGCACATTGGTTGTCTGTCAGTCTTTGCTGTTTATAGTTTTCATAAATTCCATTGTATTTATTTTCCTGTAAATACCTGAAAGAAAATGAAACTGAAAGTAGTACCCTATTGTGCCAGAGGTCCCAACACACTAGACCTCTACTGCACTACGATAAGGAATGCCTATTGTTTGCTCCCAGGACCGCATTTTGTTAAGTCAGATCATTTGACTGTACTTGTCCTACCTGCAGACAGACAGAGCCTAAAGAGCAAGGCTCCAGAGATCAAGCTTGTCTGAATGGCATAACAATAACAACCTCTCACTCAGTGTCAGTAAGACCAAGGGACAGATTGCAGACTTCAGGAGAGGGAAACCAGACGTCTATGAGCCAGTAATCATTGGACAATCAGAAGTGAAGAGAGTCAATAACTTTAAATTCCTGTGTGACACTGTCAGAGGATCTGACCTGGACCCATCATATAAATATTATTGTGAAGAAAGCACAACTGCACCTTTACTTCCCCAGGGCTCTCAGAGATTCAGCATGTCATCAAAAACTTTGCTAAACTTCTATAAATGTGTGGTGGAAAGTGTGCTGACTGGCTGCATTACGGCCTGGTATAGGATCATCAATGCCTTTGAGTGGAAAATCGTACAAAAGGTAGTGGATTCAGCCCAGGTACATCACGGGTAAGACATTCAAAACCACTGAGCACATCTACAAGAAACGTAGCCATAGAAAAGCAACATCCATCATCAAAGATCCTCACAACCCAGGCAATGCTCTTTTCTCACTGCTACCATCAGATAGAAAGCACAGGTACCTCAGGACTCACACCACCACGTTCAAGATCAGTTACCACCCCTCAAACATCAGGGGCCTGAAGAAAAGGGGATAGCTACACTCGTGTCAGGACTCATTTAGGGGCTATGTTATATTGTTATTTCATGCTCATTATTTATTGCTATTTATTTTTCTGCATTTGCACTGTTTGTTTACAGTTTGCAGTTCCTCATATTTACAGTTCACAGTTACTGTTCTATAGATTCACAAAGAATGCCCGCAGAAAATGAATCTCAGGGTTGAATGTGGTGACATGTATGCACTGTGAGAAAAAAAATACTTTGAACTTTGAACTATATGGTGAAATATCACACACTGTAATAACAGCTGTGAAATGAACCTGGTCAGGTGTCAGATCTCTCAGTGGGAGAGCATTTTGTAGATAGTGATCATAATTTTATCTCCTTTACAATAGCGTTGGAGAGAGCTAGGAACAGACAAGTTAGAAAAGCATTTAATTGGAGTATGGGAAATATGTGGCTATCAGGCAGGAAGCTTAATTTGGAAAGAGATGTTCTCAGGGAAAACTACGGAAGAAAAGTGGTAAATGTTCAGGAGATATTTGTGTGGAGTTCTGCATAAGTGCGTTCCAGTAAGACAGGGAAGTTATGGTAGGATACAGGAACCGTGGTGTACAAAGGCTGTAATAAATCTAGTCAAGGAGAAAAGAAAAACTTACAAAAGTTTCAGAAAGCTGGGTAATGTTAGAGATCTAGAAGATTATAAGGCTAACAGGAAGGAGCTTAAGAAGGAAATTAGGAGAGCCAGAAGGGGCCATGAGAATGCCTTGGTGGGCAGGATTAAGGAAAACCCCAAGGCATTCTACAAATATGTGAAGAGCAAGAGGATAAGACATGAAAGAGTAGGACCTATCAAGTGCGACAGTATGGAAGTGTGTATGGAACCAGAGGAAGTACCAGAGGTACCTAATGAATATTTTACTTCAGCATTCACTATGGAAAAGGATCTTGGTGATTGTAGTGATGACTTGCAGCAGACTAAAAAGCTTGAGCATGTAGAGATTAAGAAAGAGGATGTGCTGGAGCTTTTGGAAAGCATCAAGTTGGATAAGTCATTGGTATCGAATGAGATGTACTCCAGGCTACTGTGGGAGGCGAGGCAGGAAATTGTTGAGATTCTGGCAATTATATTTGCATCATCAATGGGAATGGGACAGATTTCAGAGGGTTGGAGGGTTGCAGATGTTGTTCCTTTGTTCGAGAAAGGGTGTAGTGATAGCCCAGGAAATTATAGACCAGTGAGTCTTACCTCAGTGGTTGGTAAGTTGATGGAGAAGATCCCAAAAGGCAAGATTTATGAACATTTGGAGAGCTATAATATGATTAGGAATAGTCAGCATGGTTTTGTCAAGGGTAAGTCGTGCCTTAGGAGCCTGATTGTATTTTTTGAGGATGTGACTAAACACATTGATGAAGCATGAGCAGTAGATGTAGTGTATATGGATTTCAGCAAGGCATTTGATAAGGTACCCGATGCAAGGTTTATTGAAAATGTAAGGAGGCTTTGTGGATCCAGAACTGGCTTGCCCACAGAAGAGTGGTTGTAGACCGGTTATATTCTGCATGGAGGTCGGTGACCTGTGTTGTGCCTCAGGAATCTATTCTGGGACATATACTTTTTGTGATTTTTATAAATGACCTGAATGAGGAAGTGGAGGGATGGTTTAGTAACTTTACTAATGACACAAAGGTTGGAGGTGTTGTAGACAGTGTGTAGGGCTGTCAGAGATTACAGCGGGACATTGATAGGATGCAAAACTGGGCTGAGAAGTGGCAGATGGAGTTCAACCCAGATAAGTGAGAAGTGGTTCATTTTGGTAGGTCAAATATGGTGGCAGAATATAGTATTAATGGTAAGACTCTTGGTAGTGTGGAGGATAAGAAGGAACTTGGGGTCTGACTCCAATGGACACTCAAAGCAGCTGTGCAGGTTGACTCTGTGGTTAAGAAGGCATATGGTGTATTGGCCTTCATCAACCGTGGAATTGAATTGAGGAGCCGAGAGGTAATGCTGCAGTTATATAGGACCCTGGTCAGACCCCACTTGCAGTACTGTGCTCAGTTCTGGTCGCCTCCCTATAGGAAGAATGTACACGCCATAGAAAAGGTGCAGATGAGATTTACAAGGAAGTTGCCTGGATTGAGGAGCATGCCTTATGAGAATACGTTGAGTGAACTCGGCCTTTTCTCCTCGGAGTGACGGAGGATGAGAGGTGACCTGATAGAGGTGTATAAGATGATGAGAGGCATTGATCGTGTGGATAGTCAGAAGCTTTTTCCCAGGACTGAAATGGCTGCCACAAGAGGACACAGGTTTAAGGTGCTGGGGAGTAGGTACAGAGGAGACGTCAGTGGAAAGTTTTTACTCAGAGTGGCAAATGCATGGAATGGGCTGCTGGCAACGGTGGCGGAAGCGGATACGATAGGTTCTTTTAAGAGGTTTTTAGATAGGTACATGGAGCTTCGAAAAATAGAGGGCTATGGGTAAGCCTAGTAAATTCTAAGGCAGGGACAGTTTCGGCACAACTTTCTGGGCTGAAGGGTCTGTATTGTGCTATAGGTTTTCTATGTTGCTATTAACAGATTGGATTAAAATTTTGGCTTTGACAATATTTTTCCGTAACGTTCTTTTTTCATGAAGGGTTCAGTGATCTAGTTACAACGTTTTTTTTACCCCAAATTATAAAAGATTATTCACACAAAAGTATAGAAAATACAAATATTAAATATTTATAAGACCGAAGAGTCAAATTAAAATGTGAATATTACTGTCTATAACACACTCAATTCCCGTGGGTGGGGGGGGGGGGGTCACTGTTCCCGGAAATGCCCCTCTGTACCCACACTGTTACAATGCTCGCAATTTTTCAGCGGCTCCACTGATTGACAGCTCTCTCTGCCCCGCCTCCCGGGCTGTTGGCTCCGCGTCACGTGATATCGTGATGCGAATGCCGCTCTTTGACGAGATGACGTCATAGATGTTTCACGTCACCGACGTCGTTTCCTGGGGAACGGTCCGGGGCGGGCGGTTAGTCCGGGATGGTGGGCACGGGGTTGTAGTAAAGTGGAGTCGGTCTCTACTTTGGGTTTCGGTTCCACTGTGGGAATCGGCCTCTCCTCTTCCTGCCCACGGAACAGTGAGTGTCTGTCAGCGCCTCACCGCACCGGCTCTCTGCCTCAGGTACAATATTTCAACCATATTTGCACAGTTACATGGATAGGAAAGGTTGAGAGGGACACGGGCCTAATGCAGGCGGATGGGACGAGTTCAGGTCGACAACTTGGTCGGCGTGGATGAGTTTTACCGAAGGGACGGTTTCAGTTCTGTATAAATCACTGACTCTATTCTGGGCGGTTCAACCAGGGCAGGATGTACACAGTGAATGACAGGTTCCTGGGAAGTTTTAATGAACAGAGACTTTGTGGGTTTCTGCCCCCACACCTCCTCTGGCAGCTGATTTAGGATAGCAGCTATTCTCTGTGTGAAGTGTGTACCCTTCAGATCCCCTTTAAATCTGTCTTTAAACAGTTTTGTACAATTCTAATGAGAGGCAGTTCTTTGGCTGATAAGGCAAGTAGAACACACAACCCTGTCTCCCTGTGATGCCACATTCAGGGAACTGTGTAACAATATTAGAGACACATGCACAGGTACTTCAGTGAGCAAGGCCCAGAGGGATATGAAACTAATGCAGGAAAGTGGGATTATTGTAGCTGTGCGTGATGGGGAGCATAAATGTGATGGGCCAGAGGGTTTGTTTCTATCCTGGACAACCCTGGCAACAGCAGTCCTCCACTGCAGTGGGGTTTGTTACCTTCATTCTCAGCTGTGAGCTTGTTCCACTGAACCCCTTATCCTCTGAGAAGATATTTGCACCCCTCCTTTGTGACCAAGCTGTCCGCCATCTCTCCTGCTATTAACCAGTGTTCTTCACTGAATTCCCATTTAAAAGTACTGTTACTGGTGCATGGGGAATGGGAGAATTTTTGTAGCCTTTTGAGGGGGTTGATTAACCCTAATGTATTAATACCTTTGTCCAACAAAAATCCATTGTCCTGGGTTTTGAGTGTTTTAGGTAAGTCCATCCTGAAGTTCTGTGTTCCAGGTTCCCACTGAACTTTCACAGTCAGTGGTTTCTGCATGTCTATACTGACCATCGAGAATCTGTCTCCACTAACTCAGCACTTGCTCTGTCTCCTACCCTGCCCTGGTGATTCAAATGCTCATCTAGATGGTCCTTAAATACCAGCCTGCACCACCCCCCTCAGGCAGTGTGTTCCAGATTGTAACCTCCTTCATTTTTCCAGATGGTCCACATCCCACATCAAGATTTGCTAGCTGCCTTTGCTGACCATCATACCCCTAATCTTGGTGTCATCTGCAAACTTGCTGATCCAGTTTACCACATTCTCATCCAGATCGTTTATACAGATGGAAAACAACGATGGACCCAGCACTGGGCCGAAGGGACGGTTTCAATTCTGTATAAATCACTGACTCTATTCTAGGCTGTTCAACCAGGGCAGGATGTACACAGTGAATGATAGGTTCCTGGGAAGTGTTCATCAACAGAGACTTTGTGTGTTTTTGCCTCCACCACCTCCTCTGGCAGCTTATTTGGGATACCAGCTATTCTCTGTGTCAAATATTTACCCTTCAGATCCCCTTAAAACCACTCCCCCCCCCCCCCCCCCACCTTACAACAATTCCCTTTAGCTTTAGACAGCCACACCACGGGAAACAGCCTCTGCTTCTCTAACCTTTGTATGCCTCACATAATTTTATTCCCCTCCATCAACTCACCCTTCAGATTCCCTTTCAACCTCCACCCTGTCACATCAAAACTATCCCGTGCAGTTTTAGGACGGAGAAAACTGTTCCTTCCAGAGAAGACCCTGTGGAATGAACAGTTTCTGCCTACCCGTCCCTAGAAGATGTCCCATTGATCCATAAAACTAGCGCTCTGTCCACTGCACCAACTCCTCAGCCACACATTCATCTGTGGAATCTCTCTATATCTCCCCCCACTAACAAGTGTTACTGGGAGTAATACAGAGCTTATTATTTTTTAGTTTGTCTTATTTCTCTAAATTCATTGCACAAGACCTCATCCCTCCTGCTCCCTACGTTGCTATTACCAACATGCACCGTCCACCACGATGTCCGGCTGCTCAACCTTCCCTTTGAAATGTCCTGCAGCTGCTCCGAGACCATCGGACCATAAGACACAGGAGCAGAGTTAGGCCATTTGGCCCATCCAGTCTGCTGCACCATTCTGCCAGGAATAAGAGATCATGACAGATCTCTTAACCCTCTCAAACACTCTTATCCCGCCCCCCCCCCCCCCCAACAATCGAGAACCTCCACATTCAATATACCCAGTGAATTGGCCACATCCGTCTGTGGGGATGAATTCAGAGTCAGAACCAGAATCAGGTTTATTACCACCGGCAGGTGTCAGGAAATTTGTTAATTTAGCAGCAGCAGTTCAATGCAGGACATGCTAATATAGAAATAATAAATAAATTACAGTATGTGTGTGTATATGGATATGAATATTAAGTGGATTAAAATAGTGCAAAATCAGAAATATTATAAATAATATATAGAATACATCTACAGCAGTTTTTGGGAGTTTTAAAGTGACAAACCAAATATCTTCAAGCTCCTGATGTAATATATCCGCTGTCTTGCCTTCTTTATACTGTAACTGCATCAATAGATCCTCAGAGATATTGACACCCAGTAACATGAAATTGTTCACTGTCCACTTCTGATCCCTCTGTGAGGTTTGGTTCGTGTTCCCTCGTCTTACCCTTCCTTCAATCAGCTGTTTTGTCTCACTGACATTAAGCACAAGGTTGTTGCTGCGACACCACTCAACTAGCTGGTATATCCCACTCCTGTTTGTCCAATCATCTCCATCTGAGATTCTACCGACAATGGTTGTATGAGGCATATTTATAGATTGCATTTGAGCTATATTTAGTCACATAGTCATGGGTTTAGAGGGAGTAGAGCAGTTGGCTAAGCACACATCCTGGAGGTGCACCAGAGCAGTGTTGATCTTCAGAGAAGAGGAGATAGTTGAATTTAAATTGACTTTATTTCTTGCATCCTTCACATACATGAGGTGTAAAAATCTACGTTATGTTTCCATCTAAATATGCAATGTGCAATCATAGTGATTTATAATAATTGATAATAAATAGAACAGCCAGTGAAACATGGAGGTACCCTCAAATCAGCGTGAGTTAATCAGTCTGATGGCCTGGTGGAAGGAGCTGTCCAGAAGCCTGTTGGTGCTGTCTTTTGTGCTGTGGTACCGTTTCCTGGATGGTTGCTGCTGGAATAGATTGTGCTTGGGGTGACTGGGATCCACAATGATCCCTCGGGCCCTTTTCTCACACCTGTCTTTGTAAATGTCCTGAATCATGGGAAGTTGACAACAACAGATGTGTTGGGCTGTGCTGCAATTAAGGGAAGTACAGTTCCCATACCAGGCAGTGATGCAGCCAGTCGGGATGCTCCCAATTGTGCCCCTGTAGAAAGTTCTTAGGGTTTGGGAGGTGAAAGAGGCGCTGTTGTGCCTTTTTCACCACACAGCAGGTACGTACAGACCACGTGAGATCCTCGGGTATGTTGATGCCGAGGAGCTTAAAGCTGTTTACCCTCTCAACCCCAGATCCATTGATGTCAATAGGGGTTAGCCCATCCCCATAAATCCACACAATCTCTGTGGATTATCACTAATCCGCACAGATTGTGGTTTCCCGGTTAGGAAGTCGAGGATCCATTTGCAGAAGGACCAGGTTCCGTAGCTTATTGATCAGGACTGTGGGAGAGATGGTGTTAAACACTGAGCTCTAGTCAATGAGCAACATTCTGACATAGGCTACACAGATTCACTGCCCTTTACTAAGGAAATTGCTCCTTATCTTTGTTCTAACAGTATGTCCTAGTATTCTGAGGCTGTGCCCTGTGGTCCTAGATGGCCCCACTATCAGAAACACCCTCCCCACTCCATTTTTGGCCTTTCAATATTTGATCGGTTTCAATGAGATTCCCTCATTCTTCTAAAGTCGAGAGAGTACAAGCCCAGAGCCATCAAACAAGCCTCGTGCATTAACCCTTTTATTGCCAGGATCATTTTTATGAACTTCCTCTGGACCCTCTCCGATGCGAGCATGTAGCTTTTTAGATAAGGGGCCCAAAACAGTTCACAATACTCCAAGTGTGATCGGACCAATGCTTACATCCTTGCTTTTGTATTGTAGTCCTCTCAGAATGAATGCCGACATTTGGTTTCCTTACCACTGACTCAACTGGCAAGTTTATCATTAGGAAATCCTGCACCTCTGAGACGGACCTGACCCCAGTACCCAGGAGGCGACACACCATCGTGTCATCTCTGTTGCTGCCACAGAATCTCCTGCACATCCCCTGTACTGTGAGTCTGCTGTCATCACTGCTCTGCTTGACCTTTCCTCCCGCGGAGCATCGGTCTGGGGTCTCAGTACCACCGACCTGGCGGGCTGCTGTCTCTGGTTTGTCAGTACTTGTACAAAGGAGTGTACTTGTTGCTGAGGGTCACGGCCACAGGGAGACATTGCACCGTGTGTCTCTTCCCCTTTCCGTCGTGGTGGTCACCCAACAATCTGCAACCTGACCTCAGGTGTGACCAACTCACTGAATCTCTGGTCTCAGCATCCTGGAAACTCTAGGTCTGTCCATCTCCATCTTCATTTCCTTCACACGGTCAGTCAGGAGCTGCACCTCGGTGCACTTCCCTCATGTGAAGCTATCGGGGACACTGAGTGACTCCCACATCCTGAGGTGGAGCATGTCACTGCCGTAACTGTAATTCCAGCCACTCTGATGGGGAGAGGAATTCCAAAGAAATCCTCTGACATTTGACTTCCCAGAGTACACCGACTTATCTCCCATTTCTCTGCCCACATTTCCAGCCGGTCTATGTTCTGCTGAATCCTTTGGCAACTTTCCTCACGATCCATAACTGCACCAATTTCTGTGTCTCTGCAGACCAACAAATCAGCCCTCCTTCATTTTCATCCAGATCATTTCACAAAAAGTAGAATTCCTTGGGGGCCCCCTGTTCACAGGTGTCCAGTCAGAATCACACCCCTCAACCATTACCTTCTGTGTTCTCTGACCGAGTACATTTTGAATATATTCTACCATATTTCTTTTGAGTCATGTGCTTCCATGCTGTGGATCAGCCTACCATGGGGACTCGTGTTGAAAGCTTTACCAAAGTCCTTGTGTCCTATACCCACTACCCAGCTCTCATCAATAGAATTTGTCACTTAAAACGTTCGGCCAAGTTTGCAAGACTTGACGTTGCCCATGCAAAGCGATATTGGCTGCTCTGAAATTGTTTATGCTTTTTCAGATGCAAGCTGATCCTATCGTTAAATATCTTTTCCCGTAATATCAGCAATTTATAATATCCCTCCCACTAACTTAAGAGTCACCAGGGTATAGTTTCCCATCTTGTCCCTATTGCAATTCTTAAAAAGGTGAAGGATATTTGTCATTTTCTGCTCTTCTGCATCCTGGCCTGTAATTAAAAGAGAATCACTTTTGAGTTGGTTATCTTTTTGTCCTTATTTTATCCCTCAAGCATCAGGTTTTTGACTCATTGTTCAAAGTAAATTTATTATTAAAGTACGTATGCATTATACAACTTTGAGGTTTGTTTCAAACAGGCTGTCGTAAAACAAAGGAAGCCAAAAGAACCCACTAATAAAATTAGTGACCATCAAACACCCAATGTACAGAAAGAAAGACAAATCCTGCAAACAATAAACACAAGCAAATTCTGTAGCGTATTGAACTGAAATGCTCAAAGAGAGTCTGTGCACAGATGCTTAGTTCAGTGCAGAGTGGAGCAGCGAGCTGAACCGGCTTGTCCCTGGCATTAGGCAGAACAACCTGACCTTTTCAATCTGGCCCCGCGTCTAAATCGTTGTCCAAACATTGGGTTCAGTCGCTTTGATACAATTTGGGGCCTGGTACCCACCACCTCGATTTGGCCTGTACTTGACTTTTCCATTTCAGCCCGGAGTTTAATTAACCGTACTTCGGGTCTTCCTCACTTTCTGTGACGTTGGTTCTGCCACATCAAATTGCGTCCAAGTCGAAAGGGAAGTTACAGGCTATTTGTTTACCAGAAAAAGAGATTCACTGATGTCACCTTAAACCAGAACCAGTGGAGATAACTGCATTTAATTTCACTTAAATCACCACAGAACTGTTTCCCACAATCTATCAATACACACAAAATGCTGGTGGAACTCAGCAGGCCAGGCAGCATCTATAAGGAGAAGCACTGTTGACGTTTTGGGCTGAGACCCTTCGTCAGGACTAACTGAAAGGAAAGATAGTAAGAGATACTCAACTCTCTACTGTCAAGATGAAGCCACACTCAGGTTGGAGGAACAACACCTTATATACCGGCTGGGTAGCCTCCAACCTGATGGCATGAACATTGACTTCTCCAACTTCCGTTAATGCCCCTCCTCCACTTCTTACCCCATCCCTGATATATTTAGTTTTTTTCCCCCTCCTTTTGTTTTCTCTCTTTCTGCCCATCACTCTGCCTGTTCTCCATCTCCCTCTGGTGCTCCCCTCCCCCTTTGTTTCTCCCTAGGCCTCCCGTCCAATGATCCTTTCCCTTCTCCAGCTCTGTACCCCTTTTGCCAATCTCCTTTCCGGGCCTCAGCTTCAACCCACCCCCTCGGTCTTCTCCTATCATTTTGCATTTTCCCCTCCCCCTGCTACTTTCAAATCTCTTGCTATCTTTCCTTTCAGTTAGTCCTGACGAAGGGTCTCGGCCTGAAACTTCGACAGCGCTTCTCCTTATAGATGCTGCCTGGTCTGCTGTGTTCCACCAACATTTTGTGTGTGTTGCTTGAATTTCCAGCATCTGCAGATTTCCTTGTGCCCACAATCTACCAATTCACTTTCAAGGATTCTGCATCTCATGTTCTCTATTTATTTAATTATGACTTATTATTATTTTCTCTCTTGTATTTACACAAGCTATTGTCATTTGCACATTGGTGATTTGGCCACCCTGTTGGGTGTGGTCTTTCATGGATTTACTGAGTAAGACCGTACGACATAGCAGCAGAATTAGGCTATTTGGCCCGTCGAGTCTACTCTCCCATTCAATCATGGCAGACCCTTTTTTCCCTTTGCAGCCCCACTCCCTGGCCTTCTCCTTGCAAACTTTGATGCCGTGTCCAATCATGAGCCTATCAAGCTCTGCCTTAAATACACCCATGAACGTGGCCTGCACAGCAGCCTGTTGTTATAAATTGCACTAATTCACCACCCTCTGACTAAAGAATTTCTCCGCATTTCTGTTTTGAATGGACAGCCCTCTATCCTGAGTTTGTGCCTTCTAGTCCTAGACTCCCCCACCATAGGAAACATCCTTTCCACATCTACTCAGTCTAGGCCTTTCAACATTTGAAATGAGATTCCCCCGCCCCCCAATCCTTCGAAATTCCAGTGAGTACAGACCCAGAGCTATCAAATATTCCTCGTATGATAACCGTTTCATTCCCAGAATCACCCTTGTGAACCTGTTCTGAACCCTTTCCAATGCCAGCACATCTTTTCTTAGATGAGGAGGCCAAAGCTCATCACAATACTCAAGGTGAGGCCTCACCAATGCCTTATAAAGTCTCAGCATCACATCCCTGCTCTTGTATTCTAACCGCTTGATGTGAATGCTAACATTGCTTTTGCCTTCCTCACCTCCGACTCTACCTGCAAGTTATATTTTGGTTGGTCTGCTCAGATTTTTGGATTTTCTCCCTATTTGGAAAATATCTGTACATTTATTTCTACTACTAAAGTGCACAACCATGCATTTTCCAGCATCATAATTCATTTGCCATTGTCAAGAAGGGCAGGTACTGTTCTTCTTGTCATTTGCAAACTTGCAACAAATCCATCTATTCCATCATTTAAATCCTTGATATACAGCATAAAAAGAAGTGGTCCCAACACCGACCCCTGCGGAACACCACTACCCACTGGCAGACAACCGGAAAGGATCCTTTTATTCCCACTTGTTGACTTGCTGCCTTCTACCAATTAGCCAATGTTCTAACCACGCCAGTAACTTTCCTGTAATACCATGGGCTATTAACTTGGTAAGCAGCCTCATGTGTGGCACCTTGTCAAAGGCCTTTTGAAAGTCCAAATATATGACATCCGTTGCATCCCCTTTATTTATCCTGCGTGTAATCTCTTCAAACAATTCCAACAGGTTCATCATTCAAGATCTCCCCTGAAGGAAACCATGCTGACTTTGTCCTTTCTTGTCCTGTGTTTCCAATGCTCCATAACGTCATCCTTAAGAGTTAACTCCAGCATCTTCCCAACTACCGAGGTCAGACTAACTAGTCTATAATTTCCTTTCTGCTGCCTTTCTCCTTTCTTAAAGAGTGGAGTGACATTTGCAATTTTCCATTCCCCTAGCACCATGCCAGAGTCCAATACGTTTTGAAAGATCATTACTAATGGCACCACGATCTCTACCGCTACCTCTGTCAGAACCCTAGGGTCCAGTTCATCTGGTCCAGGTGACTGATATACCCTCAAGTCTTTCAGCTTTTTGAGCATCTTTCCCTTATAATAATAACTGCACTCCCTTCTCTCCCCTCACACCCTTCAACATCTGGCACACGGCTAGTAACTTCCACTGATGCCAAATACTCATTTAGTTCATCTGCCATCTCCTTCCCCCCCCACCCTGTTTTTATTTCTCTGGCCTTATTTTCTAGCAATGCAATATCCAGTCTCATCTCTCCTCTATGTTTTACATACTTAAAAAAGTTTAAGCTATCCACTTTGATAATATTTGCTAGCTTGCTTGCAGACTTAATCTGTATCCTCTTTAGGTTGCTCTCTGTAAGGCATATATGTCAAACTCAAGGCCCGCGGGCCAAATCCGGCCCGCGGTGGAATTATCTTTGGCCCGCGAGATAATATCTAATTACTATTAAAGTTGGCCCCAGTAATCGAAGCGCCTATGGCGTATGATATGGCTAATGCTGAGTTTATTCAGGTACCAGGTTTTCAGGGTTTTTAGTGTTTATTCGGCAGTCTTGCTCGGCAGTCTTCTTCATAAGAAACGGAATTTGTAAAGTGAAACACTTTGTAGTTATAGCAGAGACTGAGACACATGAGAGCAGGCTGAGAAAACGGAGGCAACGAAAGCTGCGTTCGCACGCTGCCGACTGATCCGGCCCGCATGAAGCTGCATTTTGCTCAATCCGGCCCGTGACCTAAAATGAGTTTGACACCCCTGCAAAGGTGTTAGAAGCTTCCCAATCTTCTGTATTCTGAATTTTTTCTTTGTTGTATGCCCTTCCTTTTGGTTTTACATTAGCTTTGACTTCCTTGTCAGCCACGTTTGTACTATTTTGCCATTTGAGTATTTATTTGTTTCTGGAATACATTTATCCTGCACCTCCCTCATTGTTCTCAGAAACTCTCACCATTGCTGCTCAGCTGCCATCTGTGCCAGCATCTCCTTCCAATTTACTTTAGCCAACTCCTCTCTCATACCACTGTTCCTACCTTTACTCCACTGAAACACTGCCATGTCAAACTGTACTCTCTCCCTGTCCAAGATGGACTCAATGACACTGTGATCACTGCCTCCTAAGTGTTATATATAATGTATAATAATTACAGCACGGAAACAGGCCATCTCAGCCCTTCTAGTCCATGCCGAACGCTTACACTCACCTAGTCCCACGGACCTGCACACAGCCCATAACCCTCTATTCCTTTCCTGTCCATATACCAATCCAATTTTTTTTAAGTGACAATACCGAACCTGCCTCTACCACTTCTACTGGAAGCTCGTTCCACACAGCTACCACTCTCTGAGTAAAGAAGTTCCTCCTCGTGTTACCCCTAAACTTTTGCCCCCTAACTCTCATGTCCTCTTGTATGAATCTCCCCTACTCTCAATGGAAAAAGCCTATCCACACCAACTCTATCTATCCCCCTCATAATTATAAATGCCTCTATCAAGTTCCCTATCAACCTTCTACGCTCTAAAGAATAAAGACCTAACTTGTTCAACCTTTCTCTGTAATTTAGGTGCTGAAACCCAGGTAACATTCTAATAAATTTTCTCTGTACTCTCTCTATTTTGTTGACATCTCTCCTATAATTCGGTGAACTGAACTGTACACGATACTCTAAATTTGGCCTTACCAATGCCTTGTACAATTTTAACATTACATCCCAACTCCTATACTCTATGCTCCGATTTATAAAGGCCAGCATACCAAAAGCTTTCTTCACCACTCTATCCACTTGAGATTCCACCTTCAGGGAACGATGCACCATTATTCCTAGACCACTCTGTTCTACTGCATTCCTCAATGCCCTACCATGTACCATGTATGTCCTATTTTGATTAGTCCTACCAAAATGCAGCACCTCACACTTACGAGCATTAAACTCCATCTGCTATCTTTCAGCTCACTCTTCTAACTGGCCTAAATCTCTCTGCAAGCTTTGAAAACCTATTTCATTATCCACAACGCCATCTATCTTAGTATCATCTGCATACTTACTAATCCAATTTACCACCCCATCATCCAGATCACTGGTCGCCAACCCGTCGATCGCGATCGACTGGTCGATCTTTGAGACTTTCCCAGTAGATCCCAAAAAAAAAGAAAAAGAAATACACAAATACTGTTGCGAGTTTGTTTCCGGGTTGCGGGGTTTCAGTTCCATTCTTTCCGCTCAGAGCGCATGCGCATATCTCCCCCGCACGACACAGTGTACTTCAGTGGTCCCCAACCACCGGGCCGCGAGGAAACAATATGAGTTAGCTGCACCTTCCCTCAGTCGCTGTCACACTGACTTTTGAACTTGAACTCACGTGAGGTCATCAGTCGCCGAAACGCAGTGACACCCTCGTGCTAGTGTTCGCCTCGCGCAGCTGGCGGGAACTGCCAACGCTACTGGCCTGGAGCGCGGCTGGCGGGAAGTGTTGATGCTACTGGCCTGGAGCGCGGACAGATGGGAGCCGCCTCTAAACCTGTTTAGCACACCGAATGTTCGTGGGGAACCCGGTGCTAAAATATTAGCAGACAACCAAATTTGGGCTCAAGGTTTCGTAAGTATCAGAACAGCTACCTCACTGCGATCTACTGAAACAAATTTTTATCGGCCGATAGATCCTATCCTACAAGGGGTGTGAGCGCGGGCCTGTCGCTCTCCTCACTCGGTCGGTCGCTCTGTTCTAACTGTGACTGCCGCGTCCCCGGCACGAGGACCTCTGGCCCTGAACTTGTCCTCTCACCCCACCCACGAACAGCCGCACCTGGCCAGGGCGTCTGGCGGCGGGCGGGCAGAGGCTGGAGTTCGGGCCCGGAGGCTGTCTAATGAGGCAATGAAGCCCTCAAAACTGCTTTGGTACCTTGAGCCCAAGCACCCTGCACTTAAAGATGAACCCGCTGAGATTTTTCAGAGGGAAAAACGTGAGCAGCGCGGGACAGCAGCTAAGTGCTGAGAGTCGCGAAAACTAAATTGCGGGATAGTCTGGACATGAGGAACCTGCATCATTCCCGTCATCCCGTCCCGTCCACCCCCCCGTCGGCCGGTCCACAAGAATATTGTCTATATTAAACCGGTCTGCGGTGTAAAAAAGGGTGGGTACCCCTGGTGTTTATGCATTATTTCTTCTTCCGGGTTGTGGGGTATTACTTCCAGTCTTTCTGCCCCGGAGCGCCTGTGTGTTTCTAATCAATTTGGAGTCAATCTCACTAAGGCCGAGGTAGGGGATCTTGGGCTTAAAAAGGTTGGTGACCACTACTTTAGGGGATTATCCTGCCTGTCAAATGTGTTGAAATTCCTTGAAGAAATAAGCAGGATAGACAAGAGAATCACTGGATGGGTGTGTCTTGTGCAATTGGATTTTTAGAAGGCCTTTGACAAGGTGCCACACATGAGGCTGCTTAAATTAAGAGCCGATGACACAGGAAAGATACGAGCATGGATTAAGACTTGGCTGATTGGCAGGAAGCAAAGAGTGGCATAAAGGGAGTCTTTTCTGGTTGACACAATGTCTAATGGCATTTTATGTTATAGTGTATGTCAATGATTTGGATGACAGAAATGATGGCTTCGGGGGCCATTTTCAGTTCAAAATAGGTCGGGAGAAGACAGTGCCGAGGAAGCAGAGAGGCTACAGAAGGGCTTAGACAGATTGTGAGAATAGGCAAAGATCTGGCAGGTGGAATACCATGTTGAGAAGTTTATGGTCATGGACATTGGTAAAAAAATGAAAGGATAGACAATTGCTCTAAGAGGAAAGAAAAATCAAAATCTGATGTGCAAAGGAACTTTGTAGCAGAGGAGGTTCCTTGAGGTTCGTTTGTACTGTGAGCAATTCTAGGCCCCTTATCTAAGAAAGGTGCACTGACATTGGAGAGGGTTCAGAGGAAGTTCACGAGAATGATTCCAGGATTGAAGGGTTATCATATGAAGACCATTTGATTATGCTGGGCCTGAACTGACTGGAATTCATAAGGATGAGAAGGGATTGCTTTGAAACCTGTTGAATGTTGAACGGCCACGGTAGAGTGGATAGGGAGAGGATGTTTTCTGTAGAGGGGGAGTCTAGGAAGAGAGGGCACAGCCTCTGACTAGAGGGATGTCCATTTAAATGGAGATGAGGAGGAATTTATTTATCCAGAGAGTGGTTAATCTGTGGAATTCCATGCCAAAGGCAGCTGTAGAGGCCGTCATTGGGTATATTTACGGTAGAGGTTGATACATTGTTGGTTTGTCAGGGCATGATGGGTAAAGGGGAGGTCAGGATATTGGGGCTGAGAGGGAAATGGATCAGCCATGATGAAATGGAAGTACTGTCTTAATGGGCCAAAGGGTCTAACTCTGCTCCTATATTTTATGGTCTTACATCAGATAGGTTCCATCCCAAACAACCTCCTGGTAAACCTGCTCCACACTGTCAGGGAGGTTCATTCTTGTTCCCTGGGATTGGCAGTGGATGGGGACCAGAGCCCCAGGTCACCCATTCCAGTGATAATTTTCTTTCTACAGTGTGTTGACCAGACAAGCAGGCAGTACGCCAGCAGTGTGAAAACCCACAT
Organism: Hemitrygon akajei; assembly: GCF_048418815.1. Classification (NCBI taxonomy): domain Eukaryota; kingdom Metazoa; phylum Chordata; class Chondrichthyes; order Myliobatiformes; family Dasyatidae; genus Hemitrygon; species Hemitrygon akajei. Next base: position 46,338,229 of record NC_133151.1, read on the forward strand.
GTTATCAAGCTGGTGCCTAAAACGTCTTTTATCTATTAACTCTTTATTTTCTGCCATTAATACCCGCAATATCTCAAAACTCACTGTGCTTTACCAATGTAGTTAAAATTCTCAGCAATATGTCTGTTCATATTAAATGTCTCAGCATTAGTTTTCAAATCTTTCTCGCTTTATATTTCACAAAATGCTGGAGGACTCAGCTGGCCAGGCAGCATCTATGGAAAAAAAAGTACAGTGGAAGTCTCGGACCGAGACCCTTCAGCCCGATACATGCTTTCCCATACACGCTGTCTGGTCTGCTGAGTTCCTCCAGCATTTTGTGTGTGTAGTTTAGATTTCCAGCATCTGCAGATTCCCTCGGTTGTTGCATGTTGCACTCTGTGACTCGTTTCCTCGGCAACGGATGCGGAAGAGGGAGGGGGTACGCCCTCGTCCCGGGGTTGGGGGTGAGGCTTCCTTCCCCCCCCAGCGGGGCAGCAGGGACCGAACTGAAATGGGGTCGGTCTGTACTGGCTGCCCTTTGGAAGAATGAGAGGGGATGGAATGGACTTCTCCATTCCCTGCCTGTTCCTGCCTGACTAAACACCTCTTCAACATTACCAGTGTATCAGCTTGAACCTTTCCCTGGCAGCCATCAGTCTCTGAGAAAAATAGAAACTCACCTGCTCAATCTATTTGAACCATTCCCTCTCGCACTTTTAAATTGAAGCTCTGCCCTTGAGTATTCGACATTTGCTGCCTGTGTAAAAGACTCTTGTCCACCTTATCTATTTTAAAGGTCTCTGCTAGGCCTTTGAAACGAGAGATAAAGGGAGATTGAACAAACACAGTTTGTAAACAATCTGTGTTTGTACAACCTCACCTTATAACTGAAACTGTCCTTCCTGAGATGTGGCAACCAGCTCTGATCACAAGATTTTAAAATGTTTCTAATGTGTCTGCCACAATCACTGGCAGTTTGTTCAAAATACACACCACCCTCTGCCCATTATGTCTGATCTGAAACACCTACCTTCTTGTTTTTACCAGCCATTTCCTGTGAAAAAAACTGTTTTTACCCTGTCTGTGCTCCCCATGATCTACATACCTCTCCTGGGATCACCTCTGAATCTGCTCTGCTCCAGGGAATAAAATACTAGTGTTACGAACCCCGTAACTGGGTGTCTTACCAGCAAAGATAGGAGTATCCGTTGAAGTCTGATGTTAATATTTTTAACAGTATTTATTAGTAAAAATACACAAAAATAATATCAATGCAAATATACAGGTAATATATGTCATCAATACTGAACCTAAAAGTGCGGGTATAATAATAATCAATAAGAAATAAGCTCTATCGTTGTCTAGGGGATAATGAATTGTCCGATGGAAATATAAAGTTCAGTCAGTTCATGCAGGCTGCGGTAGTTTGTTGGTCACTATGTTGCAATTGTTGGAGAGAGAGAGTAACAGCTATTGACTTGCCGACTTTCCTTTTCGATCTTGATCCGTCGATGCGTTGTTGTTGTGGGCATTCACGTATGACCCCTCCGTCCTTTAGCTAGACCGTTCTTCCGTGGCGGACTCGTCACCCAGGCAAGGGTGGACACACACACAAGCCCCCACCGGTCTCATAGTGTCTCTCCTGGTGCGTCTGAGGGGTGTTTCCCCAGACCTTACTTTTATCCCCACTCACGGGGTCTCAGGTGTCAATCAGATTGGGATGATGCAACCCATCAACCAGACCACTCTGGTTGCCCCCTGAGGGGTTTCAATGAATAGAACAGTACTCAATACACAATCTTTCTCCAAGAGACAATAGCAGTAATCAGTGGTTCCGTTCCGCTTTTGTTAGGAGGAGACATTCCACTTTTGTGAATCTCTGCGTTGTCTCTCTCTCATTTCCTTGGTATCAGAACCAAAATAGTAGCGATTTTGTGATTCTCAAAAAAGGGGGGGGGGCGACTTTGCACCCTTCTGCCCATCAGAGTTGCTCCTCATTCGTAATATCCCCATCCTTCTAAGAATTTTCACCCAAAAGGGTAAAATTAACTAGTACAGAGTCTTACAGAATTTCAGAATCTAACAAAATACAAGTGTTTTTCACTACAGAGTAATACAGTTATACATTCAATTTAGCATCTAGATAGTTAGCGATTACATTGTCACTTCCTTTAATATCTTGTACCTTAATAAATTCCTGTAGCATCAGACTCCAATTAAATAACCACCTATTTTTATTCCTTTTCTTCAGCAAAAACAAAACTAGAGTTGTGATCTTAAGTATATATTACAAAAGGTGAACCAATACATGTGTGATTATTCTGTAGTACATTACAAAAGTTTATGCAAATACTAATCTTTATTTTACTTTTAAACTTAACAGTCAGTCTTCCATGGTGTTGTCTTTATAATTTACATGCTTTGTCGAAATCCCTCAAAACCAGATCCTGTTATTTAAAGTGGCATTTTGTCAACCTTCGCCTCTTTTCCATTTAACTCTCACGTGGTTAGCTTGCTCACCAGTGTGGAATAGGCTTTCGCATACTCCTCTCATAGGAGTTATTTTATCAACAATGTTTTCCAAACTTAGCACATCTTCTGAACTTCCACACAATTCTTTATTTTTAAGCAAGTCGTTAGTTTTACCTTCAGGACCCTTCATTCTATTAATTTTCAGTTTCACATCTGCAAGTGATCCCTCTTTGTCCAAACAACATTTCAAATTCTGCCTCTTCACAGCACACCCTTGAATAACATTAGCGAGTGGGGTACCTTTACATTCCAAATCAAACTGTAATTGATTCACAAGCACCTTGTTAACAAGCCATTGTTCCTTCAGCCTGGTTACTGCTTCTGAAACCAATCCAGACTTTAAATTTTCTTTATTCAATTTAGGAACTACACTTTTCCCTTCCCCATCAATAATAATATTCACATGACCAGCTTCCATCACCTCACTAACTTTTAACACACCTTCTAACACAAACAACTGGGAATTCTCACTTCCCACTAGTACCAAGGTTAACCCTTTCTTCACTGAACCAAGTCCATCTGACCCAAAAGGACTGCTTTCCTTTTCAACTAAATCAGATACCTCAGGCTTTTCCTGAGTTTCATTACTAGGTTCAGTACCATGTGCATCCACATCTTGAACACACTCAGACAGGACACCTGCCTCTTCCAGGCTTTCAATACCCGTCCCCTTTTCAAATTCTAAGTTCCCCTGATCCTCCCAGTTACTCTCTGGGCAACTCCCTTCCGGAGTAAACTCAACCCTGCGGGTTAAAACAACCTCATCTGCTAATCCAGCAGACTCCTTCAAGGTAATGGCATCCTTTTCATCTAGGACTGCCCTTATTTCATTATTGGGAACACATTTAAAATTTTCAACTTCTTCAGATAGTTCTGTCAAGCCAGACAGATCATCCATGTCCAACCCTGGACCTTCTAACAGCCTTATCTGTTTCTCATTTTTACTCCGTGCCTCTATAAATTCCCTCTTGGCTAAGGGTAGGTCTACCTCCTCTCCTTTACTCTCTTTCACCTCCCTATTCTCCATTTTACCATCCTCTAACCCCTCTTGGTACAGGGTCGGTAAAAACGTCTCAGCCAAATTGATACTAGACTGATTTAAACTGGTCTCTTTCTCAGCTGCCTTTCTCGACATGCTGCAGGTGATCGCGCATGCGGGATAGATCTTGGAACCTAGGGGCGGGTCCTCAGCCTTCACAGGCTTGCTCGTCAGCTTCATGGCTGAACACACCTCACCCCCTGCTAAATCATTACCAAGAAGGACGTCCACACCAGCTCTCGGGAATTCTGATCGCACCCCTATTTCAACTGGTCCAGATACCAGATCACAATTTATAATGATCCTATGCAAAGGCACAGCTTCTGTCCCTTTTCCTATGCCTCTCAAAATTACCTCTCCAGTCTCAGGACCAAAATCTAGTACCTTACTGAGAATCAATGACTGCTCAGCTCCAGTATCTCTCCAGATCCGCACTGGAACTGGTGTTTCTCCCTCTTTCACAGATACGGTCCCTTCTGAAATAAATTTCTCACGCCCCTCTCGTATTCTATCTACCTGGGGCTTTCTCGTCGATTTGCTGATCGACACAATACACCCTGTAGGGACTGCTGCGTTCCCTTTTCCTGTCTCCTTCCTTGGATCAAAGCACTTAGATGCAATATGACCAACCTTTCCACAATTAAAACAGGTCAAGCCAGGAACCCTCCTGCCAGCTTGCCTTTCTTCCTCCTTACTTTTACCATTAGATCCCGGCTGAATTTCTACCTCAGCCGGCGGGCTTTCTCTACCGTTCCTACGGTCTTTCTGGTAACTCTTATTCGAGGAAAACTTTGTCTTGTGGGTTAGGGCATATTCATCTGCGAACCTGGCAAATTCTGATATGGACTTATTCGGCTTCTCGTTCAAATACATGCGGATATCATCCAAAACACAACCTTTAAATTCCTCAATCAGAATTAACTCCCTGAAACGCCGAAAATCCTCTTCCACCCCTTCTGCCGCACACCAGCGATCCAAGAGCACATCCTTCTCATAGGCAAACTCTGCATACGTCTGATTCCACACTTTCTTTAAATCTCTTAACTTCTGTCTATATGCCTCAGGTACCAATTCGTAGGCCCGAAGAATGACCTGTTTTACTTCCTCGTAATTCCAATACTCCTCCTCCTCCACAGACAACGCCGCATATGCCAGTTGTGCCTTTCCTTTTAACACACTTTGTAACAATGCCACCCACTGATCTCTGGGCCACTTCTGATTCACTGCCACCTTTTCAAAATGCAAGAAATAACTATCAACATCCGTCTCCTCGAACGGAGGTACTAACCTAAACTCCCTACTAACATTATACATCTCCTCTCGGTCTGCCCCTTAGACCCTTCTCTCTTGCTTTAACTTCTCCATGTCCAGCTCATGCTGTCTCTATTTCTCCTTCTCAGCTCTTTCCTTCTCCCTTTCCTCTGCTTCCAGCTGTTTTAACCTAAGTTCATGCTCTCTCTGTTTTTCTGTCTCCTGTACCTGGAGCTCATGCTCCCTTTTCTTCTGTTCCAACCTTAATTTTTCCAACTCTAACTGAGCCGTCCCAATAGCTGGTACCTTTTCAGGGATATTTTCCAATACCTCAGCCGAAAACATTTTTCTCAATATAATACTGAGTTATGGCCTTCCGCATCTCCCACTTCTTCATTGACGACCTCATCTCTGCGAGATTTAGTCCTTTCGCAATATTTACCAAGTCTGTCTTTGTGGCCTCCTCTAGCGCCTTCAACGTCGGGTTTTGTGTAAATTCGTCTATGTCCATCTTTGCTGGTTTCCCGTCTGGTTACCCACGCGACCAGATCCAAGTCTGGACTTAAAAGCCCGATTCACTGGCACTCCAATTTGGTATCAAATCTCGGACGAGCCCCTAAGTTGTTACGAACCCCGTAACTGGGTGTCTTACCAGCAAAAATAGGAGTATCCATTGAAGTCTGATGATACTATTTTTAACAGTATTTATTAGTAAAAATAATATCAATGCAAATATACAGATAATATACATCATCAATACTAAACATAAAAGTGCGGGTATAATAATAATCAATAAGAAATAAGCTCTATCGTTGTCTAGGGGATAATGAATTGTCCGATGTAAATATAAAGTTCGGTTCAGTTCATTCAGGCTGCGGTAGTTTGTTGGTCACTATGTTGCAATTGTTGGAGAGAGAGAGAGAGAGAGGGAGAGAGAGAGAAACAGCTATTGACTTGCCGACTTTCCTTTTCGATCTTGATCCGTCGATGTGTTGTTGTTGTGGCCATTCACGTATGACCCCTCCGTCCTTTAGCTAGACCGTTCTTCCGTGGCGGACTCGTCACCCAGGCAAGGGTGGACACACACACACAAGCCCCCACCGGTCTCATAGTGTCTCTCCTGGTTCGTCTGAGGGGTGTTTCCCCAGACCTTACTTTTATCCCCACTCACGGGGTCTCAGGTGTCAATCAGGTTGGGATGATGCAACCCATCAACCAGACCACTCTGGTTGCCCCCTGAGGGGTTTCAATGAATTGAACAGTACTCAATACACAATCCTTCTCCAAGAGACAATAGCAGTAATCAGTGCTACTGTTCCGCTTTTGTTAGGAGGAGACATTCCACTTTTGTTTATCTCTGCGTTGTCACTCTCTCATTTCCTTGGTATCAGACCCAAAATAGTAGCGATTTTGTGATTCTCAAAAAGGGGGGGGGGGGCGACTTTGCACCCTTCTGCCCATCAGAGTTGCTCCTCATTTGTAACACTAGTCTATACAACCTGTCCTTCTAACTCTGACTCCCCAGGTCTAAGCAAACATCTGGTATTTATTTTTTTTTGTGCACTCTTTCTAGTTTAGGAACATCTTTGCTATAATAGGGTGATCAAAACTATAGTCAGTATACCCAGTCAGTACTCACCAAAGACTTGTATATCTACAACGTATCTTCTCAACTCTTATACTCTGTGCCATGAATGATGAAGGAGAGCAGGTGAAACAACACCAACTTCACCACCGTATCTCCCTGAGGTGTCACTTCCGGTGAACTATGATTCACATGGACATTGTTTATATAAATTACAAACAACAAAGGTCCCGGTGTGCAGTGGAACACCACTTGACAGAGACCTCCAGTCTGAGGTATAACCCTCAACCACCAGCCTCTGCCTCCTGATACTGAGGCAATTATGAAACCAATCAATTACCTCCCCTGGATTCCATCTCTCAGAACTAATCTCCCAGACCAGAGTCAAAGGTCTGGCTAATGTCCAGATAGACAACACTCACAACCCTAACCTCATCTACGCACTTGTGAAACTCCTTGAAGAGCTACAAGATATTTGTCGGACATGATTTCCCTTGCACAAAACTGTGCTGACTGTCTTGAATCAGACCAAATGTTGGTTAATCCTGTTCCTCAGAAACCCCTCCAGTATATTCCCCAACCCTGATATCCTGCCTGTAGTTTCCTGACTAGTTTCCACTCCCCTTTTTAAACAACGGCACGGCATTAAAACAAAAGACCTTAAGTCATTGGAGCAGGATTGGGTCTTTTGGCTCATGCGGTCTGTTCCATTATTCCATCATGCCTGATTTATTATCCATCCCAACCCCATTCTCCGGCCTTCTCCCCGTAAACTTTGATGCCCTTAATAATAATTAAATCCCACTAACCTCTGCTTTAAATAGACCTACTGACTGCCTTCATGGCCACCTGTGCCAAAGAAACCCATCGATTGATCACCTTCTGACTAAAGAAATTACTCATCTCTATTCTAGAGGGGCATCATGTATTGGGGGTGTAGTCTGGTTCTAGATTCTTCCATTATTGGAAACATCCTCTCATATCAACGCTACCTACGCCTTTCAACATTCAATGTGTTTCTATACGATGCTCCCTCATTCTTCTAGACTCCAGTGAGTACAGGCCCAGATCATCAAATGATCGTTATATCCTAACTCTTTCAGACTTGGGATCATTCTCGTGAATTTCCCCTGCAGCCTCTGGAATGCCAGCACAGCCTTGCTTAGAAAAGTGACCCAAACCTGCTCATGATACTCCAAATAAGGTCTGACTAAAGCTTCAGCATTAGATGCTTGCTTTTATATTCTATTTCTCTTGGAATGAATACAAATATTGCATTTGCCTTCCTTACTACATCTAAACGTGCACATTAACCTTTAGGGAATCCTGCACTAGGAGCCACAAAGTCCCTTTACACATCTGATTTCTGTTCTCTCCCTGATTAGATGGAGTCTATGCCTTTATTCCTCCTCCCAGAGTACATGACCACACACTTCCTTACACTGTATATTGTTTGGCACTTCTTTGTCCATTCTCTAAATCTGCCCAAGTGCTACTGCAGACTCCCTGCTTCCATAACACTGCCTGCCTCTCTGTCTATTTTTGATTCATCCACAGACTTTGCCTCAAAACTGTCAATTCCACATTAGTCACTCTCCAATCACATGTAACCTCAAATGGTGCCTGTGATGAAGCAACAATCTCTCCCGTGGCCTCCACAGTGTATTCTCTAGCTTCTCACGAAGTACAAGAATGTACCGGATAAGGCCCTGGAGATTCAACAACCTTAATGCATCTTAAGGCTTCCAATATAGATCCCTGCTAATTTGAATGTGGTCTAAGAAATCACAGCTGATTCCTGCCATTTTGGTAACTCCATCACTTTCCATAATTTTCTGAATGGTGAAATAAACGTCAGAAACATTCATGGAAAGCCTCTCCCATTTCCTTCAGTTCCACACACAGATGGCCATCCTCATCTCCATGCGGAACAATTCTGTCCAAATTCCCTTTTCCTCTGAATGAACCGAGAGAATCTCAGGGGATTTTACTTGCTTTTCCTTCCAATTCTTGATATATTGTCCTTTTACAGTCCTAATTTTTATGAGAGATCGTATGTCTAATAATATTCTCGAACAATTTCCTGAGCATTGATCCAAGCCTCATCAGTCAATAATTTCCTCGTTTTGCTCTATTGCCTGAGGAACAACATGCCCTGGAATATCAGCAATCCCTTCTCTGATCTCACTATCCTCTATGACCACACTGATGAATACTGATGTGAAGTACTGGTTCAGTCCTTCACCCACTTCAGACATAAACTCTCACCTTTGTCCTTTTGTTGTCGTACCCTCTCCATAGTGCCCCTTCTCCCCACAGTCATTCCTTGTCCCCGTTTGAAACTTCTGATCCTGTTTATCTTCTCTCTTGCTTGCTTCATATTGCCAGAGGCCATCTCCAATTTATACACCTGAAACATTCTTTATCTTTTTCTTTCAGACTGAATTCATGACATCTCTTACCATGCCCTTCTGCTGGACTTTACCATCCTTGTCTTTCCTCCACACATAGAAACAGTCTGAATTCTGACCTGATTGCCTTTAACAAACAGTCACATGTCAATCACAAAATACTCTGCAGATGCTGAGGTCAAAGCCACACGCACAACACAGGGTGCCGGCCCGAAACAATGTCTTCTATGACCACCTTCCCTGGTTAGAATATCCACTTCTATGTTAAGAAACATCCCAGTATTCTTCCAACATATGCAGTGATATCTAAGCCCCTGAGTCCCAGTCAACATTGGGGAAATTAGTCGCCCTCTACAACGACCCTGTTGCTTTTGCATCTTTCATTCCCTGCTACATTTCAGTTTCTTTACCTCCTGCTGGCATTTGGGAGGCCTGTAGCACAACTCCGTCAGTGAATGCACCTCTCTTATCCTGAGCTCTATTCACACTGTCTCACTGGATAAACCCTCCAGTGTGTTCTCTCTTAGTCTCTTACCCACAATTCCATGTAAAGGCTGATCTGCCATCAGACTCCTCCTGTATGTCGATCCCAATTCCCTGATTTTATAAACAGTTATCTTGCTTCTCTTTAAATCTTTTTAGTCATCCAGCATCTCCATTCCTCTCAGTTAGGGGATTCTATTGTTTGTTACACAGTGCTTTGTTGTTGGTAGAGTGGGCAGTGAAGATTCTTTGAGAGTACAATGGGATCGAGATGACCTGGGGAAGTCGGCCAAAGAATGACAGATGGATGTTGATGTGGACAAGTGTAAGCTCTTGCATTTTGAGAACTCCAACCAGGGAAGGACCTGCACAGTAAATTCTTGTTCCTTGGAGAGTATTGCAGACAGAGTGTCCATGGAATACAGGAACATCATTCACTGAAAGTGACAACACAGGTAGTCAGGATGGTGAAGATGATGTTTGGCCTATTTGTCTTCATTGGTCAGGGAACTGAGTTACAGGATTTGGGATGTCATATGACAACTGTAATCATCAAAGTGAGATTGCACTGTATTGTGCACAGTTCTAGTCACCCAGCTACAGGAAGGATGTCATGAAGCTGGAAAGTGTGGAGGGAAGTTTGATGAGGGTGTTACTGACACTGGAGGATTTGAATTATTAGCAGAAGTTTGGACAGACTGGGACTCTCTTTCTCACCAGAGAGATTAAGGAGCTGTCTGGTGACCATCCAAAGGTTTCCAAAATAATTAGGCAATCACTCTTTGTGTCAGGGTAGGGAAGCATAAATTTACAAGACAATTGTTTAAGGTGAAGGGGAAACATTTAAAGGCTACCTGACAGGTGGGGCGATGTGGCATGTTTGATTAAGGAGACCAACACTACAGTAATAAGTGAGGAATTTGATGACGTCTTGTAAGTAGAGGTTTTAAACAAAATGATGAATGGTGATTTTGATGGGATTACACTGCTGGCCTCCCAATAGGCTCAGGTATTGTGGAGCAGAGATGTTGGTAAATCACACAGAGGTGTAATGGGAACAGGCTTACAGCAGTCGGGCGTTTTGACTTCCCCAGCATTAACCAGATTACCTTTGTATGAAAAGCTTGAGTTTCCAGGAGTAATTTGGCAGATGCAGGATCAGTTCATCCCTCAGCAGAAACAATATTCGAAAGGGAGAATGAGGCAACCATCAGCAACAACGGAAGACAAAGGCAGCATAAAGGAACATGAGAGAGCAGAGAATATCACAAAAGTTAGTGGGAAGCTAAAGAACTTAAAAAGAACAGAAGGTAACTAAAATAGTAATATGGAGATAACAGATAAATTATTAAAGTAACTGGCCAATAGTATAAAGGGGAATAAGGATTTATTTCAGATATTTAAAGAGTAAAAGAGGCAAGAATGGATCAGGTTTCCCATTCTCACCTTCGGAATCACATCCCTCCCTGATCCTCTTTTACACTGTTTAGTTTATTCTGTATTTCTTATCGAACCGGGCAATCTTGATCATTTAATGAAGAGGGCCACAGCGTGGCAAATGCATTTCAAGGTGAGACAGTGCACATTGCAAAGTCAAACCAGTGTAGAACTTACACTATGAATGATCGGTCATTAGGGAGTGTAATGGGCCGGAGAGATTTAGGGGTAAATCTCTCACACCCAGTTCATTGAAAGTGGTGTCCCTGGTAGACAGGGTGGTGAAGAACGGGGTTTAACAGGCTGGTCTTCATTAGTCAGGGGACTGAGTATATCAGTTGGGACATTATGTTACAGTTGTGTAAGTGACTGGAGGCCACACTTGTATTGTGTACAGCTCTTGTCACCGTTTTAGGAAACGGGGTTAAACTGGGGAGAGTGTAGAAAAGATTTCCAAGAATGTTTCCGGGACCTGAGGTTCTCAGTTACACAGAGAGGTTGGTCAGACAATGTCCGTTGTCCTTTATTCCTTGGAATCAGAATCATTTATCACCGTGTTATATGACAAGGAATCTGTCATTTTATTTTGACAGCAGTACAATGCGATGAAGGTGCAGATGTGAACATTGTGTCAGCAGAACACCAAGAGATTCTGGGAATGGCGAACAACGCGGACAAAATGGTGCAGGAACCCAGTAAGTCAGGCAGCATCTCCCACCAGAGACCTGATGAAGGGTCTCAGTCCGAAAGTGGGCTGTATATTCCCACCATTGATGCTGCCTGACTTGCTGATTTCCGCCAGCATTGAGTGTGTATTGTGTCAGAGAGAGTGAGTTAAAGGGGCGGGCGGGTTAGACCAGTGTCACTGTGTTTGTGGGTCCGAACACATCGTAAGATTTCTCAGCGCCTCCTGTAGAAAATGAAAAGATTTCTCTGTTACGGAAGCGCCTCACTCCCCAGCTCAGTCCCGAAGAGGGAATTAACCGCAAAGTTTTAATTAGATTAAATATTTCAGCCATAAAGCAGAGAACAGGTCAACGATCGGGAGAGAGAACGCGGGCAATGCAGTAATGAAACGGGTTAAAATAGAAAGCGCTGCCTTTAATCCCGATTAAACTTTCTTTCCAGCGAACATTCCGGCCTCAGTGACGGACAGGGACTAGTCCGAGTCTCCGCAGCGTCCGATTTGAATTGGAATCGGCGAGTTTTTGAGGAGAGAGAAACACAGAAAAATGAAGCTGCCGGGAGCTGACAGCAGGATGTCTCCGCCCCGTCCGCTCGCTGCCTTTAAATTGCTCTGTGCCGCCGCCTTTCGCTTCATTTCTCATTCAGTTTTGATTGTGAGAAGGATTTATCAGAGTCGCCGACATGACTGAGACAGCACCCGCCGAAACGGCTCCTCCAGCCGCACCCGCCGCCGCAAAGAAGACTCCCAAGAAGAAGGCGGCTGCCCGGAGCAAACCAACCGGTCCCTCGTTGGGCGAACAGATCGATAAGATCGTGGCGGGTTGTCGCGATAGGAAGGGTATGTCCGGTACGGCCATCATTAAGGCTCTGGCCGTCAGCGGTGTCGATGTGGTGAAACTTCGCCCCCAGATCAAGATGAGCATCAAGAGGAAAGTGGAAAGCGGCTCCTTGGTTCAGGCCAAGGGCTCGGGTGTTTCGGGATCCTTTAAATCCGGTAAAGGAAAAACTGCCGTGAAGGTGGTGAAGAAAGCGAACAAGCCAGCGGCAAAGAAATCTGCCACCAAGAAATCTCCCAGCAAGAAGCTTGGCGCCAAGAAACCAGCGGCTAAAAAAGCGGGAGGTAAGAAACCCGCGGCTAAAAAAGCGGCAGCTAAGAAACCCGCGGCTAAGAAACCAGCAGCTAAGAAACCCGTGGCTAAAAAAGCGGCAGCTAAGAAACCCGCGGCTAAGAAAGCGGCGCCGAAGCCCAAGAGCCCCAAGAAAGCCGCAGCCCCGAAGACGAAGGCGGCCAAGAAGCCGAAGTCGAAATCCGCGAAACCCAAGAAGACAGCAGTCAAAAAGTGAATTAAGAATACACCATTTGTGTGTATCTGAACCCAACGGCTCTTCTCAGAGCCACCCACATCTCAGAAAAGAGCTGATTCAGAGTGTTGTGATTCCCGCGCCGGGTCCGATTGAGTTTCCGGGGGAACATCTCACATGGAACCCGAGATTACCGGTACCTCTGACATTTGGTGCGGCCGTGCCGTCTCAGTGTCTGAAATGAGACGTGGATGCCCGAGCTGAGATTGAGAGATATGGGATGTGGGCAGTTTCAGGCCCAATTCCTTCTCCGATCCGGGAGAGAGTGACTGAGACATTGACACCAGCGGAGATTCAGCTGAGTTGATTGGGAACTGCTGAAAGCTATGCGAGAGGGGTGGGAGCGTGTTGAGAGAGGGATCCGTCTCTGGGGACGGACTGTAGCGGGAGGATATGTGATAAACTACCCGGTGGCATTGCCGACGGACCTTCATTCCGGCCCCAGCTACAAAACTACATAGTTAATTTACACAAAACACCAATACCAAAAATGTACAAGAGAGTGAAATCTAATGTAAAAAATCACTATTTCCTGGTAGTCACCCCCCCCCCGAAATCCCCCACTGTACCCCTCGCGTCGGCATGCTCCCACTCCAAGCACAGCGGGCACGAACGTATCCCCATGTCCAAAGCAAACAAAACGGTAACAGCCGCACCAGCTGTACATGACAGGTTTGTGTGAGAAGTGAAGGGTCAGATGAGACCCTGACAGGGAGGGAAGCGCGTTCATCTCTGGATGCATTCAAGAGAGTGAGATAGAGCTCTTATAGATAGCGGGGTCAAGGGATATGGGGAGAGGGCAGGAACGGGGTACTGATTGTGTATGATCAGCCATGATCACAGTGAATGGCGGTGCTGGCTAGAAGGGCCGAATGGCCTACTCCTGCACCTACTGTCCATTGTCTATTATCTCCTGTCCCTCGCTGAATTACCCTGTCTGCACAGAACTGATGCTCGGGGTCAATTAGTGCAAAACCGAACGGGAAAGCAGACCGTTATTACAATAATGATCAGCTGGCTATAGTCCTTTATTTTGCCGTGGTAGTGGCTCTTAAAAGAGCCTTTTCTGGTGTTCGGTGTGTAGGCTGGGCTTAGGCGCGCTCCCCGCGGATGCGGCGGGCCAACTGGATGTCCTTGGGCATAATGGTGACTCGCTTGGCGTGGATGGCGCACAGGTTAGTGTCCTCAAAGAGCCCGACCAGGTAAGCCTCACTTGCCTCCTGCAGGGCCATGACGGCCGAGCTCTGGAAACGCAGATCGGTTTTGAAGTCCTGAGCGATCTCCCGCACCAGGCGCTGGAAGGGAAGTTTGCGGATGAGCAGCTCGGTGGATTTCTGGTAGCGCCGGATCTCCCTCAGAGCCACGGTGCCGGGCCGGTAGCGATGAGGCTTCTTCACTCCGCCGGTGGCAGGAGCGCTCTTCCGCGCCGCTTTGGTCGCCAACTGTTTGCGAGGAGCTTTTCCGCCAGTCGATTTGCGCGCTGTCTGCTTGGTGCGGGCCATTCTGCTTCGGGAGCGAGAACACAGGCTGAAATACCGGAACAAGATAGACGAAACGGGCTCCAGGACAGGCTTTTATACAGCTGGGAAGGGCCGTCCCACCGCTTATGATTGGCTGAACAGCGACTGTCTATTAAAGGATCTAGTTGCTGCGATTGGTTTATTGATTTCATGCAGGCTGGCGGCGAATAAAAATTTACGACAAAATGGAAAATTGTTAACTGGCGGTCGGACTTCATCCAATCGGAATGCACTGTGATTGGCGCCCGATTAATTTCAAACCGCCCGCCAATTTCAGAGCACGCAGCTTGATAGTTTTTTATTTACAATTAATTCTATCACGGATCATGGATTTTCAGTTTCATTTAATATCCAATTCCCTCAGTTAATATTTGAATGCATAATTACGGAATCGACTCTCTAAACGAGTGAACTGATTTCTGTCCGAGATGGACAGAATGATTAAGATCGATATAAATGCATTCAACATTTACGGTAATCGCCGCCTGGAAAGGCACAATCGCAGCTATATATATTTCAAGCGGAAGTGATTAATCTATTTCAAATGGAATCAGATTAAGATATCGACAAAAAATAATTAAAAGGTTGTGGACACAGCTCCGTCTGTGAGGTGGTGAGTGGCTCTTAGAAGAGCCTTTGTGTTCTCAGGAGGAAGTGGGAGTTTTTCAGCCGCCGAAGCCATAGAGAGTGCGGCCCTGGCGTTTCAGAGCGTACACCACATCCATGGCAGTGACCGTCTTGCGCTTGGCGTGTTCAGTGTAGGTGACCGCATCCCGGATCACATTCTCCAGGAAAACCTTCAGCACCCCGCGGGTCTCCTCGTAGATCAGACCCGAGATCCGCTTGACGCCGCCACGGCGAGCCAGACGGCGGATGGCCGGTTTGGTGATGCCCTGGATGTTATCACGGAGCACTTTACGGTGCCGCTTGGCTCCGCCTTTGCCCAGTCCTTTGCCTCCTTTCCCTCTGCCGGACATGATGCTGCTTCACTCAGGTCGCTGCTCACTGACAAACCGACTGCTGCTGTCTCCTTTTATACACAGCGCCCCGACCTGCCCGAGAAACGCGCAGAGAGACAGAGGCGGGGAGGGGAGGAGACAGAGTCAGAGTGACGGACAGAGCCGAGAGCGGCCTCTCATCGTCCAGCTCCGCCTTCACTTTACCACACCCGCCAATTTCCAACGATTTATCCGACACAAAGCGCTCCAGCTCCAACTGTGTCCTCTGATCCTAGACTTCCCCACTAGAGGAAACATCTTCTCCACATCCACTCGAGACAGACAGAGAGGCATACTTTATTGATCCCGGGGGAAACTGGGTTTTGTTACAGTCGCACCAACCAAGAATAGTGTAGAAATATAGCAATATAAACCATAAATAATTCAATAATAATAAGTAAATTATGCCAACTGGAAATAAGTCCAGGACCAGCCTATTGGCTCAGGTTGTCCGACACTCCGAGGGACGAGTTGTAACGTTTGATGGCCACAGGCAGGAATGACTTCCTATGACTCTCAGTGTTACATCTCGGTGGAATGATTCTCTGGCTGAATGTACTCCTGTGCCTAACCAGTATATTATGGAGTGGATGGGAGACATTGTCCAAGATGGCATGCAACACGTACAGACTGGAAGATTTCTGGAAATTTGCTGATTCTCCTGCTTTAAATTATAGGAAGTGCTTTTCCATTGCGCAAATCCCCAAGGAACTCAGTCTGTCCCTCCCCGGCCCCATGACCAGTGTGAGCGTCCTCACACACAGCAGTTGGTGGGCGAGGGTGCAGTCACTTCCAGTGATGAGAGGGTTAATTTATCAGAACAATTGTTCCTCTGGGTCGCGAGGGAAATGAAAGTCCGGTCACATAAAGGAACAGGATACATAGGCAGATATAAGGATATACAGACCTCGCTTTGGCGCCTTCTAAAGCCCAGGTAAAGTGGTGGCTGAGGAGCTGGTGTGAGGTGGGTGGGGGCTTTAGGTACGAGGATCATTGAGGTCCCGAGAGAAAGATGAGACGGGTCCAAGGAGGGGAGCCAATATGTTTACCGGATCTTTCTTCGTGCTACACGGAAGGGTTTAAACGAGCAGGTATGAGGTCCTACACAGTGATTTTTGGGAACTAGGTGAAAAAGCAGGACTTTCAGGATTGTAATTACGGAATTGTGGCCCAAACCTTGTGCTGCTGTGGTGAGAAAACAATTGCTGCTGAGGAACTGATGCAGGAGGGAGGTCTTCAGATTTACGGATCAATGGGCTCCCTTCCAGTCAGGTGGGAGACCGGGACAAACAAGGCCATTTCCATCTGAACCGCAGGGGAACCAATATCCTCACCAGGAGGTTTGATGGTGTCACTTGGCAGAGTTTGAACTAGAGTAGCAAGTGGGAGAATGTATGTATGACAAGACAGTCTGAAAAGAACGAGAGCTAATGGCAGGCCAATAAACATGGTGGGATTGATGGGCTGAAATAAGTTTATTTCAGCATTACGGAGTATTATGTTGTCGGACGTTCAGGGCTGGCAGCTCAACATCTCTAGGTTTCATTGTTTTACATGTGAGTGGAGGGGGGGCGGTTATAAGATGCAGAGGTTACCCCACTGGGAATGTCACAGCAAACTGGAGGGCTCACTTACAGAGGCAATCTACAGTCACACGGATTGGATTATAGTATTGGCCCCCAATAGCCACTGGGAGGTGGAGGAACACAGAGGTTTATGTTTATGGAGAGGTGCAGAACAGAACTGTCATAATGGGGGACTTTATCTAGAATTGACTGCATCTTGATCAATGCTTAGATGCTCAAGATTTCTTCAGCAATTCCGAGGAATGTTTGAAACATTATGTACAGAGCCCCACCAGAGGCGAGAACAGACGGGAATTAGTTCAGGGAAACGAGCCAGGCCAGCTGACGATCACAATTTATTTTGTTCGTTAGTTATGAGTAAGACAGAAGCCAAGGGGCATTGATTGGGAGCAGCCACTGTCAGACAAGTCCACATCTGACATGTGGGAGTTGTTTAAAGACCAGCAGATCTGAGTTCAGGATCAGCATGTTCCTGTAAGGAGTAAGGACAAGGATGGTAATTTAAGGGAACTTTGGATGAATGGAGAGATCCTGAATTTAGTCAGAAGGATATGAAAGGTTTAAGCGGGTAAAATCAGACTGGGTATCTTTGGAATATAAAGATAGCGGGGAAATGCTAAAGCTGGTGATAGGAAAGGCCAAATGGGGCCTCAAACTGTCCTTGTGGAGTGGGATCAAAGATAATCCCAAGGCCTTTTGATTTATATTAGTTAAACAGGGATAACCAGAGACTGGAAAGGTCCACTCAAGATTAAAGGAGGAATGATGTGGTTGAAGTCAGACCAAATGGCTGGGGTACTAAATGAGTCCGTTGTGTCAATATTTACCGAGGAGAAGGAATTGAATGTCAATGAAAACAGTGTGAGACATGCTAATGTGCAGAGACGTGTTGAGATTAAGGAGCAGGCTGCGCTGGGACGTCTGAAAAGCAATAACATGGATAAGACTCCAAGAACTGAACGCATATATCCTACAATAGTGAAAGAAGCAAGTGAGCAGATTGCTGGGGATTTGACAAGGATCTATGTCGGGGTCCCCAACTTTTTTTGCACCGCGGACCCATTTAATATCGACAATATTCTTGCGGACCGGCTGGCGGGGGGGAGGTTTGTTAATATATTCCAGAATACAAGTGGAACTATAAGTCACTTATAAGTGGCTAATTAATACACTCAATTTTGTTTCTAAAAGGGTTTATCTAAAGAATTTAATATTAAACACACAGTGCATATTTTCCTCCCATGCATATAGTGATAAGTCAATTATAGGGCACTTATAAGTCAATAGCATCATAACATGTTAAGTAACATTTGGATATTAAACACACAGCACATATTTTCCTCGTATGAGCATATAAAATCATTGCAACACACCAATATTGGTGAATCAGTAAGAGCCCAGGGCTTGTTTCCCTGCAATAAGGCGGTCTCATCGAGGGGTGATGGGAGACAGCAATACTCAAAGGGGGTTCCTTATGTCCTGACGAAGGGTCTCGGCCTGAAACGTCGACAGTGCTTCTCCTTATAGATGCTACCTGGCCTGCTGTGTTCTACCAGCATTTTTTGTGTGTTGTTTGAATTTCCAGCATCTGCAGATTTCCTCATGTTTGCTCCTTATATCCAGACTATTCCGCAATTTAGCTTTTGTTGCATTCGTTGCAGAAAACCCCGCTTCACAGAGATATGATGTTGGAAACGGAAGCAACGTTTTCAGTGCTTTCATGGCTATCTCAGGATATTCAGCCTTGACTTTGATCCAGAATGCCGGCAGAGATGTTATGTCAAACATATTTTTCAGCCCACCGTCATTTGCAAGCTCGAGGAGTTGATCTTCCCGCGCTGAATTGGATAGTTGTCATTCTCCCCTGAAGTGACAAATTGAGTTCATTGAGCAGGTTGAAGATGTCACACAGATAAGCAAGTTTTGCTATCCACTCCTCGTCAAGTGTGCTGCCAGTAGTGACGTTTTTCCTGAAAGAAATCTCTGTAGCTGCTCTCTTAACTCAAAAACCTTGGCCAGGGCTCTCCATCTTGATAGCCACCTGACTTCAGTGTGAAAGAGAAGGCGTTTGTGCTCTGCATCCATTTCTTCACAAAGCTGCTCAAACAGACATGAGTTAAGGGCTTTTACTTTGATGCGATTGATAATTTCAATGACGTCACTAAATACGCTGTTAAGATGAGGTGACATTTTTCGGCTAGCCAGCATCTCCCTGTTTATGACAGTTTGCAGACTGGCATTCAGGAGCAACCTCTTTGACTCGGGTAGTGAAACCAGACAGCCGTCCAGTCATAGCTGCAGCCCCATCTGTGCATATTCCAACACAGAATGACCAGTCCGGTTTGCCTAACATGTAGTCATTCAAAGACTTGAACAGTTCTGCCTCAGTTGTGTTAGTTGGCAGTGGCAGTGCGCACAGCATATCCTCATGCACATCGTCTTGAAATATATATCGCACATAAACCAGCAGTGTTACCTTGTTGTCGACATTGGTAGACTCGTCGACCTGGATAGCATACCATGGTGACTCATTAAGCCGTTCTAACATCTGTGCTTCGATGTCCCCCGCTTTGTCATCAATTCTCCTTGAAACTGGAAGAGAAACCTGTGCCATCTTGTTAGCTGCAGCTTCTCCCAACAGTTCACAGCACATGTCCTTGGCAGCAGGCAGAATCAATTCTTCCCCAACAGTGAAAGGCTTCTTAGCCTTCGCAATACGGCTAGCCACTAACTATGACGCTCTCAGAACAGCAGCATTTGTGAAGGTGGTGGCTCTCAGCACTTGCTTCTGTCCCTCTTGCTCACGTTTTTTCCACTCAAAAAACTCAACTGATTTGTCTTTAAGTGCAGGGTGCTGGGACTCAAGATGCCGAAGCAGTTTTGAGGGCTTCATTGCCTCAAGAAGGGTGGAAGATAAAAACCAGGTGACTGTAGTCCAGTTAACTTCACTTCAAGTACTGGAGTCTATAATCTGTGAAGAAATAACAAGTCATTTAGAAAAGTTTAATGTCATTGAACTAAGTCAACAGGGTTTACAGTCAGATTCACACAGCACAGAAATGAGCCCTTCAGCTCAAATGGTCCACGCTGACCAAAGTTCCCATCTGAGCTTGTGGTCTGTAACCCCCTCACCACCACATTATGAACAAGACTATCCTCCTCATTTTCCCATTTCCTTGCATTTGACCCATATCCTTCAAAACTTTTCCTTCCCATCTACCTGTCCAAGTACCTTTTTAATATACCTGACTCAACCACTCCCCCGGCAGCTCACTCCATACACTGACCAGCCTGTGTGTGGAAAAGTTGCCCTTCAGGTTCCTAATTAATCTCATCTCAAACCAATGCCCTCCAGTTCCTGATTCCCCAACCCTGACAAAAACATTGTTATCTTTGACCCAACCCAGGCCCCTTATTATTTAATACACCTCTGCAATATCAGCACTCATTCTCCAACTTTCCAGTGAAAATAGTCCAAAACGCTTTCCACAAATCAATCCTTCGAGATCCAACAACATCCCCATAAATCAGCTCTGCACTCTTTCCAGCTCAATGGTGCCTGTCATATAGCACGGTCACAAAAACTAAACACTATTTATGAAATGTGGCCAAACCAACGTGTTGTACAACTGCACCATTTCATCCCAGCTTCTATATTCGGTGCCGTGACTGAAGGCCAGTGTTCCAAAAGCCTCTTCACCACCCTGTCCATCTGGAACCTGGTTTTTGTCCCTGTAACCTGGGTTACTGAATGTTAAGTCATGTTTGACAAACATACCAGAGATTTGAGACTTTACAGGGAAGTTGGAGAAGTGGTGATTTTGGATTTTCAGGAGCCATTTGCCAAGGTCCCACATGAAAGGCTGGTGCACAAGACCAGATCTCAGTACTGGGAAGGAAGTGTGTTAATATTGACTGAAGACTGGTTATCATACTGAGACAGAATAACAGGTCTGTTTCAGGCTGGGATGACATAACTACTGGAGTGTCCCAGCAAACTGTTCTGGACCCTCCATTATTTACTATTGATATTAATGACCTGGAGGAGGGGCAGAGAGTGAGGAATCCCCGATTGTCAATGACAGGAATGTGGGACAGGCATGTTCTGATTGCACATTTGGTCTCTACAACAGGATATGGGGAAGCTGGTGTCGGATACTTGGTAAATGGAGTTTAATGCGGTGAAGTGTGATGGCATGTGGTAGGAGGAATCAAAATTCACTACTATTTATGTGGAGATAAATTGTAAATGAGAGAAATAGAGAGGGGTCGAGGTGTTGCCTGCACAACAAAATAGAGACGGGTGCAGTGAGGGGTTCATAAGACCATAAATGACCAAGGTTTAGAGGTGAATGGTGCATTACTTATTGCTGGGGCATTAGTGCAGAGAAACAGAGAAGTGTTGTTACAGTGTCAGACAAATGCACAATGATGGATTTTGGGAAGTTAAAGCAGGTAGGACATACCCAGTGAATGGCAGGGTCCTGAGGAGTGTTAATGAAAAGA
This sequence comes from Hemitrygon akajei, assembly GCF_048418815.1. Classification (NCBI taxonomy): domain Eukaryota; kingdom Metazoa; phylum Chordata; class Chondrichthyes; order Myliobatiformes; family Dasyatidae; genus Hemitrygon; species Hemitrygon akajei. Next base: position 46,359,608 of record NC_133151.1, read on the forward strand.
TAAACCTGAGGCACAGGTAAATAGTTCCCTGAAAGTGCCAACACAGGTAGACAAGGTGGTGAAGAAGGTGCACAACATGCTTACCTTCATCGGCAAAGGCTCTGAGAGGAGTTGGGACATCACGTTACAGTTGTACAAATCAATAATTACACCACACCAGGAGCACCCTGTGCAGTTCTGGTCACCACGAGAGGAAGGATGTGATTAAGCTGGAAAGACGCAGAAACAATTCACAGGAATGTTACCTGGACTGGGGGCTTGAGTTACAAGGAAAGATCAGACTGACTGGGACTGTTTTCCCGGGAGTGAAGGAGGCTGAGGGGAGACCTGACAGAAGTTTATAAAACTATGGGAGGTGCAGACAAGGTAGACAGTCAGAATCACTTCCCCAGGGTAGAAATATCAAATATGAGAAGGCACAGCTTTAAAATGCCAGGGTGAGAATTTAAAGGGGGATGTTAGGGCAGGTAAGATTTCTGTTTCCATACAGAGCGTGGTGAGGGCCGGGTTTGGGCTGCCATAGGGAGTGGTGGAAGTAGATATGATAATGACACTTAACAGGGTTTTAGATAAACACATAAATATTCAGAGGATTGAAGCGCATGAATTATACGCTGGCAGAAGAGATTTAGTTCCATTTGACATCGTGTTCAGCACAGACATCATGGGAAGAAGGGCCTGTTCCTGTGCTGTACTGTTCTGCGTTCTCGGTGAGCCTCAGTGACGGGGGAGTCTTTAGCCGGGGTCACAGACAGGTGTATCTGTGGCAAGGAGAGAGACTGCAGGATGGTGCATGACCTCCCTGGTACCAGGGCCAAGGATGTAACTGAACAAGTACAGGCCATTCTGAAAGGGCAGGGTGAGCAGCCAGAGGTCATGTCCAGATTGGTTCTAACAAAAGAGACAAAGTCCTGCAAAGAGACTGAGGGAGTTGGAGAAAAAGTTAAGTAGAAACTCTGTGTTGGGGGGGGGGGGGGGTAATCCCAGTGTCACCTGCTAGCGAGGGAAGAAAGAAAAAGGTGGTACAGTTATATGTGTGGCTCACAAGCTGGTGCAGGACGGAGAATTTTTGTTACATGGATCATTGGGCTCTCTTTCAGGAGAGGAGATGGGAAGAGTGAAAGGTCAGTAGTGGAGTTGATGGATGTGGATAAACACAGAAAGTAAGTCCAAATAGATAAATTAGAGTGTCTCAGTAGCACTACAAGTGCACAGATAACAAATATTAGAAATAAGAGAAAGAATAAAAAGTTACCGCAAATAGTCTAACATGAGGGGTGTCGTCACTTCCCCGGCTATAGGTTGACTCATTACAGAGCCGAGGGTCAGAATGACTTCAACCCGTGTTGATGCCATTTGCCCAGTACACCACTGCATAGTTAATGAGCACAGTGGCACCGAGGGGCTGAAGTGTGTTTGTATCAGTGCCGGGTGTGGAACAGTTAATGCAGACGTACTTAGAGCCTGGATTAGTACATGGCACAGTGATTCAGCCATTACAGAGAAGGACAGGACTGGTAGCTAACCATTCCAGGATTCAGATTCAGACAGTCCAGAGGGAGGTGAATGAGGTAGGGGGAGCTGTACTGCTGATCAGGCAGAATGTCACAAATTCAAGTTCATCCAGTGAGACAATGCGGGTAGAACTCAGGAATAAGAAGAGTGCAATCACTGTGATGGGAGTGTACTGTAGGGCTCCAAATAGCCAGTAAGAGAGAGGAACAGATATGTCGGCAGGTTATGGGCTGATGTAAAAACAACAGAGTAGCTTTACTGAGTGAATAATGTCCCCAGAGTGACTGGGACTCCCTTACCACCTGAGACTTGGTTATTTGGCATTATTTGTTGTGTGTTCAGCATGGTTTCCTGAAACAGTATGTAGATGGTCCACCAGGGAGGGAGACATTCTTGACTTTGCCTTGGAATATGGGACTCACCAGATTGTGGCAGGAACAACCAGTGTTCAAAGAGGGATTAGACAGATCCTTCAGGGAAAATAAACTGCAGAGCTGTGGGGACAGAGTGGGGAATGGGACTGTGGAAACGCTGTAGCACGAGTTGGTATAAACTTGATGGGACAAATAGTCCAGACCATCCCAGAATGATCCTGTGACCAATAATAGTCTGAAAAAATCATTCTGGTCTCCCATCAATCTTCCAAGCTCCAGGGTGGACAAGATCAATTGTGTAATAAGGACACACTTCTGTAAAAACACTGACACTGTATTCCAAGCACACTGAGCTGCCAGAGCACAGCACCGGCCAGTGAGGACACAGACCAGTACAACACCCGGCTCTCTACTACAAAGTTCAAAGCTGAAAGTAAATGTAATATCAAAATACATTTCTCTCATCATACACAACCCCGGGGTTTCTTTTCTTGCGGGCATACTGCTGGTTTGTTAGAGCTGTTGGGGAGGGTATACACTAATTTGGCAGGGGCGTGAGAACTGGCATGAAAGGACTCAAGATAGTACAGTTGGTAAAGAAAGAAAAGATAGCATGCAGTCACACTGTCAGGAAGAGCGAGCAGATGATAGGACATAACTGCAGCCAGCAGAGGGATGCAGAATCAATAAGGGTAGCAAATCCAATACTTGAAGTGTTATACCTCAATGCACAGAGTATAAAAAATAAGGTGGACAATCTTATTGCCCTCTAATGGATTGTCATGTATAATGTGATCATCACTGAATCACGGCTGAAAAATATTTATAGTTGAGAGCTAAATGCCCAATTTAGACATATCAGAGGGAAAGGAACGTAGGCAATGGGGATGGCATGGCTCTGCTGGTAAAGAATGGTATCAAATCAGTAGAAAGATGTGCCATAGGATCGGAAGATGTTGAATCATTGTGAGTATTACTACAGGAAATAGAAAAGGCATGTCAAAAGGCAATGTTATTGGAGATTTCATGGGAGATTTCAACATCCAGGTCAATTGGGAGAATCAGGTTGGAAATAGATCTCAAGAGAGTGAGTTTGTTGAATGCCTAAGAGATGGCTTTTTAGAGCAGTTTGTCATTGAGCCTACGAGGGAATCAGCTATACTGGATTGTGTGTTATTTAATGAACAGGAGACAATTAGGGAACTTAAGGTAAAAGAACCCTTAGGAGGCAGTGATCACAGTATCATTGAGTTCAACTTGAAATTGGATAGGGAGAGAGTACAGTCTGACATAGCAGTGTTTCAGTGGAGTAAAGGTAGTAACAGTGGTATGAGAGAGGAGTTGGCTAAAGTAAATTGGAAGGAGATGCTGGCAGAGATGGCAGCAGAACAGCAATGGTGGGAGTTTCTGAGAAAAATGAGGGAGGTGCAGGATAAATATATTCCAGAAACAAATAAATACTCAAATGGCAAAACAGTACAACTGTGGCTGACAAGGAAGTCAAAGCTAATGTAAAACCAAAAGGGAGGGCATAAAACAAAGAAAAAAATACTCAGAATACAGAGGATTGGGAAGCTTCTAACACCTTACAGAGAGCAACCTAAAGAGGATAAAGATTAAATATGCAAGCAAGCTAGCAAATATTATCAAAGTGGATCGTTGAAGCTTTTTTCAAGTATGTAAAACATAAAGGAGAGATGAGACTGGATACTGGATTGCTAGAAAATCAGGCCAGAGGAATAATAACGGGGTGGGGTTTGGCATCAGTGGAAGTTACTAGCCGTGTGCCAGATGTTGAAGGGTGTGAGGGGAGAGAAGGGAGTGCAGTTATTATTATAAGGGAAAGGTGCTCAAAAAGCTGAAAGACCTGAGGGTATATATGTCACCTGGACCAGATAAACTGGACCCTAGGATTCTGACAGAGGTAGCGGTAGAGGTTGTGGTGTAATGATCTTTTAAAATGTATTGGACTCTGGCATGGTGCTAGGGGACTGAAAAATTGCAAATGTCACTCCACTCTTTAAGAAAGGAGGATGGCGGCAGAAAGGAAATTATAGACCAGTTAGTCCGACCTCAGCGGTTGGGAAGATTTTGGAGTTAATTGTTAAGGATGAGGTTCTGGAGCTTTGGAATCACAGGACAAGAAAGGACAAAGTCAGCATGGATTACTTCAGGGGAAATCTTGAATAATGAACCCGTTGGAATGCTTTGAGATTACACGCAAGATAGATAAAGGGGATGCAACAGATGTCATATATTTGGACTTTCAAAAGGCCTTTGACAAGGTGCCACACGTGGAGCTGCTTACCAAGTTAATAGCCCATGGTATTACAGGAAAGTTACTGGCGTGGTTAGAACATTGGCTGATTGGTAGAAGGCAGCAAGTCAACAAGTGGGAATAAAAGGATCCTTTCTGGTTGGCTGCCAGTGGGTAGTGGTGTTCCGCAGGTGTCGGTGTTGGAACCACTTCTTTTTATGCTGTATATCAATGATTTAAATGATGGAATAGATGGATTTGTTGCAAGTTTGCAGATGACAAGAAGGGCAGGTACTGTTCAGGAAACAGGTAGGCTGCAGAAGTACTTTGACAGATTAGGAGAATTGACAAGACAATGGCAAAGGAAATACAATGTTGGAAAATGCATGGTCGTGCACTTTGGTAGTAGAAATACACGTACAGACTATTTTCCAAATAGGGAGAAAATCCAAAAACCTGAGATGCAAAGGGACCTGGAGTCTTTGTGCACACCAACCTAAAGATAACTTGCAGGTAGAGTCGGAGGTGAGGAAGGCAAAAGCAATGTTAGCATTCACATCAAACGGTTAGAATACAAGAGCAGGGATGTGATGCTGAGACTTTATAAGGCATTGGTGAGGCATCACCTTGAGTATTGTGAAGAGCTTTGGCCTCCTCATCGAAGAAAAGATGTGCTGGCATTGGAAAGGGTTCAGAAGAGGTTCACAAGGGTGATTCTGGGAATGAAACGGTTATCATACGAGGAACATTTGATAGCTCTGGGTCTGTACTCGCTGGAAGTTCGAAGGATGGGGGGGGGAATCTCATTTCAAATGCTGAAAGGCCTAGACTGAGTAGATGTGAAAAGGATGTTTCCTATGGTGGGGGAGTCTAGGACGAGAAGGCACAATCTCAGGATAGAGGGCTGTCCATTCAAAACAGAAATGCGGAGAAATTCTTTAGTCAGAGGGTGGTGAATTAGTGCAATTTATAACAACAGGCTGCTGTGCAGGCCACGTTCATGGGTGTATTTAAGGCAGAGCTTGATAGGCTCATGATTGGACACGGCATCAAAGTTTGCAAGGAGAAGGCCAGGGAGTGGGGCTGCACAGAGAGAAAAGAATCAGCCATGATTGAATGGCAGAGCGGACTCGATGGGCCAAATAGCCTAATTCTGCTGCTATGTCGTACAGCGTTACTCAGAAAATCCAAGAACCACAACAGAAAGACCGCACCCAACAGGGTGGCCAAATCACCAATGTGCAAACGACAATAACTTGTGTAAATACAAGAGAGAAAATAATAATATTGTGGTGACCCACTTCCCAGCGCACTCGAACCGGCTCACAAAGTGGCGTGTGCCGGCATTGAGGCCAGTCCCAAAAAGGGCACCAAGCCTGCTTCACCAGCAAGGGGAAAGCCCGCGTGCGGGACGGGACTGAGGGCGGGAACAGGAAGGCTTTAAAGCGAGGCCGCGCAGCTTGAATAAACCTCTTTTGCAACTGCAGCTCACTGACTATGTGTCATTATTTCAGCGCTGCGTGCAGCACACCGCTACAATTGGTGACCCCGACAGCCCAAACGATATTTGGACCGGAGATGAATGACGTCACATCTTTTCATGCAAGTTCGTTAAAACTGCCAAGCTTCTGGATGCTACGACCTCACCTATGGTTCCAGCAAGAAGAAGCCCAATTCAGCAGATAAACTCGGATGCCACATGTTACTACTACGTGGTGAGCTCCCTCGACCAGGAGACAGCCGCCCAGGTTGAGGAGTTCATACAGTCGCCCCCGGAGGACAGCAAATACACAGAATTCAAAGCCCTGCTCATAAGGACTTTTGGACTGTCACGGCGTGAGCGAGCTGTCCGCTTACTGCACCTGGATGGTTTGGGGGACAGGCCACCGTCGGCTTTGATGAACGAGATGCTGTCCCTGGCCGGAGGACACAAGCCCAGCCTCATGTTTGAGCAGGCGTTCCTGGAGCAGCTGCCCGAGGACATACGTCTGTTGCTGTCCGACACAGACTTCAGCGACCGCCTCAAAGGTGGCGGCCCGGGCAGACGTGCTGTGGAAAGCCAAGGAGAGTGGGGCATCCGTCGCACAGATCACCAGGCCACGCTCCCAGCAGCATACCAGACCAGGCCTGGCCGCAGAGTCCACTGTTACGAAAACCCCGTAACCAGGTAACTTACCAGCAAAGATAGATGGATCAGCTGAGTCTGATGCTACTATTTTCAAACGTTTTATTCAAAAAGGGGCACAAACGTAAGGTTAATACAAACATTCAGATCATATACGTCGTCAATACTCAATCTAAACCACCGGTGTAATAATAATTAATCAGAAATAAGCTCTATAGTTGTCTAGGGGTAATACTGAGTCCAATTGAATATTAAAGTTACTTAGAAATCTGCAGTCTTTTCCGTTTGGGAACCGCTGGCATTTCACGTGTTGGAGAGAGAGAGGACTGGTGAAAGAACTTGCCCGTTGTCTTTGCGAAACAATTCCCTGGAATCAGTTGTTAGCTAAAAGCGATTTTCCTTTGGCTTCAGCCACAGATTCCCGACCCGGAATCTGACGCACGTGGCCTCCTAAAAAAAAATGGCTTCCCGCTCCCACGGGAATCGGTATCATGCTTCCTTGGTGTCTCCTTGGTGCGTCTGAGGGTCCTCCCCTCAGACCCGCCTTTATACTTCTTCACGGGATCACAGGTGTCAATCAAGTTGCAGGTAATGCGATCTCTCTCTCAACCAGCCCACTTTGCCCGAGGGCTTTTCAGGTGGTCTCCATGAGACAATAGTCAAAGTCACTTTTTATTCTGCTTCTTTGAGAGAACGTGGTCTTCCGCACGTCTCTCTTTTGGGTCAGCTGACCCCCCCTTAACTAGAGTTCTTGCGATTTTCACAAAGGAGGGGGCCAACGGCATAACACCTCCCCCCATAATGGGTTTTTAACCAGCGGTTAAAACCAGGTTGACACAGGAATTTATTTTTTTTTAAAATCTACATACTACACAAGCTTTTCTCTTCACAGAGTACTACTGTTATACATTCAAGTCAGTATCTAAACAGGTAACAAGTACAGTGCCCCTTTTCTTTAATACCTTAACCTCATGTGCCATACTAACGCCTGGTAGCATCAAACTTCAGCTCAATAACCACCTTATTTATTTGCTTTCTTCAGCAACATAACTAAGGAGGTGTGATCTTAGCTTACATACATCTACAAAGGTTCATGCAAAAGACAAATTTTTATGTTACTTTCAAACTTAACAGTCAATCTTCCATGGGGTTGTCTATTATTCACATACTTTGTCGAAATCCCTTAAAACCAGATCCTGTTATTTAAAATGGCATCCCGTCAACCCTCGCCCCGTTTCCAGTTAAGCTTCTGCACCAGTGTGGAATAGGCTTTCGCCTGCTCCTTTCATATGAGTTATTTTATCAACAATGTGTTCCAAACTTAGACCATTTTCCGATTTTTCCACACAATTCTTTAATTTTAAGCAAGTTGTTGGTTTTATCTTCAGGACCCTGCATGTTATTAGCTTTCAGTTTAAACTCTTGGTCCAAACAGCATTTCAAATTCTGCCTTTTCACAGCACCCTCTTGAATAACAATAGCGTGTGGGGCACCTTTACATTCCAAATCAACCTGTAATTGATTCGCAGGCACCGTGTTACCAAGCCATTGTCTCTGCAGCCTGGTTGCTGCTTCTGACATCAATCCAGACATTAAATTTTCTTCCTTCGATTTGGGAATTACAGATTTCCCGTCTCCCTCCACAACAACAGTTATCTCCCCATTTGTAAACTCCACATTAACTCTGAAGACCCCCTTCTGTACAACCCTCTGGGAACTCACACTTCCCAAGGTTAACCCCTTTTTCCCCGAACCAGGTCTATCTGACTCACGAGGACGGCCGCCCCGTTCCCCCGAATCAAATACCTCAGACTTCCCCTGAGCTTCGTTACCAGGGTCAGCACCACGTGCATCACCATCTTGGACACACTCAAACGGGACATTGGCCTCTTCCAGGCTTTCAACACCCGTACCTTTTTCAAATTCTAACGTCCCCCGATCCTTCCAGTTACTCTCTAGGCAGCCCCCCGTTGGGGAAGGCGCAACCCTGCGAGCTGAAACAACCTCCTCGGCCATGTCAGCTGACTTCTCCACAGCAAGGATACCCTTCTCCTCTAAGACTGCCCTCATTTCACTCTCGGGACCATCGAGAACATCTTTAGAACTCTCAACTTCTCCAAACAATTCTGCCAAACCAGACAGATCAACCACGTCCAACTCTGGACGTTTTAACAGCTTTATCCGTTTCTCATCTTTATTTCCTACCTCTAGGACCTTTCTCTTCACTAAGGGGAGGGCTATCTCCTTACCCTTACCCCATTTCACTTTACTACTTTCTGTTTTACCACCCTCGGAACCCTCGTGGTATAGGGTCGGTAAAAACGTCTTGGCCAAATCACTACTGGCCTGATTTAAACTGCTCTCGTTCTCAGCTGCTTTTCTCGACAGGCTGCGAGTGACCGCGCATGCGCGACAGCTTTGGGACTCCAGGGGCGGGGCCACCGTACTCGCCGGTCGGCGGGTCGGCATCGTGGCTGCCCAAATCCTCCCTCCTGCTAACACACTTTGTAACAACGCGACCCACTGCTCTTGTGGCCACTTCTGGTTCACTGCCACCTTTTCAAAAAGCAAGAAATAACTATCAACATCCGTCTCCTCGAACGGAGGTACTAATCTCAGCTCCCGACTAACATCAAACCCCTCCTCTCTCTCTATCCCTTGAGCGCTTCGCTCTTGCCTTCGCCTGTCCAGCTCCAATTCATGGATCCTTTGTTTCTCTGTCTCTGCTCGTTCCTTCTCTCTCCCGACCACTTCTAGCTCTTTTGACTTAATTTCATGTTCCCACCGTAATCTCTCTATCTCTAACTGATCCGTCGTACCAGCGGGTACTTTTTCAGGGATATTTTCCAACTCCTCTGCTTCAAACACATTCTCCCCAATGTAATACTGAGTTATGGCCCTTCGCACCTCCCGGTTTTTCATGGACGACTTCACCTCTGCGAGGTTTAACCCCTTCCCCAAATTTAACAAGTCTGATTTGGTGGCCATCTCTAGCGCCTCCATAGTTGGGCTTTTCATAAATTCACCCACGTCCATCTTTGCTGGTTTCCTGTCTGGCTACCTGCGTAACCAGATTTACGTTTGGACTTACAGCCCGATTCACTGACCCTCCCGTTTGGTTTCAAATCCGGGACGAGAACCCCACTTGTTACGAAAACCCCGTAACCAGGTAACTTACCAGCAAAGATAGATGGATCAGCTGAGTCTGATGCTACTATTTTCAAACGTTTTATTCAAAAAGGGGCACAAACGTAAGGTTAATACAAACATTCAGATCATATACGTCGTCAATACTCAATCTAAACCACCGGTGTAATAATAATTAATCAGAAATAAGCTCTATAGTTGTCTAGGGGTAATACTGAGTCCAATTGAATATTAAAGCACTTAGAAATCTGCAGTCTTTTCCGTTTGGGAACCGCTGGCATTTCACGTGTTGGAGAGAGAGAGGACTGGTGAAAGAAAGAACACTTGCCCGTTGTCTTTGCGAAACAATTCCCTGGAATCAGTTGTTAGCTAAAAGCGATTTTCCTTTGGCTTCAGCCACAGATTCCCGACCCGGAATCTGACGCACGTGGCCTCCTAAAAAAAAATGGCTTCCCGCTCCCACGGGAATCGGTATCATGCTTCCTTGGTGTCTCCTTGGTGCGTCTGAGGGTCCTCCCCTCAGACCCGCCTTTATACTTCTTCACGGGATCGCAGGTGTCAATCAAGTTGCAGGTAATGCGATCTCTCTCTCAACCAGCCCACTTTGCCCGAGGGCTTTTCAGGTGGTCTCCATGAGACAATAGTCAAAGTCACTTTTTATTCTGCTTCTTTGAGAGAACGTGGTCTTCCGCACGTCTCTCTTTTGGGTCAGCTGACCCCCCCTTAACTAGAGTTCTTGCGATTTTCACAAAGGAGGGGGCCAACGGCATAACACCACTAACCCCAGAGGAGACCAATGGTGCTTCTATCCCCAGTGGTGGGGCGCAGAAGCCCGCCGCTGTAGCCTGCCCTACAAGTTCCCGGGAAACGCCACATAGAGAATCAGCTATACTGGATTGTGTGTTATTTAATGAACAGGAGGCAATTAGGGAACTACGGCAGCTGGCCATCGGGATAGCCTCCTGTACATCTGGGATAAGCAGTCGGGACGTCGCTTTTTGGTCGACACCGGAGCCGAGGTCAGCGTCTTACCTCCGACGAGTTACGACACCCGCAACAGAGAACCGGATCCCACCCTGAGGGCTGCGAACGGCAGCACAGTAAGGACCGAATAATGCGCCCCCTGTTCGCCCTGATGTCGGGTAAGGGCAAGGACATTACCTGGGACGAGGAGTCTGCCGCGGCTTTCATTAAAACCAAAGAAGCTTTGGCAAACGCCGCGATGCTAGTGCACCCCAGAACGGACGTCCCTACCGCCCTCACAGTGGACGCATCTAACACGGCAGTCGGTGGAGTGCTGGAACAACTCATCGAGGGTGGCTAGCAACCCCTGGCATTTTTCCGCAAACACCTACGACCACCCGAGCTCAAATACAGTGCTTTCGACCGGGAACTGTTGGTGCTATACTTGGCAATCTGGCATTTCAGGTACTTCTTAGAAGGTAGGCCCTTCACCGCGTTCAAGGACCACAAAACTCTTATCTTTGCGTTCACGAAAGCATCCGACCCCTGGTCGTCCCTCCAGCAGCGACATCTGTCCTACATCTCCAAATACACGATGGATGTCCTGCATGTCTCAGGAGAGGACGATGTTGTGACGGACGCCCTCTCCCGCCCTAACATCCAAGCCCTGTCCCAGGGGGTAGACTTTGAAGTGCTGGCGGAGGCGCAGCAGGCAGACGAGGAGATCCCTAGTTACAGAACCGCAGTCTCTGGTCTGCAGCTCCAGGACCTCCCTGCAGGCCCAGGTGAGAGGACCCTACTCTGTGACGTCACCACCGGCCAACCCCGCCCCGTCGTCCCGGCAGCCTGGCGGCGGCACATTTTCATCTCCATCCACAACTTAGTGCACCCCTCCATCAGGACAACTGTCCGGATGGTAGCAAACAGGTTCGTTTGGCACGGACTCCGCAAGCAGGTCAGTGAATGGGCCAAAACGTGCATGCACTGCCAAACAGCTAAGGTGCAGCGGCACACCAAAGCCCTGCCGCAGCAGTTCCACCCCATCCGCCGGCGTTTCAACCACATTCATGTGGATATCGTGGGCCCCCTGCCAGTGTCGCGAGGAGCGCGGCAACTCCTGACTATCGTGGACCAGTTCACAAGATGGCCAGAGGCAGTCCCGCTCACCGACACCACCTCCGAATCTTGCGCCCGAGCACTGATTGCAACCTGGGTATCTCGGTTTGGTGTACCGGCCCACATTACCTCCGACAGAGGCACCCAGTTCACCTCCAGCCTATGGTCAGCTATGCCCAGCCTTTTGGGGACACAGCTGCACCACACAACTGCCTACCACCCACAGTCGAACGGACTAGTGGAGCGTTTCCACCATCACCTGAAGTCGGCTCTCATGGCCCGCCTCAAAGGGCCTAACTGGGTGGACGAGCTTCCCTGGGTCCTGCTCGGAATCCGCACGGCGCCCAAAGAGGATCTGCACGCCTCGTCGGCCGAGTTGGTGTACGGCGCACCCCTGGTCGTCCCAGGGGAGTTCATACCAGCCCCAAGGGGGCAAGAGGAAGAACCCGCAGCAGTCCTGGGCAGACTACGCGAGAGGCTTGGTAACCTGGCCCCCATACCCACTTCACAGCATGGACAGAACCCGACCTGCAAAACTGTAAGTTTGTTTTTGTACGACAGGGTGGACATCGGGCACCGCTACAGCGGCCCTACGAGGGGCCGTTTACGGTGATCAGAAACAACGTGTCCACATTCGTGCTGGACATTGGGGGGCAAGAGGAGGTTTTCACGGTGGACCAACTCAAACCAGCCCATGTGGACTTGGCGCAGCCGGTCGAGATTCAGGCACCGCGGCGCACAGGCAGACCTCCCAAACAGAGTCCGACCCAGACTGAGGACATTGGGGGGTGTATCGCCGGTTCGGGGGGGGGGTGGTTATGAGGTGACCCACTTCCGAGCGCACTCGAACTGGCTCACAAAGTGGAGCGTGCCGGCATTGAGGCCGGTCGCAAAAAGGGCGCCAAGCCTGCTTCACCAGCAAGAGGAAAAGCCCGCACGCGGGACAGGACTGTGAATAAATAGAGAACATGACATGCAGAATACTTGAAAGTGAAGTGATACATTGTAGGAAACAGTTCAGTGGTGAGTTAAGTGAAGTTAAATGGAGTTATCTCCACTGGTTCTGGTTTAAAGTGACACCAGTGAATCTCTTTTTCTGGTAAACAAATAGCCTGTAACTTTCCTTTCAACTTGGACGCAATTTGATGTGGCAGAACCAAGGTGAGGAAGACCCGAAGTACGGTTGATTTAAACTCCGGGCTGAAATGGCAAAGTCAGGTACAGGCCAAATCGAGGTGGTGGTTACCAGGCCCCAGATCATATCAAAGCAACTGAACCCAATGTTTGGACGACGATTTAGACGCAGGGCCAGACTGAAAAGGTCAGGTTGTTCTGCCCGAGGCCAGGGACAAAAGATCTTTAATGATAGGATCAGCTTGCATCTGAAAAAGCATAAACAAGTTCAGAGTAGCCAATATCGCTTTGCATGGGCAACGTCAACTCTTGCAAACTTGGCCGAACGTTTTAAGTGACAGACTCGACTGATGAGAGCTGGGTAGTTGGTATAGGAGAGAAAGACTTTCAACAAGAGTCCCCATGGTAGGCTGATGCACAGCATGGAAGCACATGACTCAAAAGAAATTTGGTAGAGTATATTCAAAGTGTACTCGGTCAGAGAACACAGGAGGTAATGGTTGAGGGGTGTGATTCTGACTGGAGACCTGTGAACAGTGGGGCCCCCAAGGAATTCTACTCTTTGTGAAATGATTTGGATGAAAATGAAGGAGGGCTGATTTGTTGGTCTGCAGAGACACAGAAATTGGTGCAGTTATGGATCGTGAGGAAAGTTGCCAAAGGATTCAGCAGAACATAGACCGGCTGGAAATGTGGGCAGATAAATGAGAGATAAGTCGGTGTACTCTGGGAAGTCAAATGTCAGAGGATTTCTTTGGAATTCCTCTCCCCATCAGAGTGGCTGGAATTACAGTTACGGCAGTGACATGCTCCACCTCAGGATGTGGGAGTCACTCAGTGTCCCCGATAACTTCACATGAGGGAAGTGCACCGAGGTGCAGCTCCTGACTGACCGTGTGAAGGAAATGAAGATGGAGATGGACAGACCGAGAGTTTCCAGGATGCTGAGACCAGAGATTCAGTGAGATGGTCACACCTGAGGACAGGCTGCAGACTGTTGTGTGACCATCACGACGGAAAGAGGAAGAGACAGACAGAGTAATGTCTCCCTGTGGCCGTGACCCTCAGCAACAAGTACACTCCTTTGGATACCCCTGGGAGGATGACGACCCAGAGACAGCAGCACGTCAGATCAGTGGTTCTGAGACCCCAGACCGATGCTCCGCGAGAGGAAAGGTCAAGCAGAGCAGTGATGACAGTAGACTCACAGTACAGGGGATGTGCAGGAGATTCTGTGGCAGCAACAGAGATGACACGATGGTGTGTCGCCTCCTGGGTACTGGGGTCAGGTTCGTCTCAGATGTGCAGGATTTCCTAAAGATAAACTTGCCAGTCGAGTCAGTGGTCAGTGGTTAGAACAAAGGGAAGGAGCAAATTCCTTAGAAAAGGGTAGTGAATCTGTGTAGCCTATGTCAGGATGTTGTTCAGTGACAAGAGATCAGCATTTAACACCGTCAATCCCACAGTCCTGATCAATAAGCTATGGAACCTGGTCCCTCTGCAAATGGATCCTCGACTTCCTAACCGGGAGACCACAATCTGTGCGGATTAGTGATAATCCACACAGATTGTGTGTATTAATGGAGATGGGCTAACCCCTGTTGACATGAATGGATCTGGGGTTGAGAGGGTAAACAGCTTTAAATTCCTCGACATCAACATACCCGAGGATCTCATGTGGTCTGTACGTACCTGCAGAGTGGTGGAAAAGGCACAACAGCGCCTCGTTCACCGCAGACAACTGAGGAAGTTTGCTATGGGCCCCCAAATCCTAAGAACTTTCTACAGGGGCACAACTGGGAGCATCCCGACTGACTGCATCACTGCCTTGTATGGGAACTGTACTTCCCTCAATCGCAGGACTCTGCAGAGTGTGTTGCGGACAGCCCAGCGCATCTGCAGTTGTGAACTTCCCATGATTCAGGACATTTACAAAGACAGGTGTGAGAAAAGGGCCCGACGGATCATTGTGGACCCCAGTCACCCCAAGCACAATCTATTCCAGCAGCAACCATCCGGGAAGCGGTACTGCTGCATAAAAGACAGGACCAACAGGCTTCTGGACAGCTCCTTCCACCAGGCCATCAGACTGATTAACTCACGCTGATTTGAGGGTACCTCTATGTACATTGGCTGTTCTATTTATTATCAATTATTATAAATCACTATGATTGCACATTGCATATTCAGAGACATAATGTAGATTTTTACTCCTCATGTACGTGAAAGACGCAAGAAATAAAGTCAATTCAAATATCTCCTCTTCTCTGAAGATCAATACTGCCTTGGTGCACCTCAAGGATGTGTGCTTAGCCAACTGCTCTACTCCCTCTAAACCCATGACTCTGTGACTAAATATAGCTCAAATGCAATCTATAAATATGCCTCATACAACCATTCTCAGTAGAATCTCAGATGGAGATGATGGGACAAACAGGAGTGGGATATACCAGCTGGTTGAGTGGTGTCGCAGCAACAAACTTGTGCTTAATGTCAGTGAGACAAAACAGCTGATTGAAGGAAGGGTAAGACGAGGGAACACGAACCAATCCTCACAGAGGGATCAGAAGTGGACAGTGAACAATTTCAAGTTCCTGGGTGTCACTATCTCTGAGGATCTATTGATGCAGCTACAGTATAAAGAAGGCAAGACAGTGGATATATTTCATCAGGAGTTTGAAGATATTTGGTTTGTCACTTTAAAACACCCAAAAATCGCTGTAGATGTATTCTATATATTATTTATAATATTTCTGATTTTGCACTATTTTAATCCACTTAATATTCATATCCATATACATATATACTGTAATTTATTTATTGTTTCTATATTATCAAGTCCTGCATTGAACTGCTGCTGCTAAATTAACAAATTTCCTGACTCCTGCCGGTGATAATAAACCTGATTCTGGTTCTGACTCTGAATTCATCCCCACAGACGGATGTGGCCAATTCACTGGGTATATTGAATGTGGAGGTTCTCGATTGTGTGGGGGGGGGGGGGATAAGAGTGTTTGAGAGCGTTAAGAGATCTGTCATGATCTCTTATTCCTGGCAGAATGGGGCAGCAGACTGGATGGGCCAAATGGCCTAATTCTGCTCCTGTGTCTTATGGTCCGATGGTCTCGGAGCAGCTGCAGGACATTTCAAAGGGAAGGTTGAGCAGCCGGACATCGTGGTGGACGGTGCATGTTGGTAATAGCAACGTAGGGAGGAGGAGGGATATGGTCCTGTGCAGTGAATTTAGAGAAATCAGACAGAAACTAAAAAGTAGTAAGCTCTGTATTACACCCAGTGACACTTGTTAGTGGGGGGAGATATAGAGATACCACTTATGAATGTGTGGCTCAGGAGCTGGTGCAGGGGGCAGAGCGCCTGTTTCATGGATCAATCGGACATCTTCTAGGGATGGGAAGGCAGAAACTGTTCACTCCCCAGGGTCTTTTAGGGAAGCAACAGTTTTCTCCGTCCTAAAACTGCACGGGATAGTTTTGATGTGACAGGGTGGAGGTTGAAAGGGAATCTGAAGGGTGAGTTGATGGAGGGGAATAAAATTATGTGAGGCATACAAAGGTCAGAGAACCAGAGGCTGTTTCCCGTGGTGTGGCTGTATAAAGCTAAAGGGAATAGTTGTAAGGTAAGAGGGTGTGTTTAAAGGGGATCTGAAGGGTAAATATTTGACACAGAGAATAGCTGGTATCCCAAATGAGCTGCCAGAGGAGGTGGCGGAGACAAAGACACACAAAGTCTCTGTTCCTGAACACTTCCCAGGAACCTGTTATTACTGTGTTCATCCTGCCCTGGTTTAACTTCCCGGTGCTGGGTCCATTGTTGTTTTCCATCTGTATAAACGATCTGGATGAGAATGTGGTAAACTGGATCAGAAAGTTTGTAGATGACAACAAGATTAGGGGTATGATGAACAGTAAAGTCGGCTAACAAATCTGGATGTGGAATGCGGACCAGCTGGAAAAATAAAGGTTACAATCTGGAACACACTGCCTGAGGGGGGGGGGGGTGCAGGCTGGTATTTAAGGACAATCTGGATGAACATTTGAATCACCAGGGCAGGGTAGG
The DNA here is from genome assembly GCF_048418815.1 of Hemitrygon akajei. Classification (NCBI taxonomy): domain Eukaryota; kingdom Metazoa; phylum Chordata; class Chondrichthyes; order Myliobatiformes; family Dasyatidae; genus Hemitrygon; species Hemitrygon akajei. Next base: position 46,376,316 of record NC_133151.1, read on the forward strand.
AGACAGACCAAGTGCTGAGTTAGTGGAGACAGATTCTCGATGGTCAGTATAGACATGCAGAAACCACCGACTGTGAAAGTTCAGAGGGAACCTGGAACACAGAACTTCAGGATGGACTTACCTAAAACACTCAGAACCCAGGACAATGGATTTTTGTTGGACAAAGGTATTAATGCATTAGGGTTAATAGTGAATTAACCCCCTCAAAAGGCTACCAAAATGCACCCAATCCCCATGTACCAGCAACAGGACTTTTAACTGGGAATTTGGTGAAGAACACTGGTTAGTATTAGGAGAGATGACGGACAGCTTGGTCACAAAGGAGGGGTGCAAATATCTTCTCAGAGGATAAGGGGTTCAGTGGAACAAGCTCACAGCTGAGAATGAAGGTAACAAACACCACTGCAGTGGAGGACTGCTGTGGTCAGGGTTGTCCAGGATAGAAACAGACCCTCTGGCCCATCACATTTATGCTCCCCATCACACACATCTATACTAATCTCACTTTCCTGCATTAGTTTCATATCCGTCTGGGCCTTGCTCACTGAAGTACCTGTGCATGTGTCTCTAATATTGTTACACAGTTCCCTGTATGTGGCATCACAGGTAGACAGAGTTGTGTGTTCTACTTGCCTTATCAGCCAAAGAACTGCCTCTCATTAGAATTGTACAAAACTGTTTAAAGACAGATTTACAGGGGATCTGAAGGGTACATACTTCACACAGAGAATAGCTGCTATCCTAAATCAGCTGCCAGAGGAGGTGTGGGGGCAGAAACCCACAAAGTCTCTGTTCATTAAAACTTCTCAGGAACCTGTCATTCACTGTGAACATCCTGCCCTGGGTGAACCGCCCAGAATAGAGTCAGTGATTTATACAGAACTGAAACCGTCCCTTCGGTAAAACTCATCCACGCCGACCAAGTTGTCGACCTGAACTCGTCCCATCCGCCTGCATTAGGCCCGTGTCCCTCTCAACCTTTCCTATCCACGTAACTGTGCAAATATGGTTGAAATATTGTACCTGAGGCAGAGAGCCGGTGCGGTGAGGCGCTGACAGACACTCACTGTTCCGTGGGCAGGAAGAGGAGAGGCCGATTCCCACAGTGGAACCGAAACCCAAAGTAGAGACCGACTCCACTTTACTACAACCCCGTGCCCACCATCCCGGACTAACCGCCCGACCCGGACCGTTCCCCTGGAAACGACGTCGGTGACGTGCAACATCTATGACGTCATCTCGTCAAAGAGCGGTATTTGCATCACGATATCACGTGACGCGGAGCCAACTGCTCGGGAGGCGGGGCAGAGAGAACTGTCAATCAGTGGAGCCGCTGAGAAATTGCGAGCATTGTAACAGAGTGGGTACAGAGGGGCATTTCCGGGAACAGTGACCCCCCCCCCCCCACCCCACACCCACGGGAATTGAGTGTGTTATATACAGTAATATTCACATTTTAATTTGATTCTTCGGTCTTATAAATATTTAATATTTGTATTTTCTATACTTTTGTGTGGATAATCTTTCATAATTTGGGATAGAAAAATGTTGTAACTAGATCACTGAACCCTTCATGAAAACAGAACGTTACGGAAAAATATTGTCAAAGTCAACATTTTAATCCAAAGTAAGTTAATAGAAGCATAGAAAACCTACAGCACCAAACAGACCTTTCGGCCCACAAAGTTGTGCTGAACATGTCCCTACTTTAGGAATTACTGGGCTTACCTATCCAAAAGTCTCTTAAAAGACCCTTCCGTATCTGCCTCCACCACCGTTGCGGGCAGCCCATTCCACGCACTCACCACTCTCTGAGTAAAAAACTTACCCCTGACATCTCTGTCCCTGCTCCCCAGCACCTTAACCTGTGTCCTCTTGTTGCAGCCAGTATCGCCCTGAGAAAAAGCCTCTGACTATCCACACGATCGATGCCTCTCATCATCTTGTACACCTTGGGCCTAAAGGAAATGATGCTGACTTTGTCCTATTTTATCATGCGTCGCCAAGTAGCCCGAAAATACATCCAGTCCATCATCTTCCCAACCACTGAGGTCAGACTGACTGGCCTATGATTTCCTTTCTTCCGCCCTTCTCCCTTCTTCAAGTGTGGAATAATGTTTGCAATTTTCCTCTTCTCCAGAACCACGCCAGAATACAGGGATTATAGAAAGATTATTCCTAAAACTGCCACTATCTCTTCAGTCACCTCTTTCATAGCACTGGTGTACAAAATCCGGTCCAGCTGATTTATCTGCTTTCAGATCTTTCAGTTTCCCAAGCAGCTTTTCCCTAGTAAAGGCCAATTCACTCATTTCTGCCCGATTCTCCTGAATTTCCAGCAGACTGCCAGTGTCTTCCACAGTGAAGACTGATGTACAATACTTACTCAGCTTCTCTGCCACTTCCCTGTACCCCATTACTACCTCTCCAGCATCATCTACTTTTTGCCTCTCTTTTACACTTTGTATATCTGAAGAAACTTCTGGTATCCTCTTTAATACTAATGGCTAGCTTACCTTCGTATTTCATTTTTTCCTCTCAATGACTTTTTTAGTCGGTTTCAAAGTTTTGTAAATCGTATAACTGAGTGTCAGGGACGTCTCAGAGCAGCTACTGAACAATGTTCACTCAGACAGAGGTGGTGGTTCACGTCAGTAGCAGTGGACAGGTAGAAAAGGGATGAGGTCCCACAGTGAATACAGGGAGTTAGGGAACAAGTTAAAGAGCAGGGCCTGAAAGGTTATAATTTTTGTGTTACTCCCAATGCTCTGCGGTAGTACGGGTGGGAACAGAAAGTTAGAGCAGATGAATGTGTGGCTGAGGAGCTGGTGCAGGGACAGGGTTTCAGGATTCCAGAACACTGGAACCTCTTCAGGTCCAGAGGTGACATTTACAAGGGGGGGGGGTGGTTTGCACCTTCACAGGAGTGGGGTCAGTATCATGAGGTTCATTGTTGCTCCCTGGGAGGGTTGAAATGAGATTGAAAGGGGGATGTGAACCGGAACACCAGTCACTGAATGGAGAGATTGACGCTAAGTTTGATGCTTAATACTGTAAGGATGGATTTTGAGGCAAATCCACATCTGACAGGAGTTTGTTTAAAGACCAGCTGCACAGTGATTCAGGGCCAGTTTGTTCCTGTAAGGGGGAGGGTCAAGGATGGCAAGGTTCAGGCACCTTGGATGATGAGAGAGGAAGTAAATTTAGTCGAGGAAGAGTGAGAAGCATATGCAAGGCTTAGGAAGCTGGAATCAAACAGGGTGTTTGAGGACTATATTTAAAACACAGAAGGGAACACAAGAACATTTGGAGAGTGAGAAACAGTGATGAAAAATCTCTGATGAATAGGATTAAAGATAACCGCTCTGAATTCTGTACATTCATTGTGGTGAAAAGGATACCCGGGGGCACAGCTTCTTCCCCTCTGCCATCCGATTCCTAAATGGACATTAAATCTATGGACACTACCTCACTTTTTTAATAAACAGTATTTCTGTTTTTTTACATTTTTAAAAATAACAGTCAATATACGTAACTGATTTACTTGTTTCTTTATGTTTTATTTTAAATATTAATTTTATAACTCTATCTTCTAGATTATGTATTGCATTGAACTGCTGCTGCTAAGTTAACAAATTTCACGGCACATGCCGGTGATAATAAATTTGATTCTGAAATGTAAAACGCAAATGTTATTTTTCTGTGAGGCGATGGGAATCGCTCATGAAGCAACGAACAGGCGATGTTCCCGCCTTCTGCACACCGGAACGGTCCGGGGTCAACCCGCAATGTGGAACCCAGACAACGCGGTTCTGGGTGATGAAGAGCGGAGTCGTTCAGTGATCGGAGATTAAATTCTCCCTCTCGGGGCTGACTCCGGAAGTTCATTTCACCACTCTGCGCCTAGTGAACCCGCTGACTCTCTGCAACGGGAGAGAGCTACATTCGGTCGGCTGAGAGGGGACAACGAGCCGGGACTGAAACGAACCGGTTTCCGTGCAGATTTAAAGAGCAAACACGGGGAAATCTGCAGATGCTGGAAAATTCAAGCAACCACACAAAATGCTGCTGGAACACAGCAGGCCAGGCAGTATCTATAGGGAGAAACGCTGTCGACGTCCTGACGAAGGGTCTCGGCCCGAAACGTCGACAGCGCTTCTCCCTATAGATGTGGCCTGGCCTGCTGTGTTCCACCAACCAGCATTTTCTGTGTGTTGTTTTCTGTGCAGATTTACATCGGATTATTCGCGGAAGAAACATGTCGAGGCATTGACAGATGCAGGATATCAAACGGACGGGAAGCACCCGCCGCTCAGCCCTTTCACAGACATTGTGAGTGGCTCTGAAAAGAGCCTTTGGGTAAATAGATTCAGCTTACGTCGCTTCACTTACTGGCAGCGCCGGTTTTCTTGGGCAACAGGACGGCCTGGATGTTGGGTAACACACCGCCCTGAGCGATAGTCACCCCTCCCAGCAGCTTGTTCAGCTCCTCGTCGTTGCGGACGGCCAGCTGCAGGTGCCGGGGGATGATGCGGGTCTTCTTATTGTCCCGGGCCGCGTTGCCGGCCAATTCGAGGATTTCGGCCGTCAGATACTCGAGCACAGCAGCCAGATAGACCGGGGCACCGGCACCCACCCGCTCAGCATAGTTGCCCTTTCTTAGGAGTCTGTGAACCCGGCCGACCGGGAACTGCAGTCCAGCCCGAGACGAGCGAGATTTGGCCTTGGACCGAGCTTTGCCAGCGCCGCCTTTTCCACGTCCAGACATTTCCACAATCACAATTCTACTCCAACGAAAATGAAGGAATATTCACCCCGCCCCAACTCGTCGTTTTTATACCCTCTTTGATAATGCAAAGTGATGTTTGTGATTGGTCTGATCCTGCTTATTCTCATTGGTGAAGTGAAATGCCCCAATCGAAGAACTGCCTTAATCACCAATCAGCAGTCCGTAAAGGTAGAAGCGCGGAAAATAACCGTCTCCTCCCCAAAGTGCACTGAAATCTGGAAAAAAGCCCGCCAAAAAATAAATCTACTGTTCAAATTTAATTTGAAGTTAAGTAATTGCAGACCTGTTTTAAGATTGGGTCTTCGCATTTCCCTCTGTTACTGAAACCGGGCACATTTGATTTAAGTGTAGTTGATATTGGAGTGTCTGGGAACTCAATTCTCTAATTTCTTTCAACCGGTAACGGAACCGAATAAAACTGACCCTCAGCTTCTGCCCGCGGTCGGTCTCTGTGTGAACGTTATCAGGTTATGGAAAACGGAAATTCAAACAGCACACACAAAATGCTGGTGGAACCCAGCAGGCCAGGCAGCATCGATAAGGAGAAGCACTGTCGACGCTTCTCCATATGAAAGAGCCATGATGTCTTTCAGGCTCGAGTTGAAATGGGATTCAGGAGTTACCCAACTGGAACCAATAAACTCCTGAAACCACAAATAAAACAACAACGGCAGCAATCCTCCGCTTGGCATGGATACCGAGTGGGACGGACTGATGGGGAAGGGGTGGGGGGGGGTGGTAACAATTCCTTGTCAGTTCAGTGGGAGCTTATTCCAACCGCGAATAACTCTTGTAAAAGTCACCAGACATAAAGTATGTGTAATTTATTACCTAAATGCTAGTACAACTCTTTCATTGAAATTGTGAGTGGCTCTTAAAAGAGCCGTTTTGTTTTCGATCGTTTCACTGGGGAGCTTTACTTGGAGCTGGTGTACTTGGTCACCGCCTTTGTCCCTTCGGACACGGCGTGCTTGGCCAGCTCCCCGGGCAGCAGCAGGCGCACGGCGGTCTGGATCTCCCGGGAGCTGATGGTGGACCGCTTGTTGTAGTGGGCCAGGCGGGAAGCCTCACCCGCGATGCGCTCAAAAATATCGTTCACGAATGAATTCATGATGCTCATGGCCTTGGAGGAGATGCCGGTGTCGGGGTGAACTTGCTTCATCACTTTGTAGATGTAGATGGCGTAACTCTCCTTCCTCGACCTCTTGCGCTTCTTGCCAGACTTGCTCGCCGGTTTGGCCAGAGCTTTCTTGGCGCCCTTCTTGGGAGCGGGTTTCGGTGGATCAGGCATTTCCTCGTCGGTTTCAAACACAATAATAAGCAGAAGCTGTTTGGAGCGCGAATTAAATAGGCAGCGCTCAAAGTGGTATGTTAATGAGGATGGGAATGCTGAGCATTTCCATTGGCTGTTTGGAGAAATGAATCACCAATCGGAACGCTGGGGGATGGGACGCGGCGCCAATGTGTGGCGGTTACCGCTGTCGTTTAATGCGGGAGGAAGTACAGAAGGGCAGAGACAGGCGGGGGTGCGGGCTGACATTGAAAACGGAAACGCAAATTTCAAAAGCAGAATGAAAATAAAATCAGATGAAATATTGTAAAATTAAACACTAAGACGTTTAGTTCATGACACAGGGCAGCAGGAGAACGAAGGAGAGATTTGGACATTTCAATGTAAAGTTCAAATCGAGTTTATTTACGCACAGGTGAAAGGAACAACGTATTTGTAGCAGCATCACAGACACATTGCATCAGACACAACATTGACCAGAAACACTGGAATTAAATATGGATTATACCAAAATATTCAAATAGACAGAGGACTATCAGAACAAAATCAAAATAACAAAGAGATTATGCGGGCAGTGGGAGAATCACCCCTCTTGTGCTTCTTCATCTCGTCTCTCTCGATTCAGTGTCACGCAACGCTGCCACTTTGATCCGGCCCATGCCTTCATTCACCAGGCCCAACACTTGCCTTTATTGGATCTTCCTCCTCCTTACACTCGTCATCGGGTTTGTGGGGCTGTGTGTCCCCTTGGACCTCTGGATTAGGTTTGAGGGTAGGGCTGGTGGATGTATATGTGGGGCTGGGAGAGATAAGGCTGTAGAGTTTAGTATGGTGAGATATGTGGGGCTACGGTGGATAGGGTAGTGTAGTGGAGCCAAAGTGCCTGATGCCTTTCATTATCGTGGTTCAGCACCACTTGGCTTAGGGAACCGGGTGTGCAAAGGGACACATCATCAATAATACAACTGAGGGTCATTGGGTGTTTCGGGTCTTTAATCATGAGACAATCTCACCCAGGCAACCCAGCCAGGGTAGATCAGGTGTTTATCCCAGGAATCAAGATAATGAGAGGCGTGTAATTCTGCAAGTTGTGGGTATTTTCGACCTTGTTACTTGGCATTATTTTGACCATTTGGGGAATAGAATGTTCTGAGGCCTAGTAATCAGGCTTTTCCTCCAAGTACGGTTCAACTTCCCTACTCTAAATTTACACCTGTCTTTATTTTGCATCTGTGTGCCTGGGATTGCGTGGGTTAAATTAACAGATTTTACTGCAGTACAAACTAGTGATTAATGTTGGGCAGATTGATCCATGATTCCAAAATGCAAAAATCTCTGAAATCCAGAATTTATTGTACTGACATTACGTCACAAATGGGGAATTTTACCCAGGATTAAATGGCTTGTCTAATGAAGAGCGTTTCATGTCACTAGGCCTCTATTCACTGGAAATTCAAAGAAAGAAGGGTTACTGAATTGAAACCTATCAAATAGTGAAAGGGCTTGAGTGAGTGGATGTGGAGAGGACTTTTCCTGTGGTAGGAGTGTCTGTAACCAGACCACACAGTTTCAAAATAGAGAGGCATCCTTTTAGAGTGGAGATGAGGAGGAATTTCTTCAGCCAGAGAGTGGTGAATCAGTGGAATTTGTGTCCACAGGCAGCTGTTGAGGCCAAATCACTGGATATAGGCAGAGATTGGGGCTAAGAGGAAAAATTGATCAGTGATGATGAAATGGCAGAGCAGGCTCAATGGGCCAAATGGCCGAATTCTGCTCCTAAATCTGATGGTTTTATGGACTCACTTAGAGACTAAAATTTTTCCAGAGACTGTTGATCTTAGCTTTGACTCAACCCAGCACCTGAGGCTCCAGATTCCTTATATAAGGAATACAGAAGTTCTTTGTTCTCAGATTAAAGGAATATGATCTCATTTCCATCCTGAATGCTTGTCACCTCACTCTGATCAACAGACACAAAATACTGGAGGAAGTCAGCAGGCCGGGCAGCATCTATGGGAAAGAGTAACGAGTCAATGCTTTGGGCTGAGAACCTTCACCAGGGAGAGATCTGCTGGAAGGGTCTCGGGCCGAAGTGTCGACAGTTTACTCTTTTCCATAAAGGCTGCCTGTCCTGCTGAGTTCCTTCAGCATTTTGTATGTGTTGCTTTGGATTTCCAGCATCAGCAGATTCTCTGGTGTTTGTGATTTACGCCTCATTCTGAGGGTATTTTCCTCAGTTATGGAGCTCTCATTCAGGGGAAAGATCCTCCTTGCCTACTGTCTGTCACATCCTGAAAGAATCTAACAGATTTCCTTGTTTTCTCATTAACTGCAGGGAATACAGACCCAGACCACTCACTCTCCTCTCACGTAACCAACCCTCCATCCCTGGAACCAGCCACCGGCCCGGTCAGTGTGGGGAACAGTCACTGCACTCTCTCTATTGCAGGGATATCCTTCCTGAGGAAGTGTGACCGAACCCGGACACTATATTCAAGGTGTGCTCTCACCAGGGCCCTATAGACTCCCAGTGAGACATCTGTACCCCTCTTCTCCACTCCTCCTGGATCACAGGACAAAATACTGTTTGCCCCTCTCATTACTTGTTGTATCTGCATGTTAACTCAAGTGATTTGTTTACAAGGATGCCCAGGTCCCTCTGAACATCCCGTGTGGAAATAACTCTTACAGTTTGATCCTGGGAATCGGTGATCTCACATTTCCCCACATTCTGTTCCATCTGCCCCATCCTCAACCATTTACTCTCCTGTCTACATCCCCCAAACCTTCTCACTACTGACCCTGTCCCTCCTGCTCTGCCACAACAACAGACCTAATCACTGAATTATGCAGCACAGAAACAGGCCCTTCAGCCCAACACATCCATGCTGACCAAGCGGCCAAACAAAACCATTGTCAGTTACTTGAATTTGGCCCATGTCCCTGTGAAACTTCCCTCTCCACAGTCCAAGAGATTTGGCAACTGTGCCCCCCTATACCATCACTGGAGGTAGTTTGTTCCATGTAAACAGCACATTCTGTGAACAAAATCTGCTCCTCAGGGTCGCAGTTAAATCTTTCCTCTCGCACTTTATACCTGTAATCTCTAGCTTTTGACTCCATGACCCTGGAGATCACAGATTCACTATTGACCGTATCAATGTCTGCCATTATTTTATCGGCCTCTCTAATGTCACACACACTCTGGTGAGAATGTTCCAGCCTATCAGTGAGAAGGGGATCTGAAGTGTAAATATTTCACACAGGGAATAACTAGTATCCTGAATGAGCTGGCAGAGGACTGGGGGCAGAAGCCAATAAAGTCACTGTTCATGAAAACTTCCCAGGAACCTGTCATTCACTGTGTACATCCTGCCCTGGTTTAACCTCCCAAAATAGAGTCTGTGATTTATACAGAACTGAAACCATCCCTTTGGTACAACTCATCGACGCCAACCAAGTTGTCGACCTGAACTCGTTCCATCTGCCTGCATTTGGCCCGTGTCCCTCTCAAACTTTCCTATCCATGGTGAGTGCATGGAATGAGCTGACGGTGACCATGGTGCAGACAGAGATGGTAGGGTCTTTTAAGAGACTCCTAGATGGATACATGGAGTTTAGGAAATTAGAGGGCTATGGATAAGCCTAGGTCATTCTAAGGTAAGGACATGTTTGGCACAACTTTGTGGGCCGAAGGGCCTGTATTGTGCCTGTAGGTTTTCTATGTTTCTATGTTTTTAACTCCGTGGGGTCTGACCAAGGTCTTTACCTCACAGCTCTTGAACAAGTGAATAACAAGTATGAAATAACAATATAACAGAGTCCTTAAATGAGTGTAGCTATCCCCTTTTGTTCAAGCCCCTGATGGTTGATGGGTAGTAACTGTTCTTGAACCTGGTGGTGCAAATCCTGAGGTACCTGTACATTGTACCTGATGGTAGCAGTGAGAAAAGAGCATTGTCTGGGGGGTGAGGATCTTTGATGATGGACACTGCTTTCCTACGGCTGTGTTTCATGTTGCTGTGCTCAGTGGTTGTGAGTGCTATACAGGGCCAAATCCACTACAGTTTGTAGGATTAGTGTTGGTGTTGGTTACCAGGCCATAATGCAGCCAGTCACCACACATATATAGAAGTTTGGCAAAGTTTTCGATGGCATGCTGAATCTCTGAGAGCCCTGAGGAAGTAGAGGCACAGTTGGGATTTCTTCACAATAATGTTTATATGATCAGTCTGGGACAGGTCCTCAAAGAGTGACACACAGAAATTCAGTTACTGACCCTTTCCACCTCTAATCGTCCTTTGATTACAGGTCCATGGACCTCGGGTTTTCCCCTCCTGAAGCCACAATCAGTCCCTTGGTCTTATTGACATTGAGTTGTCATTATGGCACACAGCCAAGTTTTCCGTGTCCCTCCTGTATGCTGATTCATACAGCCCACAACAATGGTGTAATCAGCAAACTTGTAAATGGTGTTGGCAGTGTAATTGGCCACACAGTCATACTGTAGGTGAAAAGTGAGTAGGTGGGGGAGAAGGGGCTAAGCTCACTTCCCGGTTGTGCTCCTGTGCTGATCGAGATTGTGGAGGAGATGTTTTTGCCAATCTGAACTGACTGGGGTCTGCACCTGGGGAAATCCAGGATCCAATCGCACACGTGGGTATTGAGTCCCAGTCTTGGAGTTTACTGATTAGATTTGAGGGTATGACAGTGTTCAATGCTGAGCTGTAATCAATAAAGGGCATCCTGATGTTTGCATCTTTGCTGTCCAGATGTTCCAGAGTTGTGTGAAGAGCCAACGAGACACATCTGCTGTTGCTTCAGTAAGTGAATTGGAGAGGATCCAAGTCACCATTCAGACAAGAGCTGATATGCTTCAACACCAGCCTCTCAACACACTTAATCACTGTGGATGTAACAGCCACTGGGCAATATTCACTTAAACAAGTTACCATGCTGCTGTTGGGCACCGATATGATTGAAGCTTTCTTCCAGCAGGAGGGTACCACACACTGCCAGATAGGAAGGTTGAAGATATGAAGGCATTGAGCTCATCTGGAAGCAAAGCTCTGCTGTCCCCTTTGTCACAGGATTTACCTTTGCAGGAGGTTCTGGCATTCAAACCCTGCCACAACTGTCAAGAATCCCTATTTGATTCCAGTCTAGTCTGGAATCTGCACATTGCCCAAGAGGCTTTCTGGAGATCATACCTGCACCTCTTGTAACACTCCTGATCTCCAGACTTGAATGCCACTGATCTGGTGCTCAGCAGGTTCTGGATCTCAGTGCTTATCCAGAGCTTCTGATTTGGGAAAACCCTGAGTGATTTTGTGGGGACACACACCTCCACAGATGTTTTAATGAACTCTGTAATGACCCTGGCCTAATCAGACAGACAGTTAGATGAGTTCTTGAACATGGCTCAGCCTGCTGACTCAAGGCAATCCTGTAACTGTTCCTCTGCCTCTCATGACCAACCCTTGGTTATCTGGATCTCTGGAGCCTTGTTCCTTAGGCTCTGTCTGTATGCAGGTAGCAGGTGTACAGTCAAATGATCCGACTTAACAACAATAGGCATTCCTTATCGTGGTGTAGCAGTGGCCTAGTGTGTTGGGACCTCTGATGTAAAAGGTTACTACTTCAGATTCATTTTCTTTGAGGTATTTACAGGAAAATAAATACCATGGAATTGATGAAAAAATATAAACAGCAAAGACTGACAGACAACTAATGTGTAAAAGAAGACAAATTGTGGAAAAATAAAAAAATAAATATTACTGTGAAATTCAGTTGTAGAATACTTGAAAGTGAGTCTGCAAGTTATGGAATCAGCTCAGAGAAGTTATTTACTCTGTTTCAAGAGCATGACCTGTGTAGGGTAATAACTCATTCTGAACCTGGTGCTGTGGGAACTGGGGCTCCTGGTCGTCCTCCCCGATGGCAGCTGTGCAAAGAGGGCATGAGGTGGATGAAGGAAGTTGTTGATGATGGATGCAGTTTGCTTGTAGAAGCACTTCCTGTAAATGTACTGGATGATGGGGAGGGCTTTGCCACTGATGGACTGGGATGTATCCACCAGTTCTTGCAGACTTTTCCATTCCTGATCATTGTGTTTCCATGTCAGGCTGTGTTGCAACAACCAGTCAGGATACTCTCCACTGTGCATCTATAGAAGTGTGTCAAAGTTTTCAATATCATGGGGATTATAGGCAAACTTCTAAGTAGTCACTGCCATGCCCTCTTTATGATGGCATTTACTGTCCGTCCCAGGACAGATCCTCTGAAATGATAACGACAAGGAATTTAAAGTTACCGACTCTCTCCACCTCAAATTCCCTGATGATAAGAGGCACATAGACCTGCACTTCCCTTCTCCTGTAGTCAATGATTAACTCTTTGGTTTTGTTGATGTTGAGTGAGTGATTATTGTTGAGGATCCATTCAACTAGATTTTCCATCTCCCTCCTGATGGCAAATTTGCCACCACCTTTGATTCATCCAACAACAGTGGTGTCATCTGCAAACTTAAATGTGGCATTGGAGTTGTACTGAGCCACACAATCACAGGTATAGAGTGACACAGCCTTGTGGTGCACCAGTGCTGATGGTAATTGTGGAGGAGATGCTGTTGACTTTGAATGCAAATTCCTTCAGCGTGGAAGTGAAATAAGAATTACAAATGAGGAAGAATGTTACATTAAAATAAGCAAAATGTAGGAATTGAAGTTATATACTATTTCTTATAAATGCGAAAATACAGTGTGAAAATTGCATTGTATTGTGACAAATGTGTTTGATGCTATAGGTTTTCCAGGGATATGGTTGCAGACAGATTGGGACTGGGAACTCAGTATTCCAGCATATGCAATGTTCCACACAAGTCTGCAAAAGTGAAATGAGGAGGGTGCCTTTGTTCATTGATAAGACTAATCAATCTGGCACAGGAAAAGGAATTTGTGGAGTGGCCAGAGACTGCTTCCTCCAGCATAATGTTACAGAACTTATCCAGGAACTGGACATTTCAGATGTGATGGTGTGGGATTAATAGGAGATCCTGTGGTCAAGGATACCTGAAGAAGAAGTCAACAAAACATGGGAGGATTCCAGATACAATTTGAGGGTGAACACCCACGTCCACAACCAATGTCCTCAACATAATTAAGGACAATTATATAGATGTGAAGGTGGGGTTGCCTGGGGTCGACAGGGTAAATAAGATCATGACAGCTCAACAGACGAGCAGTAGTGGATGTTTAAACTACTGGATCATAACACTCAGCAGACATTGATCCCAATTAGACAGAGGGACCCAGGAGAATGATGGACCAATGGGGTCAAGGGAAACATTAAATCAAAGCCTAGAGCACAGATAGTGACAAGGCCTAGAGATAGACTAACAGACTGAGAATAATTCAGGAACCAGTGGCAAGAGACTCAAAGCTACTCTAACAAATAAAATTGCAATAAATTAAACTCAATATGTGAATATCATTCACATTGGGGACATGGAACACATCTCAATGATATATTGGCTGACATTTCAATACTGTGCAATGACTTACAACACTCACCATCATGAGAAAAAAATCTAATGAGACTAAAGTTAACATCACCAGGTCACAATGACCTGCACTCGATTGTTTAACAGGGAAGTGGCTGGAGAGAAAGTACGGGTAGAAGCTGCTGTTTGCCAGAACACACTGTGTTCCAGGAAGGTCCCATTGGAGTGAAAAACCTCAACTGCTTCCATTGTTCAAGTTAGAATACAACAGAAGGTAATTGTCGTCCTGTTACTTTCACAAGTGTTGAGGGCAAGATGCTGGAGTCTGATCTATGAGGAAATTACAAGTCATTTAAAGAAGTGAAATGTCATCAAACCGAGTGAACAATGTTCAGATTTGCAGCGACACACTGCATGAAAATGGAACTTTCAGTCCATCTGGTCCAGGCCAAGGAAAGCTCTCTTCCAGGAGGCACCCATATCCGACTGAACAATTTGGTTCAGATCACTGCTCCACGATGTTTACTCTGCCCTGCGCTGAACTTTGGGCTCTCTGTTTGTTTGCATGTTATTTTTTCTCTCTGCACATTGAGTGTTTGACGGTCCTCTTTTCATTTTTGTTTTGTTCCTTTTATGTTCCTTTGTTTCATGGCTGCCTGTTAGGAGAGGAATCTCAAGGTTGTATAATGTCAGCATAATTTTAGTAATAAATGTGCTTTAAACTTTTGAACTTTGAGCACTGACTAGGAATTCAACGGAGCACAATATTCGATGCGGCAGAATTTGTTAGCCATGTCTAAAAGGGATTCTTTAAGCAGTGTGTGTGTGGTCCAACTAGTTGGGAGGTCTGTCCTGTTCTGAGAAGTGAGCCAGGTGACTGACTTTTCAGTGGCTGAGCCAGTTGAGGTTGTAACAAGGCTAGGGTAAAGTTACTGCTCAGGCAAGGATAGTTTACAGGTAGGTGCAGTCAACCTCGGCAGAAAGGGTGTTGAAGAGCAGAGCTTCCCTTTGCACAGCAGGGGATGGACCCATTTTACATTCCAAGACAAGATAATGATGCAAGTGACAGATTACCGTGTAACAGTTGCTTTACTAATTCTGGATTACTATTGGCATTTAATGTGCAGATTGTTTTGGCTATTTATACTGTATTATCGTAGTTTCAATGTGGATTAAACAGACAGATAAGGAATTTGAACATAAACAAGTTCCATTTCAAACATGAGAAAATGTGCAGATGCTGGAAATCCAAAGCAACACACACAAAATGCTGGAGGAACTCAGCAGGCCGAGCAGCATCTATGATAAAGAGTAAAGATTCAATGTGCATTTGAGGCGAGGCCCTTAATCATGATTTGAAAAAAGAAGAGAAGTCCGATTAAGAAGGTGGGGGAGGGAAGGAAGAAGTAAAAGATGGTAGGTGATGTGTGAAACTGGGAGGGGGAGGGGCTAAGGAAAGAGCTGGGAAATAGATTGGTGATAGAGATGAAGGGCTAGAGGAAGGGGAATCTGATAGCAGAGAAGAGAAGACCGTAGAAGAAAGGGAAGAAGGAGGGGATGGACAGGTAAGGAGATTAAGTAGGAGAAGGAAACAGGAATGTGGAATGGTGAAGGAGAGCAGGGGGCAATTAGTGGAAGTGCACAAAATTGATGTTCATGCCATCAGGTTGGAGGCTACCCTTTTGGAATATAAGGCGTTGCTCCTCCAACCTGAGTGTGGACTCATTGCGGCAGTAGAGGTGGTGATGGACTGACATATTGGAAAGGGAATAGGAAGTGGAATTGAAATAATAGCCATGGGGAGATGCCACTTTTCCTGGCAGACGGAGCGAAGATGCTTGACGAAGTGTCCTCCAATCTACATCAGGATGCACTGATATGCAGGAGGCCACACTGGGAGCACTGGATACAGTAGACAACCCCAACAAACTCACAGGTGAATTTTTGCCTCACCTGGAAGGACTGTTTAGGGCCCTGAATGATAGTGTGGGAGGAGGGGTAGGGGTGGGTATGACACTTTGCAAGTGTGAGTACCAGGAGGGGGATCAGTCGGGAGGGATGAGTGGTCAAGGGAGTCACATAGGGAGCAATCGCTGCGGGAAGTGGAGAGTGGGGGTGGGCGAGGAGATTACCATTTGGACATTATCAGTCTCCGAATAAACAACTCTGTAAAAAGTGATATTTCTTTGATCAAATTTGAGAACAGTTTGGTTCAGAGGCCATGTTGTTCTCCTTGTGCACAGGTAACTAAGGTTTGATTGAAGAACGAGTGTGAGTTTTCAGATTCCAGCTAATGGGTGATGGTAGAAACATGGAGTTTCCTCTGAGAAACTGAACCCTTGGCTTTGTTGTACAAGAGAAATAAATTCAGCCCCAGAAGCCAATCGGTCCTCAAACAGAATTCCTCGTGTGTGGAGTAGTCCATCACCTTTGTCAAATGTAGGAAAGCTGCAACAGTAAAGAAGGAGCATTAGGTGGGTTTGAATCAGCTGAGTGAATAGAGGGAAACTGTGGCTGCCTCGGGCCGGGCTTGATCTCATGAGTCTACGGGAAAAGAGGATGCCTCATGCTGGATTGAATCCCATTGGTCATGATGCATATGCCTTGGGGTGGATTTGATCCCTTGATGCACGAAAGAAAGGGAAGTCTGAAGTATGAGTGAGTGACTTGATTGTGTGTCTGAATAGTCACGTGAGAGTCCCTTACTGGACATCTAAGACGACTCCGGTGACTTGTTTATTCGTACATTGTGGAGCAGAAAGAATTAAGTATGTTGAGAAGTGGGTGGAGTGGAAGAAGTGAGTGCTTGCAGAAGTACAGATAAAGGAGAGAGGAAACTTTCAGGTGCCCTGTGGTGTTCACCTGGAGAGAAATGCAAAAATAATTGGTTGCTCCTCACAGTACGAGCAGAGAACATGAAAAAAAAGTTAGAGAAAAAGAGTCGGAAAGAAGAGGAAAATGTAATCGAGCCTACTTCAGTGTTAAGAGACTACTAGACAGGTATATGGAGGAACTTAAGATGGGGGGAGGTTATATGGGAGGCAGGGTTTGAGGGACGGCACAACATTGTGGGCCGAAGGGCCTGTAATGTGCTGTACTATTCTATGTTTAACAAGACACAACTCGTACTAATGTCTGAGTAGGAAGTAGTAGGAACCTGTTTTACCCCTGCCCTCCACAGGTATGATTACAACAAAGCCCACCCCAGTAGTGTCTCTTCAGTTCTTGATGAGGCTGGTGTAAATCTCTCAAAAGCTCGATAGGAGAATGAGCAATATGGAGACTTTTATGCACTTTGAACTAAAATGTCATGTTATACTGAAGTGTTTCCTTCACACTCCACAGTGACATACGATACACCGTATTGCACAAAAAGCAGATGGGCACCTTAATAAATTTGTAAAGTAGATAAACAAGGTATTTCAGAAATACACAGATTTACTCGATTGTAATGAATGTTATTGCAAATGATGATTAAATGAGTCCGGGTTAAAGGAAATGTAGATTGTTACTTGTGTGAGATGAAAAGAGGTAAGTAAAATTCTGAATAATTTCAGATGAAATCAAGTGCTTCAAGCTGTTAAGGGAGTGGATAATATTTGTGTGAGGACTGGAGACTCCCTGGACTGCTCTACCATTGTCTCATTAATATTGACCGTTGTATAAAAATATTGTGACAGCTGCCCTGTATGATTTGAATGTTATTTTAACTTGTATTCTGTTTTATATTTAATAAAGATGACAGTGACCACATTGTTGCTCATCATTACTAGATTAAATCTGTTTACAATTTCATTCTAAATTTTGTTTGAACGTTACCTGCTTTAAATGCATTTGACTTGTCACCCACTTGTGACTGGTATTTATTTTGTGCCGAACATTGTATAGTGTTATTTAGAAATAAAACAGCTATTCTAAATTATGGATTTTGCAGTTCTTTGATTCACTTCAAGAAACATGGGGAGATGGCGGAGGACAGTTACTGGTAAAAGGTGGAGGCGTCAGTGAGAGGTGCACATTGTTTGTGGACAGTCTCGCCACTGAGTTCAAAGATGCCCTCAGCGCCAAAGCAACTTTGCTAACAGTCAGTTTCAGCCTCAGCCGCCACAACCACCACAGACTATGAAGTTTACTTTAAATAATCCTTTCCCAAACTGTACTGTAGAATTTGTACAATTGTAATTCTGCCCGCTGTAAAATGCCTCATGATGTAAGCCTGCCTCTCAATTTTCGGCCTTGATGGCTTTTTCGCCTGATATGATACTGGAGAAAATGTTAGTGGATATGTGGTTCGTGCACCTCATGTCATAGATGAGGCTCCTGTTCCACTCAAAGAACACGACCCTTATGAACGCATGTTGGTACTAAACGCTCGAGTTGTTGAGTGTGTTGTAGGGGGCCCATAAATACGGAAGGTGGGTTAACAGTGGAGTCTGAACCCCTCAATTGTACTGAGTGATTATGTTATAATGAACTCCCCACCCCCACCACGATTAGCTTCATTCCTTGCTGGGATGCTCTACTGTCCCGCGCTCACAGCAGTCCGAACTATATTCCAGCTTGCCAATGCCGAATGAACTGATTTAGCGTAAACTCAAATTCTTTGTCCACTTTAATTTGTCTTCTTAATTCAAAATTCCCCTTGAATGATGCAGTAAAATTTGTAACTCCCCGTCGGGGAATTGAACCCCGGTCTCCCGCGTGACAGGCGGGGATACTAACCACTATACTAACGAGGAATTCATGCCCTAGTTTATGCACGTTTCAGAACACACCACAGTGAACAAAATCATCTTGATGTTCACTGCGATACTGGAGCCTTTCACACGTGTCCTTCCCACAGCAGAGTCTCACTTTTCTCCAGCCTTTCAGTCACCTATTATCTTCAACGATTAGCCAAACCAGGTGCTCTCATTCCAGCCCAACTCCGTCTTCCAATCAACATTTTCATCACAGTTATACATTTATATTTCTGCTTTCGTAATGCCACAGGCGGGAAACGACATGTAGCCCATCCAATTCTGAAGCCATCAGTCCCACTTCAATCAACTTCACTCAAACACGGCTTCTGTATCTCCGCTCTGTCGGACGATCGCGACCCCAACTGGACATAACACGAACTGCACCACACTGAAGAATCCGACCGACAACATTCAGAATCACCTCCAGCCACACTCATGCACTTCCAGCGTCCCACTGCTCCAACCCTCACAACTCGCCTACCAATTCCACAAGTCATTTCAATCCATGGGTCACTCGAAAATTATTATGGGCTGGCCAGGCCAGTCCATCAACGATGGAATTGCTCTCCCTCACATTTTCCCCGGTCAACCGATCTCGGCAGCTTCCTGCTCTCACTCTAACCCAGCTTCCCACAACCAACAACAAAACATGTCGGATGATGTGTTCACACTGAGTGCTGTCAGTCTACTCACCATCCACTCTCTCATCACACCCCCCCCCCACTACGAGAGTAAACTAACCCCTTTATTGTGATTAATAAATGCAACATACAGTCACAGAATCATGCAACCCTGAAACAGGCCGTTCGGCCCACAATGTCCGTGCTGACGATCAAGTACCGATCATAACAAAAACGACCTCGCTCAGCAGCTATTTCCTTCAGAGTCTTGATAATTCAAGTACTCGCCCAGACAATTCTCTAATGTTGTGAGTGTACCTGCCTCCGCCGGTCAATAACGAGTGATTTGGAATGTAAACCGCCCAATGAAGGCTGTGTGTTTTCGTGTTGTGTGCCTGACACCGGTGTAGAGCCGGGTCTTCTGTTCGGCGGGAGATGAAGGAAGGAGACGCCGGAGGGAAGGACCCGGAGTGGGACCATGATTCAACATCGTCCGCGGACGTAGGAGGAGGATCGGCGAATGGGAAACTATCAGCTCTAACTTGTGCACTTCAGACTGTTTTATTAAAATTGGCCATTTTCTTTGTTTTTCCTACTAACCCTTTAGTCAAATTAAGAATTATAAAGCTAAATAGTTTAATTGTATATGGTGTACTACCTGTTATTCCGTGGTACATTTTGAACACGGTAACAAATCACTCAGCATCCACATAAACAGGGGTTTGAGCTGGGCTTGCACCTCTATCTCAGATGTTTGGCCGGGCCGTATATTGTCTTCCCTAGACTTACGCAGCAGACCGGACTAGAGTGCGTTGCCAATATGTTGCCAAACAAGGTAGCAGGGTCAGAGAAGTCAGAGATCATTCTAAGGGGTGGTGGGATGAGCTGACAACATCGATACCAATGGGGAATTGTCTGGCAGATGGAGTAAAATGCTGACAAGAGCAACGTCATCCATTTGTAAGAAAAAATACAGTTCAGATGATAATTTAAATGCCGAAAAAATGCAGTAAGCTGCTGTGCAGGGTGACTTGGGACCGCGATTGCAAACGTTTCGTTCAATTGGTTATCAACCTGCAAATAGAATGTTGGCTAGAGAAATTGAATTTTAGAGCAGGGAGGTTATGCTGCAACTTTACAGGGTACTGGTGAGGCCATAATGTCACAGAAATGTGCAACACAGAAACAACCCTTCACCCCATAACTATTTAAATTGCCTAATCCCATCTGCGTGCACCAAGGCTATTGACCTCCATAGCCCTATCAGCCATGAACCTATCCAGACTTCTCTGGTACATTGAAATCGAGCTTGCATATACCACTTGTATTTTCCACAACCTTCTGAGTGACGAACTTTCCACTCATGATCCCTTAAACCTTTCACCTTTCACCCTCAACCCATGACCTCCGGTTGTCATCCCACCCAACCTGAGGGGGAAAAGCTTGCTTGCATGTACCCGAACAATACCCCTCATAATTTTGTGTACCCCTTTCAAATATCCTCTCAATCCTCTACCTTCCGAGAAATAAAGTTCTAATCTATTCAATCTTTCCTTATTACTCAGGTCCTCCAGACCCAGCAACGTCCTTGTAATATTTCCCTTCACTCTTTCAAACTTATTTGCATTCCTGTGAGTTGGCAAACAAAACTGCACACAATACTTCAAATTATGCCTCACCACTGACTTATTCAACTTCAAAATAATCCCATCTCCTGCACTCGATACTTTGATATGCCAAAAGCTTTCTTTATGACACTATCTACCTTGACACCCCTTTCAACTATTATGGACATGTAATCCCAGTTCCCTTTGTTCTAGCATACTCCTTACTTCCCCACTGTTCACCGTACACCACAGAAGTGTAAGAACTCACGCTTGTCAGCATTAAGTTCCATCTGCCATTTTCAGCCCATTTTACCAGCTGCTCCAGATCCCACTGCAATCTATGATAGCATTCCTCGCTGTCCACAGCAGCCCTAATCTTGATATGAGCCATATATTTGTGATCCAGTTCACCACATTATCACACAGATCATTGATATAGATGACAGACAGCAATAGACCCAGCACCAATCCCTGAAACGTCTTATCCAAACCATTATGCAGGACCTTGTCAAATACCTTGCTGAAGTCCATGTAGACAACATCCACTTCCTTCCCTTTGTGAACTTTTCTGATAACTTCCTTGAAAACTCTGTAAGATTAGTTGGCATTAACTACCACGCTCAAAGCCATGATGAATATCCTTAATCAGTTCATGTTTATCCAAATACTTGTAAATCCAGCCCCTCTAAATATATTCCATTTACTTTGCAAATAATGATGTCAGGCTTAAGGGCCTATCATTTCCAGGTTTAATTTTTGAGCCATCCTTAAAGAGCAGAACAACATTGCTACCCTCCAGTCCTCTGGTAGCACATCTGTTGCAAAGCATGATTTAACTATCTCTGGTAGAGTTCTGGCACTCTCTGCACTTCCCTCCTGCACAGTCTGAGGGAACACCCTGGGGATTTATCTATCCTCATTTATCTGAGGAGAGCACATATCTCCACCTCTGTAATCTGTATAGGGTCCATGAAATAGATGTAGCTTTGTCTCGCTTCTATAGACACTGTGTCCATCTCCTGAATGTGCAAAATACAGGGGGTAGCTGGATGATGCAGCGTGAATAACTTCACTCACTTCAACCCCGAGCAACCTCTGCACTCACTAGCAATGACTCTTTAACTCAGTATTGTTTGTTTGTTGTAAAATAAAAATTGTGCTTGAAATTGGGAGAGGAATAGATGCTGGAAGTGAAAGAGTAACAGACAAGCATAAGATACAAAATAGATGAGAGAGAGAGAGAGAGAAAGAAAGAGAGTCGCAGACAGACCATCCAGCTGGACTTTGGTCTACCAAAGGAAACCAGTGCGGTCACTTTCAATTCCCACCATTCAATACTTCACCTGTGGGCCTGCTGTCCGAGATCTTCAATATCAGGGCGCAGTAGTTCATAAGCGAGTTTCTCTTGGTGACTGCCTCTACCTGATTCTATGAATTTCTTTTAAGTTCAAAATGAGACTAAGGAACCCTGGGAATGTTCAGGAGGCTACACCAGATGCCTGGAGAGATAAAGTTATCAGTTGAAAAACTGCCCTCCGAATGGCCCAAAACGATGCTGTTTGTTCAGCGTTATTGAATATAATATGAGGTTCTGAGATCAGATACGATCCACAGCCGTACGATTGTGGGTAGGAATTGCTATTGAAGCAATTCTGTTAAACTTGAAAGCAACCTTGATTAACGTAATGTAGCATTTGCAAACCTACCAGTGAAAATGGAATTTCCTATTTCAGTAGAATCGGGCTGATTTAGTCCTGGATTTATATTGGGAAGCAAAGCGAGGGAGTCCTGGTGAGTATGTCCTTTTACACACTGTGGCGGTAGTGCGTGGGGTTTGGGGGTTGTGTGACAGGTCAAGGTGTTTTGGGTTGTGTGGAAGAAAAGGAATGTGAAAACCGCAACTGACAGTGATGAAGACACACATCACTCAGCAGACAAGAGTAGCTGAATTAACGACTCCATACGCAACATTAACTTTACACAGATGCCGCCTGAACTATTCAGTATTTTCTCTGTTTCTCAGAGTATTGGGTTCATCTGTGGGTTCCATACATCAGCAAAGACATTAATTCTAAGGTGTGATATTTCAGTGATCCGATACATTGTTGAAAAGGGGTTTGTTTTGTTGCCCTGGTTTGGATATGGCCAAAGTGCAATGTGAGAGACACTGAAGCGGGTCGATAGTTCACAAATCTTTCATGTGAACAGTGTTCAAATGAAAATAAATCAGTAAATGTTGGGCAAAAACAGGACTAGTAACCAAAACTCTCAAACAGGTAACGGGCTCAAAAGAACATCTAATTATTGAACGAATAGCGCGAGTCTTCAAAGTCAGTTGACTCCAAGGTCCAGGTTCTCAGACAAGGCCGATGCAAAACAAAATCGATCTGTTGCTGTGCTCTGACCAAGTCTCAAGAAGTGAGTCTTACATCAGAGGTCGATAAGTTGATGGAGAAGATACTGAGAGGCAGGATTTATGAAGGCATCATATGATTAGGAATATTCAGCATGGCTTTGTGAAAGGCAGGTCGTGCCTTACGAGCCTGGTTGAATTTTTTGAGGATGTGACTGCACACAGTGATGAAGGCAGAGCCGTAGATGTAGTGTATATGGATTTCAACAAGGCATTCGATAAGGAACACAATGCAAGGCACATTGAGAAAGTAAGGAGGCATGGGATCCCAGGGGACGTTGCTTTGTGGATCCAGAACTGGTTTGCCCACAGAAGGCAAAGAGTGGTTATAGAGTGGTAATATTCTACATGGAGGCTGGTGAACAGTGGTGCGCCCCAGAGATCTGTACTGGGACCCCTACTCTTTGTGATTTTTATAAATGACCTGGATGAGGAAGTGGAGGGATGGGTTAGCGAATCTGCTGATGACATAAAGGTTGGGGGTGTTGTGGATAGTGTGGAGCGCGGTCAGAGATAACAGCGGGACATTGATAGGATGCAAATCTGGGCTGAGAAGTGGCAGGAAAGTGTGATGTGGTTCATTTTGGTAGTTCAAATTCGATGGTAGAATGTAGCATTAATGATAAGACTCTTGGCAGTGTGGAGGATCAGAGGTCTGAATCCATAGGACACTCAAAGATGCTACACAGTCTGACGTTGTGGTTAAGAAGGCATACGGTGCCTTGGTATTCATTAATCGTAGGATTGAGCTTCGGAGCTGAGAAGTATTGTTGCAGCTATATAAGTTCCTGGACAGACTCCACTTGGAGTGTTGTGCTCAGTTCTGGTTGCCTCACTACAGGAAGGATGTGGAAGCTATAGAAAAGGTGCAGAGGAGATTCACAAAGATGTTGCCTGAATTGGGGAGTGTGCCTTATGAGAATAGGTTGAGTGAACTCAGCCTTTTCTACTTGGAGCGACAGAAGATGAGAAGTGACCAGATAGAGGTGTATAAGTTGATGAGAGGCATTGATTGTGTGGATAGTCAGAGGCTTTTTCCCAGGGCTGAAATGGCTGCCACAAGCGGACACAGGTTTAAGGTGCTGGGGAGTAGGTACAGAGGAGATGTCAGTGGCAAGTTGTTTATTCAGAGAGTGGTGAGTGCGTGGAACGGGCTGCTGGCAACGGTGGTGGAGGCGGATAAGATAGGGTCTTTTCAGAGACTTTCAGATAGGTACATGGAGCTTAGAAAAATAGAGGGCTATGGGTAAGCCTAGTAACTTCTAAGGTAGGGACATGTTCAGTACAACATTGTGGGCCGAAGCGTCTGTATTGTGCTGGAGGTTTTCTATGTTTCTACTAACTTAATTTGGATTAAAATGTTGACTTTGACAATATTTTTCCATAACGTTCTGTTTTCATGAAGAGGTTCAGTGATCCAGATACAACGTTATTTCACCCCAAGTTATAAAAAATTATATACACAAGATTATACAAATTACAAACATTAACTATTTATAAGACCGAAGAGTCAAATGAAAATGTGAATATTACTGTCTATAACACACTCAATTCCCGTGGGTGTGGTGGGGGGGGGTCACTGTTCCCGGAAATGCCCCTCTGTACCCACTCTGTTACAAAGCTCGCAATTTCTCAGCGGCTCCACTGATTGACAGCTCTCTCTGCCCCGCCTCCCGGGCTGGCGGTCACCGTCACGTGATACCGTGTTGCGTAATGCCGGTCTGTGACGAGCTGACGTCATAGTGGTCCCACCGTCACCGACGTCGTTTCCTGGGGAACGGTCCGGGGCGGGCGGTTAGTCCGGGATGGTGGGCACGGGGTTGTAGTAAAGTGGAGTCGGTCTCTACTTTGGGTTTCGGCTCCACTGTGGGAATCGGCCTCTCCTCTTCCTGCCCACGGAACAGTGAGTGTCTGTCAGCGCCTCACCGCACCGGCTCTCTGCCTCAGGTACAATATTTCAACCATATTTGCACAGTTACATGGATAGGAAAGGTTGAGAGGGACACGGGCCTAATGCAGGCGGATGGGACGAGTTCAGGTCGACAACTTGGTCGGCGTGGATGAGTTTTACCGAAGGGACGGTTTCAGTTCTGTATAAATCACTGACTCTATTCTGGGCGGTTCACCCAGGGCAGGATGTACACAGTGAATGACAGGTTCCTGGGAAGGTTTAATGAACAGAGACTTTGTGGGTTTCTGCCCCCACACCTCCTCAGGCAGCTGATTTAGGATAGCAGCTATTCTCTGTGTGAAGTGTGTACCCTTCAGATCCCCTGTAAATCTGTCTTTAAACAGTTTTGTACAATTCTAATGAGAGGCAGTTCTTTGGCTGATAAGGCAAGTAGAACACACAACCCTGTCTACCTGTGATGCCACATACAGGGAACTGTGTAACAATATTAGAGACACATGCACAGGTACTTCAGTGAGCAAGGCCCAGAGGGATATGAAACTAATGCAGGAAAGTGGGATTAGTATAGCTGTGCGTGATGGGGAGCATAAATGTGATGGGCCAGAGGGTCTGTTTCTATCCTGGACAACCCTGGCAACAGCAGTCCTGCACTGCAGTGGGGTTTGTTACCTTCATTCTCAGCTGTGAGCTTGTTCCACTGAACGCATTATACTCTGAGAAGATATTTGCACCCTTCCATTGTGACCAAGCTGTCCGCCATCTCTCCTGCTATTAACCAGTGTTCTTCACTGAATTCCCATTTAAAAGTACTGTTACTGGTGCCTGTGGAATGGGTGCATTTTGGTAGCCTTTTGATGGGGTTGATTCACTATTAACCCTAATGCATTAATACCTTTGTCCAACAAAAATCCATTGTCCTGGGTTCTGAGTATTTTAGGTAAGTCCATCCTGAAGTTCTGTGTTCCAGGTTCCCTCTGAACTTTCACAGTCAGTGGTTTCTGCATGTCTATACTGACCATTGATAGTCTGTCTCCACTAACTCAGCACTTGGTCTGTCTCCTACCCTGCCCTGGTGATTCAAATGTTTAGCCAGATGGTCCTTAAATACCAGCCTGCATCACTCCCTCAGACAGTGTGTTCCAGATTGTAACCAACTCATTTAAAGCTGTTTACCCTCTCAACCCCAGATCCATTGATGTCAAAGGGGTTAGCCCATCTCCATGAATCTACACAATCTGTGTGGATTATCACTAATCCGCACAGATTGTGGTCTCCCGGTTAGGAAGTCAAGGATCCATTTGCAGAGGGACCAGGTTCCATAGCTTATTGATCAGGACTGTGGGATTGACGGTGTTAAATGCTGATCTCTTGTCACTGAACAACATCCTGACATAGGCTACACAGATTCACTACATTTTTCCAAGGAATTTGCTCCTTGCCTTTGTTCTGATAACTGACCACTGACTCGACTGGCAAGTTTATCTTTAGGAAATCCTGCACATCTGAGACGAACCTGACCCCAGTAGCCAGAAGACAACACACCATCGTGTCATCTCTGTTGCTGCCACAGAATCTCCTGCACATCCCCTGTACTGTGAGTCTACTGTCATCACTGCTCTGCTTGACCTTTCCTCCCGCGGAGCATCGGTCTGGGGTCTCAGTACCACCGACCTGACGGGCTGCTGTCTCTGGGTCGTCATCCTCCCAGGGGTATCCAAAGGAGTGAACTTGTTGCTGAGGGTCACGGCCACAGGGAGACATTACTCTGTCTGTCTCTTCCCCTTTCCGTCGTGATGGTCACACAACAGTCTGCATCCTGACCTCAGGTGTGACCATCTCACTGAATCTCTGGTCTCAGCATCCTGGAAACTCTCGGTCTGTCCATCTCCATCTTCATTTCCTTCACACGGTCAGTCAGGAGCTGCACCTCGGTGCACTTCCCTCATGTGAAGTTATCGGGGACACTGAGTGACTCCCACATCCTGAGGTGGAGCATGTCACTGCCGTAACTGTAATTCCAGCCACTCTGATGGGGAGAGGAATTCCAAAGAAATCCTCTGACATTTGACTTCCCAGAGTACACCGACTTATCTCTCATTTCTCTGCCCACATTTCCAGCCGGTCTATGTTCTGCTGAATCCTTTGGCAACTTTCCTCACGATCCATAACTGCACCAATTTCTGTGTCTCTGCAGACCAACAAATCAGCCCTCCTTCATTTTCATCCAAATCATTTCACAAAGAGTAGAATTCCTTGTGGGGCCCCACTGTTCACAGGTCTCCAGTCAGAATCACACCCCTCAAACATTACCTCCTGTGTTCTCTGACCAAGTACATTTTGAATACATTCTACCAAATTTCTTTTGAGCCATGTGCTTCCATGCTGTGGATCAGCCTACCATGGGGACTCTTGTTGAAAGATTTACCAAAGTCCTTGTGTCCTGTACCCACTACCCAGCTCTCATCAACTGAATTTGTCACTTAAAACGTTCGGCCAAGTTTGCAAGACTTGACGTTGCCCATGCAAAGCGATATTGGCTACTCTGAACTTGTTTATGCTTTTTCAGATGCAAGCTGATCCTATCGTTAAATATCTTTTGTCCCTGGCCTCGGGCAGAACAACCTGACCTTTTCGTTCTGGCCCTGCGTCTAAATCGTCATCCAAACATTGGGTTCAGTTGCTTTGATGCGATCTGGGGCCTGGTCCCCGCCACCTCGATTTGGCCTGTACCTGACTTTTCCATTTCAGCCCGGAGTTTAAACCATCCGTACTTCGGGTCTTCCTCACCTTGGTTCTGCCACATCAAATTGCGTCCAAGTTGAAAGGAAAGTTACAGGCTATTTGTTTACCAGAAAAAGAGATTCACTGGTGTCACTTTAAACCAGAACCAGTGGAGATAACTCTATTTAACTTCACTTAACTCACCACTGAACTGTTTCCCACAATGTATCACTTCACTTTCAAGTATTCTGCATGTCATGTTCTCTATTTATTCACAGTCCTGTCCCGCGTGCGGGCTTTTCCTCTTGCTGGTGAAGCAGGCTTGGCGCCCTTTTTGCGACCGGCCTCAATGCCGGCACGCGCCACTTTGTGAGCCAGTTCGAGTGCGCTCGGAAGTGGGTCACCTCATAACCCCCCCCCCCCCCCCCCGAACCGGCGATACACCCCCCAATGTCCTCAGTCTGGGTCGGACTCTGTTTGGGAGGTCTGACTCTGCGCCGCGGTGCCTGAATCTCGACCGGCTGCGCCAAGTCCACACGGGCTGGTTTGAGTCGGTCCACTGTGAAAACCTCCTCTTGCCCCCCAATGTCCAGCACGAATGTGGACCTGTTGTTTCTGATCACCGTAAACGGCCCCTCGTAGGGCCGCTGTAGTGGTGCCCGATGTCCACCCCGTCATACAAAAACAAACTTACAGTTTTGCAGGTCTTTGGGTATGCAGGTCGGGTTCTGTCCATGCTGTGAAGTGGGTATGGGGGCCAGGTTACCAAGCCTCTCGCGTAGTCTGCCCAGGACTGCTGTGGGTTCTTCCTCTTGCCCCCTTGAGGCTGGTATGAACTCTCCTGGGAAGACCAGGGGTGCGCCGTACACCAACTCGGCCAACGAGGTGTGCAGATCTTCTTTGGGCGCCGTGCGGATTCCGAGCAGGACCCAGGGAAGCTCGTCCACCCAGTTAGGCCCTTTGAGGCGGGCCATAAGAGCCGACTTCAGGTGACGGTGGAAATGCTCCACTAGTCCGTTCGACTGTGGGTGGTAGGCAGTTGTGTGGTGCAGCTGTGTCCCCAAAAGGCTGGACACAGCTGACCACAGGCTGGAGGTGAACTGGGCGCCTCTGTCGGAGGTAATGTGGGCCGGTACACCAAACCGAGATATCCAGGTTGCAATCAGTGCTCGGGCGCAAGATTTGGAGGCGGTGTCGGTGAGCGGGACTGCCTCTGGCCATCTTGTGAACCGGTCCACAATAGTCAATAGGTGCCGCACTCCTCGCGACACTGGCAGGGGGCCCACGATATCCACATGAATGTGGTCGAAACGCCGGTGGGTGGGGTGGAACTGCTGCGGCAGGGCTTTGGTGTGCCGCTGCACCTTGGCTGTTTGGCAGTGCATGCTCGTTTTGGCCCATTCACTGACCTGCTTGTGGAGTCCGTGCCAAACGAACCTGTTTGCTACCATCCGGACAGTTGTCCTGATGGAGGGGTGCGCTAAGTTGTGGATGGAGATGAAAACGTGCCGCTGCCAGGCTGCCGGGACGACGGGGCGGGGTTGGCCGGTGGTGACGTCACAGAGTAGGGTCCTCTCACCTGGGCCTGCAGGGAGGTCCTGGAGCTGCAAACCGAAGACTGCTGTTCTGTAACTAGGGATATCCTCGTCTGCCTGCTGCGCCTCCGCCAGCGCTTCATAGTCTACCCCCTGGGACAGGGCTTGGATGTTAGGGCAGGAGAGGGCGTCTGCCACAACATCGTCCTCTCCGGAGACATGCCGGACATCCATCGTGTATTTGGAGATGTAGGACAGATGTTGCTGCTGGCGGGACGACCAGGAGTCGGATGCTTTCGTGAACGCAAATGTAAGAGGTTTGTGGTCTGTGAACGCGGTGAAGGGCCTACCTTCTAAGAAGTACCTGAAATGCCAGATTGCCAGGTATAGCGCCAACAGTTCCCGGTCGAAAGGACTGTATTTGAGCTCGGGTGGTCATAGGTGTTTGCTGAAAAATGCCAGTGGTTGCCAGCGACCCTCGATGGGTTGTTCCAGCACTCCACCGACTGCCGTGTTAGATGCGTCCACTATGAGGGTGGTAGGGACGTCCGTTCTGGGGTGCACTAGCATTGCGGCGTTCGCCAAGGCATCCTTCGTTTTAATGAAAGCGGCGGCGGACTCCTCATCCCAGGTAATGTCCTTGCCTTTACCCGACATCAGGGCGAACAGGGGGCGCATGATTCGGGCTGCTGAAGGGAGGAAGCGGTGGTAGAAATTTACCATACCCACGAATTCCTGAAAGCCTTTGATTATGTTGGGTCGGGGGAAATGATGGACCGCGTCTACCTTGGCGGGCAGAGGGGTTGCCCTGTCTTTAGTAATCTTGTGGCCCAGGAAGTCGATGGTGTTGAACCCGAACTGGCATTTGGCCGGGTTGATTGTTAGGCCGTATTCACTCAGTCGGGCGTAGAGTTGACGGAGGATGTCGTCCAAATAGATGAAAGCGAAGTCCAGGTCGCGTCCCACCGCGTCCATTAACCGCTGAAATGTCTGTGCGGCATTCTTTAGGCCGAACAGCATGCGGAGGAACTCGAAAAGGCCGAACGGGGTGATGACTGCCGTTTTGGGGACGTTGTCCGGATGCATCGGGATTTGATGGTATCCCCGGACGAGGTCTACCTCGGTGAAGATCCGTGCGCCGTGCAGGTTTGCTGCAAAGTCCTCAATGTGCGGCACAGGGTAGTGGTCCGGTGTTGTAGCCTCGTTCAGCCTGCGGTAGTTGCCGCATGGACTCCAGCCCCCTGTTGCTTTGGGCACCATGTGCAGGGGGGAGGCCCATGGGCTGTCGGACCGCTGTATGATCCCCAATTCCTCCATCCTCTTGAACTCCTCCTTCGCCAGTCGGAGCTTGTCCGGGGGAAGCCTTCGAGCACGGGATGGTCCTTGTATCGGGATGTGGTGCTGTACGCCATGTCTGGGCATGGCTGCCGTGAACTGCGGCGCCAGAACCGATGGGAAACCCGCCAGGACTCTGGTGAAGTCGTTGTCGGACTGCGTGATGGAGTCTTGGTGTGGGGCCGGCAACTGGGCTTCACCCAGGGAGAACGTTTGAAAGGTCTCAGCGTGGACCAGTCTCTTCCTTGGCAGGTCGACCAGTAGGCTGTGAGCTCGCAAAAAATCTGCTCCCAGGAGCGGTTGGGCTACAGCGGCCAGTGTGAAGTCCCACGTGAACCGAACTGTAGCCGCACCGTACGGGTCCCGCAGGTCCTTACTGTGCTGCCGTTCGCGGCCCTCAGTGTGGGACCCGGTTCTCTGTGGCGGGTGTCGTAACTTGTCAGAGGTAAGATGCTGATCTCGGCTCCGGTGTCAACCAGAATGCAGCGTCCCGACTGCTTATCCCAGACATTCAGGAGGCTATCCCGATGGCCAGCCGCTGTAGCCATCAGCGGCGGCAGGCCCCGGCGTTTCCCGGGAACTTGCAGGGCGGGCTACAGCGGCAGGCTTCTGCGCCCCACCGCTGGTGGTAGAAGCACCATTGTCCATTGGTCTCCTCACCCCTGTCTCTGGGGTTAGTGGGCTCTGCGGCCAAGCCTGGTCTGGTATGCTGCTGGGAGCGTGGCCTGGTGAGCTATGCGACGGACGCCCCACTCTCCTTGGCTTTCTACAGCACGTCTGCCCGGGCCGCCACCTTCCGGGGGGGGTCGCTGAAATCTGCATCGGACAGCAGCAGACGTATGTCCTCGGGCAGCTGCTCCAGGAACGCCTGCTCAAACATGAGGCAGGGCTTGTGACCTCCGGCTCGGGACAACATCTGGTTCATCAAAGCCGACGGAGGCCTGTCCCCCAAACCATCCAGGTGCAGTAAGCGGACAGCTCGCTCGCGCCGTGAGAGTCCGAAAGTCCTTATGAGCAGGGCTTTGAATTCTGTGTATTTGCCATCCTTCGGGGGTGACTGTATGAACTCCTCAACCTGGGCGGCTGTCTCCTGGTCGAGGGAGCTCACCACGTAGTAGTAACGTGTGGCATCCAAGGTTATCTGCCGAATGTGGAATTGGGCTTCTTCTTGCTGGAACCATAGGTGAGGTCGCAGCGTCCTGAAGCTTGGCAGTTTTAACGAAACCGCATGAACAGATGCGGCTACACGCAGCGCTGAAATAACGACACGTAGTCAGTGAGCTGCAGTTGCAAAAGAGGTTTATTCAAACTTCGCGGCCTCGCTTTAAAGCCTTCCTGTTCCCGCCCTCAGTCCCGTCCCCCTTGCTGGTGAAGCAGGCTTGGTGCCCTTTTTGGGACTGGCCTCAATGCCGGCGTGCGCCACTTTGTGAGCCGGTTTGAGTGCGCTGGGAAGTGAGTCACCACAATATTATTATTTTCTCTCTTGTATTTACACAAGTTATTGTCATTTGCACATTGGTGATTTAGCCACCCTGTTGGGTGCGGTCTTTCTGTTGTGGTTCTTGGATTTTCTGAGTAACGCTGTACGACATAGCAGCAGAATTAGGCTATTTGGCCCATCGAGTCCGCTCTGTCATTCAATCATGGCTGACTCTTTTCTCTCTGTGCAGCCCCACTCCCTGGCCTTCTCCTTGCAAACTTTGATGCCATGTCCAATCATGTGACTATCAAGCTCTGCCTTAAATACACCCAAGAATGTGGCCTCCACAGCAGCCTGTTGTTATAAATTGCACTAATTCACCACCCTCTGACTAAAGAATTTCTCCGCATTTCTGTTTTGAATGGACAGCCCTCTATCCTGAAATTGTGCCTTCTCGACCTAGACTCGCCCACCATAGGAAACATCCTTTCCACATTTACTCAGTCTAGGCCTTTCAACATTTGAAATGAGATTCCACCCCCCCCATCCTTCGAACTTCCAGCGAGTACAGACCCAGAGCTATCAAATGTTCCTCGTATGATAACCGTTTCATTCCCAGAATCACCCTTGTGAACCTCTTCTGAACCCTTTCCAATGCCAGCACATCTTTTCTTCGATGAGGAGGCCAAAGCTAATCACAATACTCAAGGTGAGGCCTCACCAATGCCTTATAAAGTCTCAGCATCACATCCCTGCTCTTGTATTCTAACCGCTTGATGTGAATGCTAACATTGCTTTTGCCTTCCTCACCTCCGACTCTACCTGCAAGTTATCTTTAGGTTGGTTTGCACAAAGACTCCAGGTCCCTTTGCATCTCAGGTTTTTGGATTTTCTCCCTATTTGGAAAATAGTCTGTACGTTTATTTCTACTACCAAAGTGCACGACCATGCATTTCCCAACATTGTATTTCCTTTGCCATTGTCTTGCCAATTCTCCTAATCTGTCAAAGTACTTCTGCAGCCTACCTGTTTCCTGAAGAGTACCTGCCCTTCTTGTCATCTGCAAACTTGCAACAAATCCACCTATTCCATCATTTAAATCATTGATATACAGCATAAAAAGAAGTGGTCCCAACACCGACCCCTGCGGAACACCACTACTCACTGGCAGCCAACCGGAAAGGATCCTTTTATTCCCACTTGCTGCCTTCTACCAATCAGCCAATGTTCTAACCACGCCAGTAACTTTCCTGTAATACCATGGGCTATTAACTTGGTAAGCAGCCTCATGTGTGGCACCTTGTCAAAGGCCTTTTGAAAGTCCGAATATATGACATCCGTTGAATCCCCTTTATCTATCCTGTGTGTAATCTCTAAGAATTCCAACAGGTTCATCAGGCAAGACTTCCCCTGATGCAAACCATGCTGACTTTGTCCTTTCTTGTCCTGTCTTTCCAATGCTCCATAACCTCATCTTTAACAATTAACTCCAGCATCTTCCCAACCACTGAGGTCAGACTAACTGGTCTATAATTTCCTTTCTGCCGCCTTCCTCCTTTCTTAAAGAGTGGAGTGACATTTGCAATTTTCCAGTCCCCTAGCACCATGCCAGAGTCCAATACGTCTTGAAAGATCATTACTAATGGTACCACGATCTCTACCGCTACCTCTGTCAGAACCCTAGGGTCCAGTTCATCTGGTCCAGGTGACTGATATACCCTCAAGTCTTTCAGCTTTTTGAGCACCTTTCCCTTATAATAATAACTGCACTCCCTTCTCTCCCCTCACACCCTTCAACATCTGGCACACGGCTAGTAACTTCCACTGATGCCAAATACTAATTTAGTTCATCTGCCATCTCCTTCCCCCCACCACCCTGTTATCATTTCTCTGGCCTGATTTTCTAGCAATCCAATATCCAGTCTCATCTCTCCTTTATGTTTTACATACTTGAAAAAGCTTCAACGATCCACTTTGATAATATTTGCTAGCTTGCTTGCATATTTAATCTTTATCCAATTTAGGTTGCTCTCTGTAAGGTGTTAGAAGCTTCCCAATCCTCTGTATTCTGACTATTTTTTTCTTTGTTTCATGCCCTCCCTTTTGGTTTTACATTAGCTTTGACTTCCTTGTCAGCCACAGTTGTACTGTTTTGCCATTTGAGTATTTATTTGTTTCTGGAATATATTTATCCTGCACCTCCCTCATTGTTCTCAGAAACTCTCACCATTGCTGCTCTGCTGCCATCTCTGCCAGCATCTCCTTCCAATTTACTTTAGCCAACTCCTCTCTCATACCACTGTTACTACCTTTACTCCACTGAAACACTGCCATGTCAAACTGTACTCTCTCCCTGTCCAATTTCAAGTTGAACTCAATGATACTGTGATCACTGCCTCCTAAGGGTTCTTTTACCTTAAGTACCCTAATTAGATAGATAGATAGATAGATAGATACTTTATTCATCCCCATGGGGAAATTCAACATTTTTTCCAATGTCCCATACACTTGTTGTAGCAAAAACTCATTACATACAATACTTAACTCAGTAATAATATGATATGCATCTAAATCACTAACTCAAAAAGCATTACTAATAGCTTTAAAAAAAAAAAGTTCTTAAGTCCTGGCAGTTGAATTGTAAAGCCTAATGGCATTGGGGAGTATTGACCTCTTCATCCTGTCTGAGGAGCATTGCATCGACAGTAACCTGTCGCTGAAACTGCTTCTCTGTCTCTGGATGGTGCTATGTAGAGGATGTTCAGGGTTTTCCATAATTGACCGTAGCCTACTCAGCGCCCTTCGCTCAGCTACCGATGTTAAACTCTCCAGTACTTTGCCCACGACAGAGCCCGCCTTTCTTATCAGCTTATTAAGACGTGAGGCGTCCTTCTTCTTAATGCTTCCTCCCCAACACGCCACCACAAAGAAGAGGGCGCTCTCAACAACTGACCTATAGAACATCTTCAGCATCTCACTGCAGACATTGAATGACACCAACCTTCTAAGGAAGTACAGTCGACTCTGTGCCTTCCTGCACAAGGCATCTGTGTTGGCAGTCCAGTCTAGCTTCTCGTCCAACTGTACTCCCAGATACTTGTAGGTCTTAACCTGCTCCACACATTCTCCATTAATGATCACTGGCTCCATATGAGGCCTAGATCTCCTAAAGTCCACCACCATCTCCTTGGTCTTGGTGACATTGAGACGCAGGTAGTTTGAGTTGCACCATGTCACAAAGTCCTGTATCAGTTTCCTATACTCCTCCTCCTGTCCATTCCTGACACAACCCACTATGGCCGTGTCATCAGCGAACTTCTGCACATGGCAGGACTCCTGTTCATTAAATAACACACAATCCAGTATAGCTGATTCCCTCGTAGGCTCAACGACAAACTGCTCTAAAAAGCCATCTCTTACGCATTCAACAAACTCACTCTCTTGAGATCTATTTCCAACCTGATTCTCCCAATTGACATGGATGTTGAAATCTCCCATGAAATCTCCAATAACATTGCCT
Source organism: Hemitrygon akajei (assembly GCF_048418815.1). Lineage (NCBI taxonomy): Eukaryota > Metazoa > Chordata > Chondrichthyes > Myliobatiformes > Dasyatidae > Hemitrygon > Hemitrygon akajei. The sequence continues at coordinate 46,411,722 of NC_133151.1, forward strand.
TCTGACATGCCTTTTCTATTTTCTGTTGTAATCTGTGGTCCACATCCAAACAACTGTTGACGGCCTGTTTATAACTGCATCAACGTCCTTTTACACTTGCAGATTTTTTTAACTCTACTCACAATGATTCAACATCTTCCGATCCTATGGCACATCTTTCTACTGATTTGATACCATTCTTTACCAGCAGAGCCATACCCTCCCCATTGCCTACGTTCCTTTCCCTCTGATATGTCTAAATTGGGCATTTAGCTCTCAACTATAAATATTTTTCAGCCGTGATTCAGTGATGATCACATTATACATGACAATCCGTAATAGGGCAATAAGATTGTCCACCTTATTTTTTATATGCTGTGCATTGAGGTATAACACTTCAAGTATTGGATTTGCTACCCTTATTGATTTTGCATCCCTCTGCTGGCTGCAGTTATGTCCTATCATCAGCTCGCTCTTCCTGACAGTGTGACTGCATGCTATCTTTTCTTTCTTTACCAACTGTACTATCCTGAGTCCTTTCACACCAGTTCTCACGCCCCTGCCAAATCAGTTTATACCCTCCCCAAGAGCTCTAACAAACCAGCAGGACGCACACAAGAAAATAAATCCCGGGGTTGCGTACCATGACAGAAATGTATTTTGATATTACATTTACTTTCAGCTTTGAACTTTGTAGTAGAGAGCCGGGTGTTGTACTGGTCTGTGTCCTCACTGGCCGGTGCTGTGCTCTGGCAGCTCAGTGTGCTTGGAATACAGTGTCAGTGTTTTTACAGAAGTGTGTCCTTATTACACAATTGATCTTGTCCACCCTGGAGCTTGGAAGATTGACTGGAGACCAGAATGATTTTTTCAGACTATTATTGGTCACAGGATCATTCTGGGATGGTCTGGACTATCTGACCCATCAAGTTTATACCAACTCCTGCTACAACATTTCCACAGTCCAATTCCCCACTCTGCAGGTTATTTCCCCTGAAGGACCTGTCTAATTCCTCTTTGAACACTGGTTGTTCCCGCCACCACTCTAGTGAGTCCCATATTTCCCCAGGCAAAGTCAAGAATGTCTCCCTCCATGGTGGACCATCTACATACTGTTTCAGGAAACCTTGCTGAACACACTTAACAAATAATGCCCCAATCAAGTCTCAGGTGGTAAGGGAGTCCCAGTCACTCTGGGGAGATTATTCACTCGTTGTTTTTACATCAGCCCATAACCTGCCGACATATTTGTTCCTCTCTCTTACTGGCTATTTGGAGCCCTACAGTACAATCCCATCACAGTGATTGCACTCTTCTTATTCCTGTGTTCTACCCGCATTGTCTCACTGGATGAACTTGAATTTGTGACATTCTGACTGATCAGCGGTACAGCTCCCCCAGCCTCATTCACCTCCCTCTGGACTGTCTGAATCTGAATCCTGGAATGTTTAGCTACCAGTCCTGCCCTTCTCTGTAATGGATGAATCACTGTGCCATGTACTAATCCAGGCTCTAAGTACGTCTGCATTAACTGTTCTACACCCGGCACTGATACAAACACAATTCAGCTCCTCGGTGCCACTGTGCTCATTAACTGGGCCTAACTATGCAGTGGTGTACTGGGCTAATGGCATCAACACGGGTTGAAGTCATTCTGACCCTCGGCTCTGTAATGAGTCAACCTATAGCCGGGGAAGTGACGACACCCCTCATGTTAGTCTGTTTGCGGTAATGTTTTATTCTTTCTCTTATTTCTAATAGAAACATAAAAAATAGGTGCAGGAGTAGGCCATTCGGCCCTTCGAGCCTGCACCGCCATTCAGTATGATCATGGCTGATCATCCAACTCAGAACCCTGTACCTGCTTTCTCTCCATACCCCCTGATCCCTTTAGCCACAAGGGCCATATCTAACTTCCTCTTAAATATAGCCAATGAACCGGCCTCAACTGTTTCCTGTGGCAGAGAATTCCACAGATTCACCACTCTCTGTGTGAAGAAGTTTCTCCTCATCTCGGTCCTAAAAGGCTTCCCCTTTATCCTTAAACTGTGACCCCTCGTTCTGGACTTCCCCAACATCGGAAACAATCTTCCTGCATCTAGCCTGTCCAATCCCTTTAGAATTTTATACGTTTCAATAAGATCCCCACTCAATCTTCTAAATTCCTGTGAGTATAAGCCTAGTCGATCCAGTCTTTCTTCATATGAAAGTCCTGCCATCCCAGGAATCAATGTGGTGAACCTTCTCTGTACTCCCTCTATGGCAAGAATGTCTTTCCTCAGATTAGGGGACCAAAACTGCACACAATATTCTAGGTGCAGTCTCACCAAGGCCTTGTACAACTGCAGTAGAACCTCCCTGCTCCTGTACTCAAATCCTTTTGCTATGAATGCCAACATACCATTTGCCTTTTTCACTGCCTGCTGTACCTGCATGCCCACCTTCATTGACTGGTGTACAATGACACCCAGGTCTCGTTGCATCTCCCCTTTTCCTAATCGGCCACCGTTCAGATAATAATCTGTTTTCCTGTTCTTGCAACCAAAGTGGATAACCTCACATTTATCCACATTAAATTGCATCTGCCATGAATTTGCCCACTCAACTAACCTATCCAAGTCACCCTGCATCCTCTTAGCATCCTCCTCACAGCTAACACCGCCGCCCAGCTTTCCTCCCACAGTCCAAAGACAAATCGGTTAGTTGGTTAATTGGTCATTGCAAATTGCCACAGGAATAGACTAGGGTTAAATTGGAGGCTGCTAAGTAGTGGTGCTTGATGGCCTTTTCTGTGCTTTATCTCTAAATAAAATATTCCTATAAACACTAAAACCTACGGTATTTTGTAAATTTTGTCCATTGCAGGTAAATTCCTTCCTACCACTGAGCATATCTACACAAAATGCTATTGCAGGAAAGTAGCATTCATCAGGAACCCCCAACACGCAGGACAAGCTCTCCTCTCATTGCTGCCATCAAGGAGTTGGTCAGAGAGCCTCAGGGACCACACCACCAGGTTCAGGAAAAGTTATCATCAGACCCCTGAGCCAAAAGGGATAACTTCACTTGCCCCATCACTGAGTTCTTCCCACAATCTGTGGACTCACCTTCAAGGACTCCATCCCATGCTCTCAATATTTATTGTTTGTTTATTTATTTTTCTTTCCTTTTGTTTGTACAGAGCTTGTTGTCTTTTGCACAACAGTTGTTTGTCTGTCCTGTTGGGTGCAGTCTTTTAATGATTCTATTGTTTTTTTTAGTTTTTACTGTGAATGTCCTTGGGGTTGTATATGGTGACATATGCATTGATAATAAACTTATCTTGAACTTTGAAAATACACCAACTTTGAGCATCATTGATTATTGACAAAATATCATAAAATCCCTTTGAGGAAGTAATTTTAAGAAACTTTGGTATTCTGATATTTTATCTGGAAATTATATACAAGATGTAATACAGCACACAGAAACTTGCTATTCAGCCCAGTCAGGCTGGAATTTATGCCTCACAAACCTTCTCAACTTTTCTCCATTTAATTATCATTTCTAGCTCTCTCTCTTTCAAATACTTAAGAGTTTCAAAGGACTTCAAAGACTTGCATACATTATTGTGATTGCCTCATCACAAAAAATAAGTAATGCTGGTTCAGAGATCTAGATATATAGATAGTTTTAAAGGCTTTATTTAGGATATTTCCTGATCCTTCCCCACTCAAAAGTAGGCATAACAAGCTTATCATCAGTACTTTTTGATTAAAAACTCATGATCCTTTCCCGATTGCTCCATTAAAGACCAAAAATTGTGTTGTTTCTTTCAGATCCATTTTTAAAAATTAAATGTAAATTTGAGGCCTATCTGGTATTTGTTTATCTGTGCACTTGTAGTGCTACTGAGACACTGTAATTTGTCTATTTGGACTTACTTTCTGTGTTGATCCACATCCGTCAACTCCACTACTGACATTTCACTCTTCCCATCTCCTCTCCTGAAAGAGAGCCCAATGATCCATGTAACAAAAATCCTCCGTCCTGCACCAGCTTGTGAGCCACACATATAACTGTACCACCTTTTTCTTTCTTCTCTCGCTAGCAAGTGACACTGGGATTGCCCCCCTCCTCACCACAGAGTTTCTACTTAATTTTTTCCCCAACTCCCTAAGTTCTCTTTGCAGGACTTTGCCTCTTTTGTTAGAACCAATATGGACACGGCCTCTGGCTGCTCACCCTGTCCTTTCAGAATGGCCTGTACTTGTTCAGTTACATCCTTGGCTCTGGTACCAGGGAGGTAATGCACCATCCTGCAGTCTCTCTCCTTGCCACAGATACACCTGTCTGTGACCCCGGCTAAAGACTCCCCTGTCACTGAGGCTCAGCGAGAACACAGAACAGTACAGCACAGGAACAGGCCCTTCTTCCCATGATGTCTGTGCTGAACACGATGTCAAATGGAACTAAATCTCTTCAGCCTGCGTATAATTCATGTGCTTCAATCCTCTGAATATTCATGGCCTTATCTAAAACCCTGTTAAATGTCATTATCATATTTGCTTCCACCACTCCCTATGGCAGCCCAAACCCGGCCCTCACCACTCTCTGTACGGAAACAGAAATCTTACCTGCCCTGACATCCCACTTTAAATTCTCACCCTGGCATTTTAAAGCTGTGCCTTCTCATATTTGATATTTCTAACCTGAGGAAGTGATTCTGACTGTCTACCTTGTCTGCACCTCTCATAGTTTTATAAACTTCTGTCAGGTCTCCCCTCAGCCTCCTTCACTCCAGGGAAAACAGTCCCAGTCAGTCTGATCTTTCCTTGTAACTCAAGCCCCCAGTCCAGGTAACATTCCTGTGAATTGTTTCTGCATCTTTCCAGCTTAATCACATCCTTCCTCTCATGGTGACCAGAACTGCACAGGGTACTCCTGGTCTGGTGTAATTATTGATTTGTACAACTGTAATGTGATGTCCCAACTCCTCTCAGAGTCTTTGCTGATGAAGGTAAGCATGTTGTGCACCTTCTTCACCACTTTCTCTACCTGTGTTGGCACTTTCCGGGAACTATGTACCTGTGCCTCAGGTTTATCTTTTCATTAACACTCCTCAGGACCCTGCCATTCACTGGGTATGTCCTAACCTGCTTTAACTTCCCAAAATCCATCATTGTGCATTTGTCTGACACTGTAACAACACTTCTCTGTTTCTCTGCACTAATGCCCTAGCAATAAATGTCAATGAACCATTCACCTCTGAACTTTGGTCATATATGGTCTTATGAACCCCTCACTGCACCTGTCTCTATTTTGTTGTGCAGGCAACACCTCGACACTCCAGTAGTTATGTCATCCCAGCCTGAAACAGACCTGTTATTCTGTCTCAGTATGATAACCAGTCTTCAGTTCGTATGAACACACTTCCTTCCCAGTACTGAGATCTGGTCTTGTGCACCAGCCTTTCATGTGCGACCTTGGCAAATTGCTCCTGAAAATCCAAAATCACCACTTCTCCAACTTCCCCTGTAAAGTCTCAAATCTCTGGTATGTTTGTCAAACATGACTTAACATTCAGTAACCCAGGTTACAGGGACAAAAACCAGGTTCCAGATGGACAGGGTGGTGAAGAGGCTTTTGGAACACCGGCCTTCAGTCAGGGCACCGAATATAGAAGCTGGGATGAAATGGTGCAGTTGTACAACACGTTGGTTTGGCCGCATTTCATAAATAGTGTTTAGTTTTATTGAGCATGCAGTATGACAGACACCATTGAGCTGGAAAGAGTGCAGAGGTGATTTATGGGCATGTTACTGGATCTCGAAGGACTGATTTGTGGAAAGCGTTTTGGATAATTTTCCTCGGAAAGTTGGAGAATGAGTGCTGATATTGCAGAGCTGTATTAAATAATAAGCGGCCTGGGTTGAGTCAAAGATAACAATGTTTTTGCCAGGGTTGGGGAATCAAGAACTGGAGGGCATTGGTTTGAGATGAGATTTAATAGGAACCTGAAGGGCAACTTTTCCACACACGGGCTGGTCAGTGTATGGAGTGAGCTGCCGGGGGGAGTGGTTGAGTCAGGTATGTTTAAAAAAGGTACTTGGACAGGTAGATGGGAAGGAAAAGTTTTGAAGGATATGGGCTAAGGAGGAGGATAGCCTTGTTCTTAATGTGGTGGTGAGGGGGTTACAGACCACAAGCTCAGATGGGAACTTTGGTCAGCGTGGACCATTTGAGCTGACGGGCTCGTTTCTGTGCTGTGTGAATCTGACTGTAAACCCTGTTGACTTAATTCAATGACATTAAACTTTTCTAAATGACTTGCTATTTCTTCACAGATTATAGACTCCAGTACCGTACTTGAAGTGAAGTTAACTGGACTACAGTCACCTGGTTTTTATCTTCCACCCTTCTTCAACAATGGTTTTCAACTCCACTGGGACCTTTCTGTAACAGTGAGTTTTGACAGACTTCAATGTCTCTACTTTCTCTCCAGACTTCCTGTAAAACCCTCCACTGCAGGTCATTGGGACCTGGAAATGTTTGCATTTAGTCTCATTAGTTTCTCCATCCTGATGGTGATTGTTACACATTATGGCACAATGTTGAAATGTCACTGTTAGATATCTCTGGGATGTTTGCTGTGTCCCCACTGTGAACACTAATTAAAATTATTGAGTTAACCTATCTGCTTTTTCCTTGTTAGTTTTAGCTTTTGTCTCATCACTGGTTCCTGGAAAAATCCTGATCCTCTTTTCTACTGCCAACCCTTGCCTCTTTTTATGCTCTTTGATTTAATATTTCCCTTGAACTCCATTGACCACAGAATGTTCTTTGCTCTCTGCGATCCCTCTGTAGAATCGGGATCAATGTCTGCTGACTGTTATGAACAGTCTCCTTAAACATCGCCACTGCTCATTACTGACCTGTCCCTGAGCATATTTACCCCATCTGCCCCAGACAACTCCACTGTCACGTCTCTGTAATTGCCTTTATTTAGGTTGAGGACACTGGTTCTGGACCCTGGTGTTCACCCTCAATCTGTGGTCTGGAGTTCTCCCACATTGTGATCACTTCTTCAGGGATCCTTCATCACAAGATCTCTCTGTAATCCCACCTCATTACACAGATTACATCTGAAATGGCCTGTTCCTGGGTAAAATCCTGCTGTCAGAAACTGTCTCTGACCACTCCACAAATTCCTCTTCCACTGTACCAGTTTGATCAGCTTAATCAACACACAGACTGACGCAAACACGCACAAAATGCTGGAGGAACTCAGCAAAGAGTCGACATTTCGGGCTGAGAACCTTCATCAGGATTAGAAAGAAAGGGACAAAAGCCAGAATAAGGTGCTGGGGATGGGGAGGAGGACAAGTGAGTGGGGGAGGGTGTGATTTGTGGAGGGATGATGATGAGAGGACCTGGGTGACAGACAGGAAAGGCAAAGAGATGAAGAGAAAGGAATCCAGAAGGAGAGAACGTTGGACCATGGGATGACACGAAGGAGGTGGAAAACCAGAGAGAGTTGGTGGTCAAGTCATGACGGTGCGTGAGGAGAGGTAAAGGCGGTAAATGGCACCAGAATGGGGGAAAAGTCAGAAGATAAATAGTAGTTTGGTGAATGTGTGGAAATAGAGGGCAGTGATTTCTGAAATTTGGAGAAATCAATATCAGAATATGAGATGTTGCTCGTCCAACCTGTATTTGGCCTCATCGTAGCAGGAGAGGAGGCCATGGACAGACATGTTAGTGATGGCCCTCTGCTGGGTCAGGGTCGACCATGGATATTGTACCCTCGCTGTGAAAGTCAACATTCAAGCCAGGGTAGTACGATACGTAAAGCAAGCTGTTGCCCATGCAGGGGCTCCTGCTCTCCACACAGCTGATGAATCCAGATCAACGACAGAGACCGGTGGGGTCAGGCACCAACGGTGTCACAGGATTGCCAGTCTGCATTGAACATCCGACTGACAGGGAATCCAGCACTGGATTGTTCCTCGGGGTTTACTCCCGAAGCCTTCCCCATGAATGGGTCGAGCCACAAACCGGAAGAGGTTTCAGATCAGAATTTTCCTTCCACTAGATGAGTTGCCAACCATGGGTGAAAGCCCCATCTGCCCATAGCAGTTAGTTATATGATGCCAGTAAACCCATTTAGACCCTCCCCTGTCACTAAGAAAGAGTCTGTCGGGCTTCGTAGCTAAGCCATATGTAAAAGCCAGGAGCTGGACTTGGTTGACAGAGGCAATTTGAAGCAGCAATTAATAGGAAGTGACAGCTTGTCCCCATTACCACCCCACCACTGGTTAAGACACCTATAAGGCACCGATATGTCAGTATGTGAATGGGAAATGGAACTAGAATGCATTGCCACTGGCAGATTGTGGTTGTTACAGCTCACAGAGCAAAGGTACTCGATGTAGTGGTACCCCAATCTGCTTCCGATTAAATCTCTCATGACAATCACATTTCCATTCCCATCTCTCTTTGATATTTCCCCTTTTGTGCTTTATCCCATCGGGAGGAACACCTGAGGATCTTGAGACCACTCCTCCCCGTGTCTTCTTTCCCTCCCCTTTCACCATCACTGTCCCTACATGTAAAGTACCTATGAAAAGTATTCATGCTGCTTTAAACTTTTCATGTTTTAATGTTTTACAACTTTGAATGACAGTGGATTGAATTTGGCATTTGTTTTACTGATCAAGAGAAAAAGACTTTTGTGTCAAAGTGAAAATAGATCTCCACAAAGTGCTTTAAATTAATTACAGATATAAAACACAAAATAATTGACTGTATAAATATTCACCCCCAAATCATCACTGGTACAGCCAAGTAGTTTTAGGAATTACATTATCAGTTAAGTGGAGGTCTCTGTGTGAGTCAAGGTGTTTCAATTGATTGTAGTAAAAATACACGATTGTTTGTAGTCAGTATTCTGGGAGAAACTACACCATAAAAACAAATTAACACTCTGAGCAGCTCTGCAAAAAGGTAATTGAAAAACACAATTCAGGAGATGGATACAAGAAAATTTTCAAGTCACTGAATATCCCTTGGAGTACAGTTAAGTCACTCATCCTGAAATGGAAAGAATATGGCAGAGCTGTAAATCTGCCAGGATCAGGCCATCCTCAGAAACTGAGTGACTGTGCAAGAAGGGGACGAGTGAGGGAGGCCACCAAGAGACCTATGCTAACTCTAGAGAAATCACAATCTTCAGTGGCTGAGATGGGAGAGACTGTGTATACAACAACTGTTGCCCAGATGCATCACCTGTCAGAGCTTTATGGGAGAGTGGCAAAGAGAAAGCCATTGTTGAAAAAAGCTCTCATGAAATCTCACCTGGGGTTTGCCAGAAGACTCTGAAGTCAACTGGAAGAAGGTTCTATAGTCTGATGAAACAAAATTGACCATTTTGGCCATCAGATTAAACACTAAGCTTGGCGCAAGACAAACACCGCACAGCATCAGAAACACACCATCCCAGCATGGTGAGGCTGCATTATGCTGTGGGGCTGTCTCACTGCAGCAGGCCCTGAAAGGCTCATAAAAGTAGAGGGTAAAATGAATGCAGCCTAATACAGTGAAATCTTGGAGGAAAACCTAATTCAGTCTGCAAGTGAACTGTGACTTAGGAGAAAATTCATTTTCCAGCAGGAGAATGACTGCAAGTATAAAATCAAAACTACACAGGATTGACTTAAAACCAAAGTTAATGTCCTGGAGTGGCCAAGTCAGAGTCCAGACCTCAATCCAATTGAGAATTTGTAACTGGACTTGAAAAGATCTGTTCACTCATGAACCGCATGCAATCTGCCAGAGCTTCAGCAGTTTTGTAAAGAAAAATGGGGAAAATTTTCAGTGTCCAGATGTGCAAAGCGGATAGAGACCTATCCATACAGAGCCAACGGTAATTACTAACAAAGGTGCATCAACTTGACTTGAAGGAGGTGAATACCAATGCAATTAAATTATTTTGTGTTTTATATTTGCAATTAATTAGATCACTTTGGAAAGATCTGTTTTTCACTTTGACACCAGAGAGTCCATTCTGCTGATCAGTGTGGGAAAATAAAGCCAAATTAAATCCACTGTGAATCAACGTTGCAAAACAATAAACATGAAAACCTCCAAAGGAGACTGAATACTTTTGATGGCACTGTATCCACTCCTTCACCAGCACGTTATGAACAAATCCACCCTGCTCCTTTCCATTTTGTTGATTCCATGTGGAACATTAAACATGTAGGAATGTCAGATTCCCAGTCCAAGTCTCTGTAACCATGTCCCTGCAATAGCTGGTAGATCAAACATATTTGTCAGTACACAATATGGAACAGATGGCAACCTGCCCTTCAGTCCACAATATCTGCACCAATCATAACAATGCTGAGACTTTATAAAGGACTGGTGAGGTCTCACTGGAGTATTGTGAGCATTTGTGGGCCCTTTATCTTAGGAAGGATGAGCTGAAACTGGATGCATTTCAAAGGAGATTCTCAAAATTGCCTCCAGGATGAAACAGTTGGGCATATGAAGAGCGTTTGATTGCTCTGGGCCTGTACTCACTGGAATTTAGGTCAATGAGGGCTGACCTAATTGAAACCTATCTAATGGTGAAAGGCCTTGATAAAGTGGATGTGCAGAGGATGGGAGTGTCTGAGACCAGAGGACACAGCCTCAGAATAGAGCACCATCCTCGTAGAACGTGGAGATGAGGAATTTCTTTAGCCAGAGAGTGGTGAATCTGTGGAATTTGTTGCCTCGGGCAGCTGTGGAGCCAAAACTTTATGTATATTTAAGGCAGAGGTTGGTAGATTCTTGATTGGTCAGATCATGAAGGGTTACGGGGAGAAGGCAGGAGATTGGGGCTTTGAGGGAAAATGGATTAGCCATGATGAAATGACGGAGCAGATTTAATGGGCCTAATGGCCTAATTCTGATCCTATATCTTAGAGTCTGTATCACCTCCTCAGAAACCTCAATCAGCTTTATCAAGTGTGATCTGCCTGCACAAAGCCATGCTGATTGTCCCTAAGCAGGCCGTGCCTTTCCAAATGAGCATAAACCCTGTACCTCAATATCCTCCCCAGTAGCTTCTCCACCACTGAAATGAGGCTGCCTTGCCTATAGATCCCTAGATTCTTGTTATTTCCTTTCTTGATCAAAGCTGCAACATTTGCTACACTCCAGTACTGAGGGACCTCATATGTTGCAATTGAGGACACAGACAGACAGACATACTTTATTAATCCCGAGGGAAACTGGGTTTTGTTACAGTCGCACCAACCAGGAATAGTGTAGAAATATAGCAATATAAACCATAAATAATTAAATAATAATAAGTAAATTATGCCAAATGGAAATAAGTCCAGGACCAGCGTATTGGCTCAGGGTGTCTGACACTCCGAGGGACGAGTTGTAAAGTTTGATGGCCACAGGGAGGAATGACTTCCTATGACGCTCAGTGTTGCATCTCGGTGGAATGAGTCTCTGGCTGAATATACTCCTGTGCCTAACCAGTACATTATGCATTGGATGGGAGACGTTGTCCAAGATGGCATGCAACTTGGACAGCATCTTCTTTTCATACACCACCTTCAGAGAGTCCAGTTCCACCCCCACAACATCACTGGCCTTACGAATGAGTTTGTTGATTCTGTTGGTGTCTGCTACCCTCAACCTGCTGCCCCAGCACACAACAGCAAACGTGATAGCACTGGCCACCACAGACTCGTGGAACATCCTCAGCATCGTCTGGCAGATGTTAAAGGACCTCAGTCTCCTTAGGAAATAGAGACGGCTCTGACCCTCTATAACTGTGGCCTAACCATAGGCCGGAGCTGCCCTAGAACAAGTCTCTCCAGGGTCTTCATAATGTGGGAGGTCAATGCCACCGGTCTGTAGTCATTGGAGCCACTGGGGCACGGCGTCTTCAGTACAGGGACGAGGCAGGACATCTTCCATAGCACAGGAACCCTCTGGAGACTCAGGCTCAGGTTGAAGACATGGTGAAGTACTCCACATAGCTGGGGGGCACAGGCTTTGAGCACCCTGGGGCTGACACCATCCGGGCCTGCAGCCTTGCTTGGGTGGAGACGTTTCAGCTGTCTTCTCACCTGTTCAGCTGTGAAGCCCACCGTGGTGGTTTCAGGTGGGGGAGGGGTGTAGTCCTGAGAGCAGGGTGGGGGGCTGTGAGGAGGGGTAGGAGGGGAGAGTGGAGTATGTGTTGGTTGGGGGCCGACAACAGATGAATCATGTGGGGGATGGGCAGGGGCCACAGTGTCAAATCTGTTGAAGAACAGGTTAAGTTTGTTGTCCCTGGCCACACTGCCTTCAGCTCCTCTGTTGCTAGTTTGCCAGAACCCAGTGATGGTCCTCATCCCACTCCAGACCTCTCTCATGTTGTTCTGCTGGAGTTTCCACTCAAGCGTCCTGACGAAGGGTCTCGGTCCAAAACGTCGACAGTGATTCTTCCTATAGATGCTGCCTGGCCTGCTGTGTTCCACCAGCATTTTGTGTGTGTTTGAATTTCCAGCATCTGCAGATTTCCTCGTGCTTCCTCCTACACCTGTCTTTAGCCTCCCTGATCTTGGCTTTCAGGTCCCTCTGAATTGTCCTCAACTCCTCCCTATTTCCATCCCTAAATGCCCTCTTTTTAGCGTTCAGGTTGTCCTTAATGTCCTTTGTTACCCATGACTTGTTATTTGAATAACGAAGGACAGTTCTTGCTGGAACATTGCAGTCCACACAGAAGCTGATGTAACCAGTGATGCACTCTGTGAGCCCATCAATGTCCTCTCCATGAAAAATGTCACCTGATCTTAACAGCGTATTTAGTGACGTTGTTGAAGTTATCAATCACATCAAAGTAAAAGCCCTTAACTCACGTCTGTTTGAGCAGCTTTGTGAAGAAATGGATACAGAGCACAAACGCCTTCTCTTTCACACTGAAGTCAGGTGGCTATCAAGATGGAGAGCCCTGGCCAAGGTTTTTGAGTTAAGAGAGCAGCTACAGAGATTTCTTTCAGGAAAAACGTCACCACTGGCAGCACACTTGACGAGGAGTGGATAGCAAAACTCGCTTATCTGTGTGACATCTTCAACCTGCTCAATGAACTCAATTTGTCACTTCAGGGGAGAATGACAACTATCCAATTCAGCGCGGGAAGATCAACTCCTCGAGCTTGCAAATGACGATGGGCTGAAAAATATGTTTGACATAACATCTCTGCCGGCATTCTGGATCAAAGTCAAGGCTGAATATCCTGAGATAGCCACGAAAGCACTGAAAACGTTGCTTCCGTTTCCAACATCATATCTCTGTGAAGCGGGGTTTTCTGCAACGAATGCAACAAAAACTAAATTGCGGAATAGACTGGATATAAGGAGCAAACACGAGGAAATCTGCAGATGCTGGAAATTCAAACACACACAAAATGCTGGTAGAACACAGCAGGCCAGGCAGCATCTATAGGAAGAAGCACTGTCGACGTTTCAGGCCGAGACCCTTCGTCAGGACATAAGGAACCCCCTTTAAGTATTGCTGTCTCCCATCACACCTCGATGAGACCGCCTTATTGCAGGGAAACAAGCCCTGGGCTCTTACTGATTCACCAATATTGGTGTGTTGCAATGATTTTATATGCTCATACGAGGAAAATATGTGCTGTGTGTTTAATATCCAAATGTTACTTAACATGTTATGATGCTATTGACTTATAAGTGCCCTATAATTGACTTATCACTATATGCATGGGAGGAAAATATGCACTGTGTGTTTAATATTAAATTCTTTAGATAAACCCTTTTAGAAACAAAATTGAGTGTATTAATTAGCCACTTATAAGTGACTTATAGTTTCACCTGTATTCTGGTATATATTAACAAACCTCCCCCCCGCCAGCCGGTCCGCAAGAATATTGTCAATATTAAATGGGTCCGCGGTGCAAAAAAAGTTGGGGACCCCGACATAGATCCTTGTCAAATCCCCAGCAATCTGCTCACTTGCTTCCTTCACTATTGTAGGATATATGTGTTCAGTTCTTGGAGTCTTATCCATCTTATTGCTTTTCAGACGTCCCAGCACAGCCTGCTCCTTAATCTCAACACGTCTCTGCACATTAGCATGTCTCACATTGTTTTCATTGACATTCAATTCCTTCTCCTCGGTAAATATTGACACAACGGACTCATTTAGTACCTCAGCCACTTCATCTAACTTCAACCACATCATTCCTCCTTTAATCTTGAGTGGACCTTTCCAGTCTCTGGTTATCCCTGTTTAACTAATATAAATCAAAAGGCCTTGGGATTATCTGTGATCCCACTCCACAAGGACAGTTTGAGGCTCCATTTGGCCTTTCCTATCACCAGCTTTAGCATTTCCCCGCTGTCTTTATATTCCAAAGATACCCAGTCTGATTTTAGCTTCTTAAACCTTCCATATACTTCTGACTAAATTCAGGATCTCTCCATTCATCCAAAGTTCCCTTACCTTACCATCCTTGTCCTTAATCCTTACAGGAACATGCTGATCCTGAACTCTGATCTGCTGGTCTTTAAACAACTCCCACATGTCAGATGTGGACTTGTCTGACAGTGGCTGCTCCCAATCAATGCCCCTTGGCTTCTGTCTTACTCATAACTAACGAACAAAATAAATTGTGATCGTCAGCTGGCCTGGCTTGTTTCCCTGAACTAATTCCCGTCTGTTCTCGCCTCTGGTGGGGCTCTGTACATAATGTTTCAAACACTCCTCGGAATCGCTGAAGAAATCTTGAGCATCTAAGCATTGATCAAGATGCAGTCAATTCTAGGGAAGATAAAGTCCCCCACTATGACAGTTCTGTTCTGCACCTCTCCATAAACATAAACCTTTGTGTTCTTCCACCTCCCGGTGGTTATTGGGGGCCAATACTATAATCCAATCCGTGTGACTGTAGATTGCCTCTGTAAGTGAGCCCTCCAGTTTGCTGTGACATTCCCAGTGGGGTAACCTCTGCATCTTATAACCCTCCTCCCCCCCACTCACATGTAAAACAATGAAACCTAGAGATGTTGAGCTCCTCTCCTTGGACCCATCTCACCTTTCCCTCGGGACCTCAATGATCCTCGTACCTAAAGCCCTCACCCACCTCACACCAGCTCCTCAGCCACCTCTTTACCTCGGCTTTAGAAGGCGCCAAGGCGAGGTCTGTATATCCTTCTATCTGCCGATGTATCCTGTTCCTTTATGTGACCGGACTTTCATTTCCCTCGCGACCCAGAGGAACAATTGTTCTAATGAATTAACCCTCTCATCACTGGAAGTGACTGCACCCTCGCCCACCAACTGCTGTGTGTGAGGACGCTCGCACTGGTCATGGGGCCGGGGAGGGACAGACTGAGGTCCTCGGGGATTTGCGGAATGGAAAAGCACTTCCTGGTAATTTAAAGCAGGAGAATCAGCAAATTTCCAGAAATCTTCCAGTCTGTACATGTTTCATGCCATCTTGGACAATGTCTCCAATCCACTCCATAATGTACTGGTTAGGCACAGGAGTACATTCAGCCAGAGACTCATTCCACCGAGATGTAACACTGAGCGTCATAGGAAGTCATTCCTGCCTGTTGCCATCAAACTTTACAACTCCTCCCTCGGAGTGTCAGACACCCTGAGCCAATACGCTGGTCCTGGACTAATTTCCAGTTGGCATAATTTACTTATTATTATTGAATTATTTATGGTTTTATATTGCTATATTTCTACACTATTCTTGGTTGGTGCGACTGTAACGAAACCCAATTTCCCCCGGGATCAATAAAGTATGTTTCTCTGTCTGTCTCGAGTGGATGTGGAGGGGATGTTTCCTATAGTGGGGGAGTTTAGGATCAGAGGACACAGATAGAGTGGGTGTGGAGAAGATGTTTCCTATAGTGGGGAAGTCTAGGATCAGAGGACACAAATAGAGCTGGAGCGCTTTGTGTCGGATAAACCGTTGGAAATTGGCGGGTGTGGTAAAGTGAAGGCGGGGCTGGACGATGAGAGGCCGCTCTCGGCTCTGTCCGTCACTCTGACTCTGTCTCCTCCCCTCCCCGCCTCTGTCTCTCTGCGCGTTTCTCGGGCAGGTCGGGGCGCTGTGTATAAAAGGAGACAGCAGCAGTCGGTTTGTCACTGAGCAGCGACCTGAGTGTAGCAGCATCATGTCCGGCAGAGGGAAAGGAGGCAAAGGACTGGGCAAAGGCGGAGCCAAGCGGCACCGTAAAGTGCTCCGTGATAACATCCAGGGCATCACCAAACCGGCCATCCGCCGTCTGGCTCGCCGTGGCGGCGTCAAGCGGATCTCGGGTCTGATCTACGAGGAGACCCGCGGGGTGCTGAAGGTTTTCCTGGAGAATGTGATCCGGGATGCGGTCACCTACACTGAACACGCCAAGCGCAAGACGGTCACTGCCATGGATGTGGTGTACGCTCTGAAACGCCAGGGCCGCACTCTCTATGGCTTCGGCGGCTGAAAAACTCCCACTTCCTCCCGACAACACAAAGGCTCTTCTAAGAGCCACCCACCGCCTCACAGAGGGAGCCGTGTCCATAAGATTTTAATTATTTTTTATCAATATATTCATCTGGTTCCATTTGAAATAGGTTAATCATTCCGCTTCAAATATATATAGCTACGATTGTACCTTTCCAGGCGGTGATTACCGTAAATGCTGGATGCATTTATATCGATCTTAATCATTCTGTCCATCTCGGACAGAAATCAGTTCACTCGTTTAGAGAGTCGATTCCGTAATCATGCATTCAAATCTTAACTGAGGGAATTAGATATTAAATGAAACTGAAAATCCATGATCTGTGATAGAATTAATTGTAAATAAAAAGTTATCAAGCTGGGTGCTCTGAAATTGGCGGGCGGTTCGAAATTAATCGGGCGCCAATCACAGTGCATTCTGATTGGATGAAGTCCGACCGCCAGCTAACAATTTCCCATTTTGTCGAAAATTGTTATTCGCCGCCAGCCTGCATGAAATCAATAAACCAATCGCAGCAACTAGATCCTTTAATAGACAGTTGGTGTTCAGCCAATCATAAGCGGTGGGACGGCCCTTCCCAGCTGTATAAAAGCCTGTCCTGGAGCCCGTTTCGTCTATCTTGTTCCGGTATTTCAGCCTGTGTTCTCACTCCCGAAGCAGAATGGCCCGCACCAAGCAGACAGCGCGCAAATCGACTGGCGGAAAAGCTCCTCGCAAACAGTTGGCGACGAAAGCGGCGCGGAAGAGCGCTCCTGCCACCGGCGGAGTGAAGAAGCCTCATCGCTACCGGCCCGGCACCGTGGCTCTGAGGGAGATCCGGCGCTACCAGAAATCCACCGAGCTGCTCATCCGCAAACTTCCCTTCCAGCGCCTAGTGCGGGAGATCGCTCAGGACTTCAAAACCGATCTGCGTTTCCAGAGCTCGGCCGTCATGGCCCTGCAGGAGGCAAGTGAGGCTTACCTGGTCGGACTCTTTGAGGATACTAACCTGTGCGCTATCCACGCCAAGCGAGTCACCATTATGCCCAAGGACATCCAGTTGGCCCGCCGCATCCGCGGGGAGCGCGCCTAAGCCCAGTCTACACACCGAACACCAGAAAAGGCTCTTTTAAGAGCCACTACCACGGCAAAGGAAAGGGCTGTAGCTTGCTGTTCATTATTGTAGTAGCGATCTGCCTTCCCGATCGGTTTTGCTCTAATTGACCCCGAGCATCAGTTCTGTGCAGACAGGGTAATTCAGCAAGGAACAGGAGATAATAGACAATGGACAGTAGGTGCAGGAGTAGGCCATTCGGCCCTTCTAGCCAGCTCCGCCATTCACTGTGATCATGGCTGATCATACACGATCAGTACCCGGTCCCTGCCCTCTCCCCATATCCCGTGACCCCGCTATCTATAAGAGCTCTAACTAACTCTCTTGAATGCATCCAGAGATTAACGCGCTTCCCTCCCTGTCAGGGTCTCATCTGGCCCTTCACTTCTCCCACAAACCTGTCATGTACAGCTGGTGCGGCTGTTACCGTATTGTTTGCTTTGGACATGGGGATACGTTCGTGCCCGCTGTGCTTGGAGTGGAAGCATGCCGACGCGAGGGGTACAGTGGGGGATTTCGGGGGGTGGTGACTACCAGGAAATAGTGATTTTTTACATTAGATTTCACTCTCTTGTACATTTTTGGTATTGGTGTTTTGTGTAAATTAACTATGTAGTTTTGTAGCTGGGGCCTGAATGAAGGTCAGTCGGCAATGCCACCGGGTAGTTTATCACATATCCTCCCGCTGCAGTCCGTCCCCAGAGACGGATCCCTCTCTCAACACGCCCCCTCCCCTCTCGCATAGGTTTCAGCAGTTCCCAATCAACTCAGCTGAATCTCCGCTGGTGTCAATGTCTCAGTCACTCTCTCCCGGATCGGAGAAGGAATTGGGCCTGAAACTGCCCACATCCCATATCTCTCAATCTCAGCTCGGGAATCCACGTCTCATTTCAGACACTGAGACGGCACGGCCGCACCAAATGTCAGAGGTACCGGTAATCTCGGGTTCCATGTGAGAAATTCCCCCGGAAAACTCAATCGGACCCGGCGCGGGAATCACAACACTCTGAATCAGCTCTTTTCTGAGATGTGGGTGGCTCTGAGAAGAGCCGTTGGGTTCAGATACACACAAATGGTGTATTCTCAATTCACTTTTTGACTGCTGTCTTCTTGGGTTTCGCGGATTTCGACTTCGTCTTCTTGGCCGCCTTCGTCTTCGGGGCTGCGGCTTTCTTGGGGCTCTTGGGCTTCGGCGCCGCTTTCTTCGCCGCGGGTTTCTTTGCCGCTGGTTTCTTAGCCGCTGGTTTCTTAGCTGCCGCTTTCTTAGCCGCTGGTTTCTTAGCTGCCGCTTTCTTAGCTGTTGGTTTCTTACCTCCCACTTTCTTAGCCGCGGGTTTCTTGGCGCCAAGCTTCTTGCTGGGAGATTTCTTGGTGGCAGATTTCTTTGCCGCTGGCTTCTTCGCTTTCTTCACCACCTTCACGGCAGTTTTTCCTTTACCGGATTTAAAGGATCCCGAAATACCCGAGCCCTTGGCCTGAACCAAGGAGCCGCTTTCCACTTTCCTCTTGATGCTCATTTTGACCTGGTGGCGACGTTTCACCACATCGACACCGCTGCCGGCCAGAGCCTTAATGATGGCTGTACCGGACATACCCTTCCTATCGTGACAACCCGCCACGATCTTATCGATCTGTTCGCCCAGCGAGGGACCGGTTGGTTTGCTCCGGGCAGCCGCCTTCTTCTTGGGAGTCTTCTTTGCGGCGGCGGGTGCGGCTGGAGGAGCCGTTTCGGCGGGTGCTGTCTCAGTCATGTCGGCGACTCTGATAAATCCTCACAATCAGAACTGAATGAGAAATGAAGCGAAAGGCGGCGGCACAGAGCAATTTAAAGGCAGCGAGCGGACGGGGCGGAGACATCCTGCTGTCAGCTCCCGGCGGCTTCATTTTTCTGTGTTTCTCTCTCCTCAAAAACTCGCCGATTCCAATTCAAATCGGACGCTGCGGAGACTCGGACTAGTTCCTGTCTGTCCCTGAGACCGGAATGTTCGCTGGAAAGAAAGTTTAATCGGGATTAAAGGCAGCACTTTCTATTTTAAC
This sequence comes from Hemitrygon akajei, assembly GCF_048418815.1. NCBI lineage: Eukaryota > Metazoa > Chordata > Chondrichthyes > Myliobatiformes > Dasyatidae > Hemitrygon > Hemitrygon akajei. The sequence continues at coordinate 46,431,343 of NC_133151.1, forward strand.
CCGTTTCATTACTGCATTGCCCGCGTTCGCTCTCCCGATCGTTGACCTGTTCTCTGCTTTATGGCTGAAATATTTAATCGAATTAAAACTTTGCGGTTAATTCCCTCTTCGGGACTGAGCTGGGGAGTGGGGCGCTTCCGTAACAGAAAAATCTTTTCATTTTCTACAGGAGGCGCTGAGAAATCCTACGATGTGTTCGGACCCACAAACACAGTGACACTGGTCTAAGCCGCCCGCCCCTTTAACTCACTCTCTCTTACACAATACACACTCAATGCTGGCGGAAATCAGCAAGTCAGGCAGCATCAATGGTGGGAATAAACAGCAGACATTTCGGGCTGAGACCCTTCATCAGGACTCTGGTGGGAGATGCTGCCTGACTAGCTGGGTTCCTCCAGCATTTTGTCCGCGTTGTTCGCCATTCCCAGAATCTCTTGGCGTTCTCATGACACAATGTTCACATCTGCACCTTCATCGCATTGTACTGCTGTCAAAATAAAATGACAGATTCCTTGTCATATAAAACGGTGATCAATGATTCTGATTCCAAGGAATAAAGGACAACGGACATTGTCTGACCAACCTCTCTGTGTAACTGAGAACCTCAGATCCGGGAAACATCCTTGGAAATCTTTTCTACACTCTCCCCAGTTTAACCCCGTTTCCTAAAACGGTGACAAGAGCTGTACACAATACAAGTGTGGCCTCCAGTCACTTACACAACTGTAACATAATGTCGCAACTGATATACTCAATCCCCTGACTAATGAAGACCAGCATGTTAAACCCGTTCTTCACCACCCTGTCTACCAGTGACACCACTTTCAATGAACTGTGTGTGAGAGATTTACCCCTAAATCTCTCCGGCCCATTACACTCCCTAATGACCGATCATTCACAGTGTAAGTTCTACACTGGTTTGACTTTGTGTGCAGTTTTGGTCAACAAATTTGAGGAAGGACATTCTTGCTATTGAGGGAGTGCAGCGTAGGTTCACAAGGTTAATTCCCGGAATGGCGGGACTGTCATATGTTGAAAGATTGGAGCGACTGGGCTTGTATACACTGGAATTTAGAAGGATGAGAGGGGATCTGATTGAAACATATAAGATTATTAAGGGATTGGACACACTGAAGGCAGGAAGCATGTTCCCGCTGATGGGTGAGTCCAGAACTAGAGGCCACAGTTTAAGAATAAGTGGTAGGCCATTTAGAACAGAGATGCGGAAAAACTTTTTCACCCAGAGAGTGGTCGATAGATGGAATGCTCTGCCCCAGAAGGCAGTGGAGGCCAAGTCTCTGGATGCTTTCAAGAGAGAGTGAGATAGAGCTCTTATAGATAGCGGTGTCAAGGCATATGGGAAGAGGGCAGGAATGGGGTACTGATTATGTATGATCAGCCATGATCACAGTGAATGGCGGTGCTGGCCAGAAGGGCCGAATGGCCTACTCCTGCTCCTACTCTCTATTGTCTATTGCAATGTGCACTGCCTCACCATTGAAATGCATTTATCACGCTGTGCTAAATTATCAAGATTGCCCAGTTAAATAAGAAATACAGAATAAACTAAACAGTGTAAAAGAGGATCAGGGAGGGATGTGATTCCGAAGGTGAGAATGGGAAACCTGAAACCTGATCCATTCTTGCCTCTTTTACTCTTTAACTACCTGAAAGAAATCCTTATTCCCCTTTATACTATTGGCCAGTTACTTTAATAATTTATCTGTTATCTCCATATTACTATTTTAGTTACCTTCTGTTCTTTTTAAGTTCTTTAGCTTCCCACTAACTTTTGTGATATTCTCTGCTCTCTCATGTTCCTTTATGCTGCCTTTGTCTTCCGTTGTTGCTGATGGTTGCCTCATTCTCCCTTTCAAATATTGTTTCTGCTGAGGGATGAACTGATCCTGCATCTGTCAAATTACTCCTGGAAACTCAAGCTTTTCATACAAAGGTAATCTGGTTAATGCTGGGGAAGTCAAAATGCCCGACTGCTGTAAGCCTGTTCCCATTACACCTCTGTGTGATTTACCAACATGTCTGCTCCACAATACCTGAGCCTATTGGGAGGCCAGCAGTGTAATCCCATCAAAATCACCATTCATCATTTTATTTAAAACCTCTACTTACAAGACCTCATCAAATCCCTCACTTATTACTGTAGTGTTGGTCTCCCTAATCAAACATGCAACATCCCCCCACCTGTCAGGTAGCCTTTAAATGTTTCACCATCACCTTAAACAATTGTCTTGTAAATTTATGCTTCCCTACCCTGACACAAAGAGTGATTGCCTAATTATTTTGGAAACCTTTGGATGGTCACCAGACAGCTCCTTAATCTCTCTGGTGAGAAAGAGAGTCCCAGTCTGTCCAAACATCTGCCAATAATTCAAATCCTCCAGTGTCAGTTACACTCTCATCAAACTTCCCTCCACACTTTCCAGCTTCATGACATCCTTCCTGTAGCTGGGTGACTAGAACTTTGCACAATACAGTGCAATCTCACTTTGATGATTACAGTTGTCATATGACATCCCAAATCCTGTAACTCAGTTCCCTGACCAATGAAGACAAATAGGCCAAACATCATCTTCACCATCCTGACTACCTGTGTTGTCATTTTCAGTCAATGATGTTCCTGTATTCCATGGACACTCTGTCTGCAATACTCTCCAAGGAACAAGAATTTACTGTGCAGGTCCTTCCCTGGTTGGATTTCTCAAAATGCAAGGGCTCACACTTGTCCACTTCAACATTCATCTGCCATTCTTTGGCCGACTTCCCCAGGTCATCTCGATCCCATTGTACTCTCAAAGAATCTTCACTGTCTACTCTACCAACAACATTGCTGTCATCTGCAACCTCACTAATTGCATTCACAACAATGTCAGAGAAACTGTTCACATCGATGACAAATGACAGTACCAGAACCAATCCCTGTGAACGTCACTGGTCAGAGGCCTCCAACCTGAATGACAAGCTGCCACGAACACCCTCTGTCTCCTTCCACCAAGACAATTTTGTGACACTGACATTAGGCAGAAACTTGTCTGGCATCCTTTCTGCTACAAATGTGTAATACAGAGGAAATAAAGAATAAAGAAAAACATATCTTCCTACAGCCTACACCTCTCAGAAGTGCCGAAGCCTCAACTCCCCACTCCAATTTTTGGCCCACTCATTGAATGTCCGCTCTGTTAAAATCTAACTTCTTTTTATTGGATCTTGGTAAGTGCATAACTATGCACAATCAAACGCCAAATGCCCATGTTCACTTCATTTAAACTCCCTCTGCCTTTGCATAATCATATGACTGTGGCACACAAAATTGTGAAATGCAGGAAACCAAAGTACATGCCTGCACTGTTCCACAAGGCCACAAATGATAAAACAAACAAAACACGTATAACAAACACTAGAATCCCTAACTGAGAGGAATGGAGATGCTGGATGACCAAAAAGATTTAAAGAGAAGCAAGATAAATGTTAATAAAATCAGGGAATTGGGATTGACATACAAGAGGCAGATCAGCCTTTGCATGGAATTGTGGGTGAGGGACTAAGAGAGAACACACTGGAGGCTTCATCCAGTGAGACAGTGTGAATAGAGCTCAGGATAAGAGAGGTGCATTCACTGACGGAGTTGTGCTACAGGCCTCCCAAATGCCAGCAGGAGGTAAAGAAACTGAAACGTAGCAGGGAATGAAAGATGTAAAAGCAACAGGGTCATTGTAGTGGGTGACTAATTTCCCCAATGTTGACTGGGACTCCCTTAGACTCAGGGGCTTAGATATCACTGCATATGTTAGAAGAATACTGGGATGTTTGATGATCTGGGCCTGTACTCACTGGAATCTAGAAGAATGAGGGAGAATCGTATAGAAACACATTGACTGTTGAAAAGCCTAGATAGCGTTGATATGAGAGGATGTTTCCAATAATGGAAGAATCTAGAACCAGACCACACCCTCAATACAAAGATGCCCCTCTAGAATAGAGATGAATAATTTCTTCAGTCAGAAGGTGATCAATCAATGGGTTTCTTTGGCATGAAGACAGTCAGTAGGGTCTCTTTCGCAAAATGTTCATTTATATTCAGAGGCCTGGGTGGACGAGTTTTTTTCAGCAAATACGGTCGGTTCCACAGGGTAAACGTACCTTTGTAGACAGTCAGAGACCTGTGTAGCTGTACCGCGGAGAGCATTCTGACAGGCTGCATCTGTCTGGTGTGGAGGGGCTACTGCACAGCACCGAAAGAAGCTGCTGATAGTACCCAGGACATCTTTAGGGAGCGGTGCTCATAAAGGCAGCGTCCATTATTAAAGACCTCCAACACCCAGGGCATGCCCTTTTCTCACTGTTACCGTCAGGCAGGAGATACAGAAGCCTGAAGACACACACTCAGCCATTCAGGAACAGCTTCTTCCCCTCTGCCATCCGATTCCTAAATGGACATTGAAGCTTTGGATAATACCTCACTTTTCCAATATACAGTTTCTCTGTCTTTGCACATTTTTAAAATAGTGTATTCAGTATACGTAACTAATTTACTTGTTTTTTCATTATGTGTTATTTTATTTATTATTATTTTTCTCTCTCTGCTAGATTATGTATTGCATTGCACTGCTGCTGCTAAGTTAACAAATTTCACGCCACATGCCGGTGATAATAAACTTGATTCTGAAATGTAAAACGCAAATGTTATTTTTCTGTGAGGCGATGGGAATCGCTCATGAAGCAACGAACAGGCGATGTTCCCGCCTTCTGCACACCGGAACGGTCCGGGGTCAACCCGCAATGTGGAACCCAGACAACGCGGTTCTGGGTGATGAAGAGCGGAGTCGTTCAGTGATCGGAGATTAAATTCTCCCTCTCGGGGCTGACTCCGGAAGTTCATTTCACGACTCTGCGCCTAGTGAACCCGCTGACTCTCTGCAAGGGGAGAGAGCTACATTCGGTCGGCTGAGAGGGGAAAACGAGCCGGGACTGAAACGAACCGGTTTCCCTGCAGATTTATATTGGTTTATTCGCGGAAGAAACATGTCGAGACATTGACAGATGCAGGATATCAAACAGACGGAAAACACCCGCCGCTCAGCCCTTCCACAGATATTGTGAGCGGCTCTGAAAAGAGCCTTTGGGTAAATAGATTCAGCTTACGTCGCTTCACTTACTGGCAGCGCCGGTTTTCTTGGGCAACAGGACGGCCTGGATATTGGGTAACACACCGCCCTGAGCGATAGTCACCCCTCCCAGCAGCTTGTTCAGCTCCTCGTCGTTGCGGACGGCCAGCTGCAGGTGCCGAGGGATGATGCGGGTCTTCTTATTGTCCCGGGCCGCGTTGCCGGCCAATTCGAGGATTTCGGCCGTCAGATACTCGAGCACAGCAGCCAGATAGACCGGGGCTCCGGCACCCACCCGCTCAGCATAGTTGCCCTTTCTTAGGAGTCTGTGAACCCGGCCGACCGGGAACTGCAGTCCAGCCCGAGACGAGCGAGATTTGGCCTTGGACCGAGCTTTGCCAGCGCCGCCTTTTCCACGTCCAGACATTTCCACAGTAACGATATTACTCCAAAGAGAATGAAGGAATGTTCAAACCCGCCCAACTCGCCTTTTTTATACCCTCTTTGAGAATGCAAACTGCTGTTTGTGATTGGTGTGATCCTGCTTATTCTCATTGGTGAAGTAAAATGCTCCAATCGAAGAGCTGTTTAATCACCAATCAGCAGTCCGTAAAGGTAGAAGCGCGGAAAATAACCGTCTCCTCCCCAAAGTGCACTGAAATCTGGAAAAAAGCCCGCCAGAGAATAAATCTATTGTTCAAATGTATTTTCAAGTTAAATAATTGCAGATCTGTTTTAAGATTGGGTCTTCGCATTTCCCTCTGTTACTGAAACCGGGCACATTTGATTTAAGTGTAGTTGATATTGGAGTGTCTGGGAACTCAATTCTTTAATTTCTTTCAACCCGTAACGGAACCGAATAAAACTGACCCTCAGCTTCTGCCCGCGGTCGGTCTCTGTGTGAACGTTATCAGGTTATGGAAAACGGCTCTTCTCAAACTTTGACCAGAGTCTAGTCTGCAATGTTATAAAGTTTTTATATGAAAGAGCCATCAGAAGGAAATCTGCAGATGCTGGAAATTCAAACAACACAAACAAAATGCTGGTGGAACACAGCAGGCCAGGCAACATCTATAAGAAGCAGTGTCGACGCTTCTCCATATGAAAGAGCCATGATGTCTTTCAGGCTCGAGTTGAAATGAGATTCAGGAGTTACCCAACTGGAACCAATAAACTCCTGAAGCCACAAATAAAACAACAACGGCAGCAATCCTCCGCTTGGCATGGATACCGAGTGGGACGGACTGATGGGGAAGCGTGGGGGGTAACAATTCCTTGTCAGTTCACTGGGAGTTTATTCCAACCACGATTTAGCTCTTGTAAAAGTCACCAGACATAAAGTATGTGTAATTTATTACCTAAATGCTAGTACAACTCTTTCATTGAAATTGTGAGTGGCTCTTAAAAGAGCCGTTGTGTTTTCGATCATCTCACTGGGGAGCTTTACTTGGAGCTGGTGTACTTGGTCACCGCCTTTGTCCCTTCGGACACGGCGTGCTTGGCCAGCTCCCCGGGCAGCAGCAGGCGCACGGCGGTCTGGATCTCCCGGGAGCTGATGGTGGACCGCTTGTTGTAATGGGCCAGGCGGGAAGCCTCGCCCCCGATGCGCTCGAAGATATCGTTGACGAACGAGTTCATGATACTCATGGCCTTGGAGGAGATGCCGGTGTCGGGGTGAACCTGCTTCATCACTTTGTAGATGTAGATGGAGTAACTCTCCTTCCTCAGCCTCTTGCGTTTCTTACCTGCCTTGCCCGCTGATTTAGGCAGAGCTTTCTTGGCGCCCTTCTTCGGAGCGGATTTCGCTGGCTCAGGCATTTCGTCTGACCGTTTTAGACCCAGAAATAAGCGGAATCGGCCGTGAACACGAGTTAAATAGGCAGCACCAAGAGCAGTATGCTAATAAGCGATGGGAATGCTTTGGATTCCCAATGGCTATTCGAAGAAAAGATTCATGCAGTCAATTCATTTCACTGGATATCTGTAGAACACATTCAACCAATCTGACCTCTCTCTCCGCTGCCCATTGTCGTTTTGGCTAACACCGTGGACTGGGAACTGGCGCTGATCTGGTGAGTTGCCGCTGCCGGTTAATTCGGCAGGAAGGAAATCTAAAATACAAAATGGACCATAAAGTACAGGCGCAGTATTCGGCCATTCGACCCATGGTGTCCGCTAGAAAAGCAGATGGAATGAGAAAAACACACACTTGATAATATGAAACGTTTATGTAATGAAACAGGGCAGCAGGAGATCGAAGGTCAAATTGTCATCATGAGAGACCTATTTCTGAGTGAGGTTGAAAGTCGAGTTTGTAGTCATATCGGAGACACAACATTCACAAAATATAAACATACTGTACAGAATTATAGATAGAAGAGAATTTGAGCAAGAATCTCAAGACAGTCCTTTGCTGTGTAAAGTGGTCAAAGTGGTGCTGTACTGAGGTGTGATGTGGTTTCTCCAGGTTTATTAAAGAACACAATGTCTGTCCCTGTCAGTCTCTGGTACAGTGTGAGAGTGTGGGGTTCATTCTGTACCCGTCAGTCTCTGGTACAGTGTGAGAGTGTGGGGTTCATTCTGTACCTGTCACTCTCTGGTACAGTGTGAGAGTGTGGGGTTCATTCTGTATCTGTCAGTCTCTGGTACAGTGTGAGGGTGTGGGGTTCATTCTGTACCTGTCACTCTCTGGTACAGTGTGAGAGTGTGGGGTTCATTCTGTATCTGTCAGTCTCTGGTACAGTGTGAGAGTGTGGGGTTCATTCTGTACCTGTCAGTCTCTGGTACAGTGTGAGAGTGTGGGGTTCATTCTGTACCTGTCAGTCTCTGGTACAGTGTGAGAGTGTGGGGTTCATTCTGTACCTGTCAGTCTCTGGTACAATGTGAGAGTGTGGGGTTCATTCTGTACCTGTCAGTCTCTGGTACTGTGTGAGAGTGTGGGGTTCATTCTGTACCTGTCAGTCTCTGGTACTGTGTGAGAGTGTGGGGTTCATTCTGTCCCTGTCAGTCTCTGGTACAGTGTGAGAGTGTGGGGTTCATTCTGTACCCGTCAGTCTCTGGTACAGTGTGAGAGTGTGGGGTTCATTCTGTACCTGTCACTCTCTGGTACAGTGTGAGAGTGTGGGGTTCATTCTGTATCTGTCAGTCTCTGGTACAGTGTGAGGGTGTGGGGTTCATTCTGTACCTGTCACTCTCTGGTACAGTGTGAGAGTGTGGGGTTCATTCTGTATCTGTCAGTCTCTGGTACAGTGTGAGAGTGTGGGGTTCATTCTGTACCTGTCAGTCTCTGGTACAGTGTGAGAGTGTGGGGTTCATTCTGTACCTGTCAGTCTCTGGTACAGTGTGAGAGTGTGGGGTTCATTCTGTACCTGTCAGTCTCTGGTACAATGTGAGAGTGTGGGGTTCATTCTGTACCTGTCAGTCTCTGGTACTGTGTGAGAGTGTGGGGTTCATTCTGTACCTGTCAGTCTCTGGTACTGTGTGAGAGTGTGGGGTTCATTCTGTACCTGTCACTTTCTGGTACAGTGTGAGAGTGTGGGGTTCATTCTGTATCTGTCACTCTCTGGTACTGTGTGAGAGTGTGGGGTTCATTCTGTACCTGTCAGTCTCTGGTACAGTGTGAGAGTGTGGGGTTAATTATGTACCTGTCAGTCTCTGGTACAGTGTGAGAGTGTGGGGTTCATTCTGTACCTGTCAGTCTCTGGTACAGTGTGAGAGTGTGGGGTTCATTCTGTACCTGTCAGTCTCTGGTACAGTGTGAGAGTGTGGGGTTAATTATGTACCTGTCAGTCTCTGGTACAGTGTGAGAGTGTGGGGTTCATTCTGTACCTGTCACTTTCTGGTACAGTGTGAGAGTGTGGGGTTCATTCTGTATCTGTCACTCTCTGGTACTGTGTGAGAGTGTGGGGTTCATTCTGTACCTGTCACTCTCTGGTGCAGTGTGAGAGTGTGGGGTTCATTCTGTACCTGTCACTCTCTGGTACAGTGTGAGAGTGTGGGGTTCATTCTGTACCTGTCAGTCTCTGGTACAGTGTGGGAGTATGGGGTTCATTCTGTACCTCTCAGTCTCTTTACTTCACCCGTCCCCTTTCAGGATTCACCTCACACCTTGTTTTCTCTCTCCCCTACCCCCAACTTTTAAATCTACTTTTCAGCTTTTCCTCCCCAGTCCTGCTGAAGGATTTTGGCCTGAAACATTGACTACTTTTTTCCCTATAGATGCTGCCTGGCCTGATGCGTTCCTTCAGCATTTTGTGTGTGTTGCTTGGATTTCCAGCATCTGCAGACTTTCTCTTGTTTGTGACACAATGTTGTATATTGGTATCTCAGGGATGATGTATCTGGTTACATTGAACTACTCTGAATGGACTTTGCAGCAGAGCATCCAGAGCAACAAGACCAGACCATTGAATCCAACTCTGGGCTTGTGATAAATATGTAACTTCCCTCGAGACTCTGTGGGAGGGTTTGAATGGTGTGTATTGTGTAACAACATTCGGGCTGATGGAGTTGAGAATGATTTTGACTGTAGATATGTAACCAGTGTGTTCATAGTGATCAGTGATGGGGCCTCTGTATGATCAGATTAAAATACACACGGGCTGATCAGATCACTGATGACATGAATGTTGGTGCAGTTGTGGGTGTTGAGGAAGGTTATCAAATGGACAGAACTGGATGTAGACCAGTTGGGAACGGGGACGGAGAAATAGGGGACAGAGTTTAATCTGGACGTGTGAGGAGTTTTACAGGTCAAATGTTGGAGGAAACTCCACAGTAAATGGCAACACCCTTAGGAGCGCTGATACACTGAGGGACCTTGCTGTGTCTGTACATATCATCCTGCAAGTGACATTGAAGGGAAATAAACTGCTAAGATCAAAGAGGGGGAGCAGTGAGAGGATTTGGGGGGTGGGTGTCTGTGTCGGGTAATGTAATGGGTGGAGATGTCCATAATTAACGACCACCGACATTGAGTTGTGTTTTTCTTTAAGAAGCAGGGCTGATGTTATGATGCAATTACATGAAGTTTTATTTAAACTGTTTTTACATTTCTGTGTTTGGAGGACAATAAATGAGTTATGGTGTTCCTCGAACAGAAAATGCCTCATCTCATTTTATTTGTGAAAACCCACAGTAACGTACTGGGTAACAAGTGACCAGTAGCTTTCACACCGCAAGAATACCGCAGTGTCAGTCTGTAACGAGAAAGCCCGATCACATTCTCTTCAGGTTCAATGGCATTGCTGACTCTGAGTTTACCACCATTGAATGCCAGCAGGGTCACAATCAGCAGAAACTCTTACAAAGCAACCCTGTAAGTATTGTGTGTCTTCGGAGGTCTGTGGGACATACCCAGAATTTGAAGCTTATATTAATGGAGAGAGACAAACTGAGCCAAGTCATGGCTTGATGGGCAGAGAGGAAAACAGAATTTGATGTTGTTTCCTTATGTCTGAACTCTGGCCGGTTAGAAGTGTTGTTCCTCCGAATAGTGCTCAGCCTTACTGTAACAGAGTGACATCAGACATCAACACAAAAACTGAAATAATCTCAGCTAAAATGTTGTCTTTCACCTGTTGATCTTCTTTGCAAATATTTCACAGGATAGAAAAGGCAAAGAATTTCTGACTGAGAATCTCAAACACAACAGTGTGTCAGGTCTGATGTGTCTGTCAGTTCCCCAGCATTTGAAGGCTACCAATCATTGAATGTGAAGGAGGAGATGGTTGAGAAGACAGCACACCAGTCTGAGCAAGGAGAACCCCAATACACGGACAGGTCCTTGATCTGACCTGATAAATGGCCACAGAGTTGATACCAGTGTGCTGACATTCACTGCCTCTCATTTTGCCAGGGATTCACCAGGCCACTGAACCTGCAGACACACAGCCAGTTCACACGGGGAGAGGCATTTCACCTGCTCCGTGTGTGGGACGGGATTCATTCAGTCACATGAGCCCATACAACACCAGTCAGTTCACACGGGGAGAGGCATTTCACCTGCTCCGTGTGTGGGACGGGATTCATTCAGTCACATGAGCCCATACAACACCAGTCAGTTCACACCAGTTTGTGGAAGCTCGCTGTGTTGAAGTAGCTGGGTGAGTTTTCTGCATTATAACATTGACTGCTTTTGGGACAAAATTAATCCAGTATGTTAACACCTCCCTATTCCAAAATATAATTCAACTACTCTATTACCGTACATTCCATAAATTTACACAAATGGGACATTTAACTAGAAGGATCCAACTGGGGTTTCCCAGGTTTTAGAATAGACGTTACAATTGTGATTATCCATGAGGACGGAAGATGGCCGTTAACTCCAATTATGATTCACAAAATGTAATATTATCTTAAGAGAGTTGCTGGCCATGTGTCTAAGCATACAGTAACATGGATCATCCTGTCCTGGAGCCATCTGGCCTGTACTATTAATAGTTTTCTTAAATTCACACAAAGCAAACCTTACATCGCTATCATTGCTACAGCTGGTTTCCAACACATTGAGTTATTCTCTTAAAGCTTTATCTCTACATTGTTGAGTCTCTTCATTATTTTGATAATAAATTGCAGCAAATGACCGAGCCAGTACTCAGCCTTCTCTCTTTCAGTAACAATTATATTACCTTCTTCCATCAATACTGGGTACCCTATGAATCCCACACCCCCATTTTCTTAATCATTCCCCAAATATCTCCAAGTTTAATAGTCCTTCCAATACTCTCACAATATGACCTCTAGTAAATCTTTTTCACAAGCTTCACTACTTTCCTCACCACGGCCTGTGACCTGTTTCTCTTAATAAGATCAGGCGGAGAGTGATACTTCATAACTTTCCAAAATGCCACATTTCTCTCAATAATTGCCTCTGCACACTCCTCCATACACCATGGTACAGCCTTTCTCCTATTAATCCACTTCTTAATATGAATCTCTTCCACCATCGTTTGATGATTAATGTGACCTTTCTTTGAATAAATCCACATCATCCTCACCATTCAGTCCAGACAGACGTTCTGTTCATCACATAAAACGTTAAAACTTCTCCCGATTTGCTTTACCAAAGTTCCACCTACTGAAAGTGGCCTCTTGACCCCGATATAAATCTAAACACAGACTTATAAATAAATCACGCCTAATAACGATATAATTCTGGAAGGAAGAAATTAAATGTGTTAACAACAGGTTTCCTGAATACATACAACTTCAGATAAATTTGATAAATCAGAAATCAACTTGAAGTCTTGATCATTAGAAATCAGGCTTCTGGAAATGCGCGCAGTAGCCCTTCTTGTACCGTCTGCAGTAATGTAGCGGGGCGTTTATGATTGGTGACACAGTGCCTTATCTGATTGGACAGCAAATATTCCAATCAGAGAGCTGCTTTTTCACCAATCAAGAGACAGAAACGGCAGAAGCGCGGAAAATAACTGTCCAACCGCCGAAATAAACTGAAATTTGTAAAAGACCGCCAAAGAGCCTTTGTTGCTGAAATTAAACTACAACAGGTTTGTTTGTCGACCCTTTACCCCCGTTAATGAAGTCCAACACATTTAAACCAAGTGTAGTTAATATTGCGATGGTGTCTGGGAATTTAGTTCACCGATTTCATTCAATTGATGAACGATTGGAATAAAACAGATTCTCAGCTTCTGTTCGCGATCGGTCATTGTGTAAACTGTCAGTTTACCCTTCAGAAAGTGGAGCTTTAAACAATACTCTGAACGAACCGTGAGTGTTCAGCTCTCGCGTTGGAATGGGGTTAAGAGAAGTAACCAAAATGTGGCAAAGCTAATGATCCGCATTCCCCACAGTAATTATACCAGAAACAATAATTAGTGTCACGTCAGAGAAATCTGATGACAGAGAGGGAAATGATGGGGAAGGGGTGCTTAACGATTCCGTGCCGGTACACAGGAATGTAACAGAGAAATCGGGATTATACTGAGCAGCGGACAGCAAGTTCTGATTGACGGAGATAAGATTCTGAATGAGCTCATCAACAAGAAATGTCCAACTTTACCTCAAATCCATGTTTCAATATTTAGTAACTCTTTTCATGAAACCGTGAGTGGCTCTTAAAAGAGCCTTTGATTTTCGGGTTTGTTTTGTCAGCAAACTTGTCTTCACTTGGAGCTGGTGTACTTGGTCACCGCCTTTGTCCCTTCGGACACGGCGTGCTTGGCCAGCTCCCCGGGCAGCAGCAGGCGCACGGCGGTCTGGATCTCCCGGGAGCTGATGGTAGACCGCTTGTTGTAGTGGGCCAGGCGGGAAGCCTCACCCGCGATGCGCTCGAAAATATCGTTCACGAATGAATTCATGATGCTCATGGCCTTGGAGGAGATGCCGGTGTCGGGGTGAACCTGCTTCATCACTTTGTAGATGTAGATGGCGTAACTCTCCTTCCTCGACCTCTTGCGCTTCTTGCCAGACTTGCTCGCCGGTTTGGCCAGAGTTTTCTTGGCGCCCTTCTTGGGAGCGGGTTTCGGTGGATCAGGCATTTCCTCGTCGGTTTCAAACACAATAATAAGCAGAAGCTGTCCGGAGCGCGGATTAAATAGGCAGCGCCCAAAGTGGTATGTTAATGAGGATGGCATTCCCATTGGCTGTTTGGAGAAATGAATCACCAATCAGAACGCTGGAGGATGGGAAGCGGCGCCAATGTGTGGCGGTTACCGCTGTCGTTTAATGCGGGAGGAAGTACAGAAGGGCAGAGACAGGCGGGGGTGCGGGCTGACATTGAAAACGGAAACGCAAATTTCAAAAGCAGAATGAAAATAAAATCAGATGAAATATTGTAAAATTAAACAATAAGACGTTCAGTTCATGACACAGGGCAGCAGGAGAGCGAAGGAGAGATTTGGACATTTCAATGTAAAGTTCAAATCGAGTTTATTTATGCACAGGTGAAAGGAACAACGGATTTGTAGCAGCATCACAGACACATTGCATCAGACACAACATTGACCAGAAACACTGGAATTAAATATGAATTATACCAACATATTCAAATAGACAGAGGACTATAAGAACAAAATCAAAATAACAAAGAGATTATGCGGGCAGTGGGAGAATCGCCCCTCTTGTGCTTCTTCATCTCGTCACTCTCGATTCAGTGTCACGCAACGCTGCCACTTTGATCTGGCCCATGCCTTCATTCACCAGGTCCAACACTTGCCTTTATTGGTCTTCCTCCTCCTGACACTAGTCATCGGGTTTGTGGGGCTGTGTGTCCCCTTGGACCTCTGGATTAGGTTTGAGGGTAGGCCTGGTGGATGTATATATGCTGGGAGAGATAAGGCTGTAGAGTTTAGTATGGTGAGATATGTGGGGCTACGGTGGATGGGGTAGTGTAGTGGAGCCACACAGTGGCTGATGCCTTTCATTATCGTGGTTCAACACCACTTGGCTGAGGGAACCGGGTGTGCAAAGTGACACATCATCAATAATACAACTTAGGGTCATTGGGTGTTTCGGGTCTTTAATCATGAGACCATCTCGCCCAGGCGACCCAGCCAGGGTGGATCAGGCCCGGTTTGTGTTTATCCCAGGGAGCAAGATAACGAGAAGCATGTAATTCTGCATGTTGTATGATTTTAGACCTTGTTACTTGGCATTATTTTGACCATTTGGGGAGTAGAATGTTCTGAGGCCTAGTAATCAGGCTTTTCCTCCAAGTACGGTTCAACTTCCCTACTCTAAATTTACACCTGTCTTTATTTTGCATCTGTGTGCCTGGGATTGCGTGGGTTAAATTAACAGATTTTACTGCAGTACAAACTAGTGATTAATGTTGGGCAGATTGATCCATGATTCCAAAACGCAAAAATCTCTGAAATCCAGAAGTTTTTGTGCTGACATGACATCACAAATGGAGAATTTTACCCAGAATTAAATGGCTTGTCTAATGAAGAGCGTTTCATGGCTCTGGGCCTCTATTCACTGGAATTTCGAAGAAAGAAGGGTTACCAAATTAAAATCTATCAAATAGTGTAAGGGCTTGAGTGAGTGGATGTGGAGAGGACTTTTCCTGTTGTGGGAGTGTCTAAAACCAGACCACACAGCTTCAAAATAGAAGGGCATCCTTTTAGAATGGAGATGAGGAGGAATTTCTTCAGCAAGAGAGTGGTGAATCAGTGAAATTTTTTGCCACAGGCAGCTGTGGAGGCCAAATCACTGGATATAGGCAGAGATTGGTGCTAACAGGAAAGATTGATCAGTGATGATGAAATGGCAGAGCAGGCTCAATGGGCCAAATGGCCGAATTCTGCTCCTAAATCTGATGGTCTTACTTAGTGACTAAAATTCTCCCTCAGCTTTGACACAACCTAGCACCTGAGGCTCCAGATTACTTATATAAGGAATACAGATGTTCTTTGTCCTCTGATTAAATAAATATGATCTCATTTCCATCCTGAATGCTTGTCAACTCACTCTGATCAACAGACACAAAATGCTGGAGGAAGTCAGCAGGCCGGGCAGCATCTATGGGAAAGAGTAACGAGTCGATGCTTCAGGCTGAGAACGTTCACCAGGGAGAGATCTGCTGGAAGGGTCTCGGGCCAAAGTGTCGACTGTTTACTCTTTTCCAGAAAGGCTGCCTGTCCTGCTGAGTTCCTCCAGCATTTTGTATGTGTTGCTTTGGATTTCCAGCATCAGCAGATTCTCTGGTGTTTGTAATTTACGCCTCATTCTGAGGGTATTTTCCTCAGTAATGGAGCTCTCATTCAGGGGAAAGATCCTCCTTGCCTGCTGTCTGTCACATCCTGAAAGAATCTAACAGATTTCCTCATTTTCTCATTAACTGCAGGAATACAGACCCAGCCTACTCACTCTCCTCTCACATAACCAACCCTCCATCCCTGGAACCAGCCACCAGCCCGATCAGTGTGGGGAACAGTCACTGAACTCCCTCTATTGCAGGGATATCCTTCCTGAGGAAGTGTGACCAAACCCGGACACTATATTCAAGGTGTGCTCTCACCAGGGCCCTATAGACTCCCAGTGAGACATCTGTACCCCTCTTCTGCACTCCTCCTGGATCACAGGACAAAATACTGTTTGCCTCTCTCATTACTTGTTGTATCTGCATGTTAACTCAAGTGATTTGTTTACAAGGATGCCCAGGTCCCTCTGAACATCCCGTGTGGAAATAACTCTTACAGTTTGTTCCTGGGGATGGGTGATCTCACATTTCCCCACATTCTGTTCCATCTGCCCCATCCTAAACCATTCACTCTCCTGTCTACATCTCCCAAACCTTCTCACTACTGACCCTGTCCCTCCTGCTCTGCCACAGCAACAGACCTAGTCACTGAGTTATGCAGCACAGAAACAGACCCTTCAGCCCAACACATCCATGCTGACCAAGCGGCCAAACAAAACCATTGTCAGTTACCTGAATTTGGCCCATGTCCCTGTGAAACTTCCCTCTCCACAGTCCAAGAGATATTGCAACTCTGCCCCCCATACCATCACTGGAGGTAGTTTGTTCCATGTAAACAGCACATTCTGTGAACAAAACCTGCTCCTCAGGGTCCCAGTTAAATTTTTCCTCTCTGACTTTATACCTGTAATCTCTAGCTTCCAACTCCATGACCCTGGAGATAACAGATTCACTATTGACCGTATCAATGCCTGCCGTTATTTTATCGGCCTCTCTAATGTCACATACACTCTGATGAGAATGTTCCAGCCTATACAGCCTCCTGTTAAATCTCTTTTGCACCCTCTCCAGTTTAATGTCACCCTCTCATCACAGGGCAACTATAACTGTACGCCGTGCTCCAAGAGTAGTTTCCCCAAGGCTGGTAGAGCTGTAATGTGACGTCACGGTCCAGTGTCCAATACTCTCCCGATGAATGCAAGTGTGGCAAACACCTTCTTCACCGTCCTGCCTACCTGTGTTTACACTTTGAAGGAATTCGATATCTGCACCCCGATATCTCTCTGTTTTACAACACTCCCAGGGACTGACCATTCCCCACGGCAGTTCTGCCCTGGTTCGTCAATGACAATGGAACAACTCTTGTTCTTGTTTGCAGACTCGAAGGGCCGAATGGACTACTCCTGCACCTATTTTCTATCTCACATTTACCTGTCATTACTCAAATCAGTGACCTCATTGATCACCGTCCTGTTGTATTGCTGGTTACATTTTTTCACACTTTAGTGATATCTGCATATTTGCTGAGCCGGGCATTGACATTGTCAGCCGAGTCTGTAATGAATGAACTGCAGCAGCAGACCTGACTCAGCTCGCAGGCTTTTCCTTGCAGCGATACACGCACAGTGCTGGAGGAACTCAGCAGGCCAGGCAGCATCTGTGAGAAACAGTAAACAGCCGACGTTTCAGGCCGAGACCCTCCAGAATCTGAACAATGTCTTGTTTGGTTTTCCTTCGTGAATGGATAACATAACCCATCCTCCAATCCTCTGCCACTACTCCTACACGAGAAACGCGCAGAGAGACAGAGGCGGGGAGGTGAGGGGACAGAGTCAGAGTGACGGACAGAGCCGAGAGCGGCCTCTCATCGTCCAGCCCCGCCTTCACTTTACCACACCCGCCAATTTCCAACGGTTTATCCTAACCAGGAGGTTTGTTGGTGTCACTTGGCGGAGTTTGAACTGGAGTAGCAAGTGGGAGAATGTATGTGTGACAAGACAGTCTGCAAAGAACGAGAGCCAATGTCAGGCCAATGGTGGGACTGATGGGATGAAATGAGTTTATTTAAACATTAGGAATATGTGTCAGATGGACAGGGCTGGCAGCTCAACATTCCTGGGTTTGATTGTTTTACATGTGAGGGGGTTAAAAAGTGCAAAGATTACACAACTGGGAATGTCACAGCAAACTGGAGGGTTCATTTACAAAGGCAAACTTCAGTTACACTGACGGGATTATTGAAATGCCCCTCCGCAGTAACAAGTGGGGGACTTTATCTTCCACAGAATTGACTGCAACTTGCTTATTGCTAAGATATTCCAGACTGGTTCAGCGAATCTGAGGAGTGTTTGAAACATTATGTAGAGCCCAATCAGAGTTCAGAACAGACGGGAATTAGTTTTTCAGAAATGAACCAGGCCAGCTGACAGCTGAGAGTCAGTGAAAATTTTTTAGGATCTTATATTTCTCTTACTTATGAGTAGGAATAAAATTAGATCTTGTATGAAGGTACTAAATCTAGTACTAAATGAAGGGCAAGTTAGAATGCAGTAAGACAGAAGCCAAGGGGCATTGATTGGGAGCAGCCACTGTTAGACAAGTCCAGGCCTGACATGTGGGAGTTGTTTAAAGACCAGCAGATCCGAGTTTGATATTGAGGTACAGGATTTATCCACATTTGAAAAGGCTTAGGGACAATCAGCATGGTTTTGTGTGGGCAGATCACGCAACATTGATCGAGGGTTTGGTGGTGGTGATACAGGTTATAAGATACAGGAGTAGAATTAGGCCATTTGGCCCATCAAGTCTGCTCTGTCATTTCATCATGGCTGATACATCTTTCCTCTGAGCCCCAATCTCCTGAACTTCTCCCTGTATCCCTTCATGCACTGACCAATCAAGAACCAATCAACCTCCACCTTAAATACCTAAAGTCTTGGCCTCCACAGCTGCCACCTGTGGCAATGAATTCCACAGATTCACCACTCTCTGAAGAAATACTTCCTCATCTTCATTCTAAAAGGATGCCACTCTCTTCTGAGGATGTGTCCTCTGGTCTTAGACACTCCCATCCTCTCCACATCAACTTTATCAAGGCCTTTCACCATTCGATAGGTTTCAATTCGTCATCCCTCATTGTTCTAACTTCCAGGGAATAAGGGCCCAGAGCCATCAAACACTCTTCATATGACAAGCTGTTTAATCCTGGAATCATTTTTGAGAATCTCGTTTGAAACCCATCCAGTTTCAGCTCATCCTTCTGAAGATAAAGGGCCCAAAACTGCTCCCAATACTCCAAGTGAGACCCCAGTACTTTATAAAGTCTCAACATTGCATCCTTGCTCTTATATTCTAGTCCTCTTGAAATGAATGCTAACATATTTGACTTCCTCACCACAGACTCCACCTGCAAATTAATCTTGAGAACCAGCACAATGACTCCCAAATCCCTTTGCACCTCACTTTAGACAATAGGTGCAGAAGTAGACCATTCGGCCCTTCGAGCCTGCACCGCCATTTGAGATCATGGCTGATCATCTACTATCAATACCCGGTTCCTGCCTTGTCCCCATATCCCTTGATTCCCCTATCCATAAGATACCTATCTAGCTCCTTCTTGAAAGCATCCAGAGAATTGGCCTCCACTGCCTTCCGAGGCAGTGCATTCCAGACCCCCACAACTCTCTGGGAGAAGAAGTTTTTCCTTAACTCTGTCCTAAATGACCTACTCATTATTCTCAAACCATGCCCTCTGGTACTGGACTCTCCCAGCATCTGGAACATATTTCCTGTCTCTATCTTGTCTAATCCCTTAATAATCTTATATGTTGCAATCAGATCCCCTCTCAATCTCCTTAATTCCAGCCTGTACAAGCCCAGTCTCTCTAACCTCTCTGCGTAAGACAGTCCGGACATCCCGGGGATTAACCTTGTGAATCTACGCTGCACTTCCTCTATAGCCAGGATGTCCTTCCTTAACCCTGGAGACCAAAACTGTACACAATACTCCAGGTGTGGTCTCACCAGGGCTCTGTACAAATGCAAGAGGATTTCCTTGCTCTTGTACTCAATTCCCTTTGTAATAAAGGCCAACATTCCATTAGCCTTCTTCACTGCCTGCTGCACTTGCTCATTCACCTTCAGTGACTGATGAACAAGGACTCCTAGATCTCTTTGTGTTTCTCCCTTACCTAACTCTACACCTTTCAGATAATAATCTGCCTTCCTGTTCTTACTCCCAAAGTGGATAACCTCACACTTATTCACATTAAACGTCATCTGCCAAGTATCTGCCCACTCACCCAGCCTATCCAAGTCACCCTGAATTCTCCTAACATCCTCATCACGTCACACTGCCACCCAGCTTAGTATCATCAGCAAATTTGCTGATGTTATTCTCAATGCCTTCATTTCGGGCTGAGAACCTTCATCAGGATGAGAACATGGAATATCACTGCCATGGATGTGGTGTACGCTCTGAAATGCCAGGGCCGCACTCTCTATGGCTTTGGCGGCTGAAAAACATACCGAGCTCTGTGGCACCCCACTATTCACCACCTGCCATTCCGAGAAACACCCATTCACCGCTACCCTTTGCTTTCTATCTGCCAACCAGTTTTCTATCCATGTCAATATCTTCCCCCCAATGCCACGAGCTCTGATTTTACCCACCAATCTCCTATGTGGGACATTACAAGTGCCTTCTGAAAATCGAGGTACACTACATCCACTGGATCTCCCTTGTCTAACTTCCTGGTTACATCCTCGGAAAACTCCAATAGATTAGTCAAGCATGATTTGCCCTTGGTAAATCCATGCTGGCTCGGCCCAATCCTATCACTGCTATCCAGATATGCCACTATTTCATCTTTAATAATGGACTCTAGCATCTTCCCCACTACTGATGTTAGGCTGACAGAATGAAAGTTCTCTGTTTTCTCCCTCCCTCCTTTCTTAAAAAGTGGGATAACATTAACCATTCTCCAATCCTCAGGAACTGATCCTGAATCTAAGGAACATTGGAAAATGATTACCAATGCATCTGCAATTTCCAGGGCCACCTCCTTTAGTACCCTAGGATGCAGACCATCTGGACCTGGGGATTTGTCAGCCTTCAGTCCCATCAGTCTACTCATCACCGTTTCCTTCCTAATGTCAATCTGTTTCATTTCCTCTGTTACCCTATGTCCTTGGCCCATCCATACATCTGGGAGATTGCTTGTGTCTTCCCTAGTGAAGACAGATCTAAAGTACTTATTAAATTCTTCTGCCATTTCTCTGTTTCCCATAACAATTTCACCCAATTCATTCTTCAAGGGCCCAACATTGTTCTTAACTGTCTTCTTTCTCTTCACATACCTAAAAAAGCTTTTGCTATCCTCCTTTATATTCCTGGCTAGCTAGCATTCGTACCCCATTTTTTCTCCCCGTATTGCCTTTTTAGTTAAGTTCTGTTGTTCCTTAAAAATTTCCCAATCATCTGTCCTCCCACTCACCTTAGCTCTGTCATACTTCCTTTTTTTTAATGCTATGCAAACTCTGACTTCCTTTGTCAACCACTGTGGCCCCTTCCCCCCCTTTGAATCCTCCGTTCTCCAGAGGATGAACTGATTTTGCACCTTGTGCATTATTCCCAAGAATACCCGCCATTGCTGTTCCACTGTCTTCTCTGCTAGGATATCCGTCCAGTTAACTTTGGCCAGCTCCTCCCCCATGGCTCCATAGTCTCCCCTGTTCAACTGCAACACTGACACCTCCGATCTGCCCTCTCAAATTGCAGATAAAAACTTACCATATTATGGTCACTACCTCCTAATGGCTCCTTTACTTCAAGATCGCTTATCAAATCCTGTTCATTACACAAGTCTAAATCCAGAACAGCCTTGTCCCTGGTCAGCTCTCGTACAAGCTGTTCCAAGAATGCATCCCGTAGGCACTCTACAAACTCCCTATCCTGGGGTCCAGCACCAACCTGATTGTCCCAATTCACCTGCATGTTGAAATCCCCCATAACTACTGCAACATTACCTTTGCCACATGCCAATGTTAACTCCCTATTCAACTTGCACCCAATATCAATGCTACTGTTTGGTGGCCTGTAGACAACACCCATTAGGGTCTTTTTGCCCTTACTGTTCCTCAGTTCTATCCACACAGACTCTACTTCTCCTGATCCTATGTCCCCCCCCTTGCAAAGGACTGAACCTCATTCCTCACCAACAGGGCCACCTCACCCCCTCTGCCCACATTTCTGTCCCTACGATAGCACGTATACCCTTGTACATTCATTTCCCAGGTCTGATCTCCCTGCAGCCATGTCTCCATTATCCCAACAACATCATAGTTACCCATTCGCACCTGAGCTTCAAGCTCATCCACCTTGTTTCTGACACCGTGCATTCAGATATAGAATTTTTAGCCCATTTCTCCTCTCTCTGTTTAAATCGCTGCCTATTGTGCTTAACCCAGCTCCCCAAACTCCCATCGGGCTATACGCCCCTTGAATTTTGTTGTCCTTCCTAAATTTACTTATTCTTACTGCACATTTAACTCCATGTTCCGTCAGACCATCCTCCTGTACATGTGTCCTCCTTATCACTTGTTCCGCCTCACCTTTCTCTACCACACACTTAATATTCCGGAACCATGTAGCCCCCACCTGCCCTTTATTCTTCATCTCGCTATCCTCTCTCACATTCTGGATCCCTGCCCCCTGCAAATTTAGTTTAAACCCCCCCGAGAAGCACTAGCAAACTTTCCTGCAAGAATGTTAGTACCACTCCAGTTCAGGTGTAAACCGTCCCTTCGGAACAGATCCCACCTTCCCTGGAACAAAGCCCAATTATCTAAAAACCTGAAGCCCTTCCTCCTGCACCATCCTCTCAGCCACGTATTAATCTGTATAATCCTTCTGTTCCTTGCCTCACTCACACGTGGCACAGGTAGCAATCCTGAGATTGTTACCCTGGAGGTCCTGCCCTTCAGCTTCACACCTAACTCCCTGAACTCACTACGCAGGACCCCCTCACTACCCCTACCCACGTCGTTGGTCCCTACATGGACCACAACATCTGGGTTCTTGCCCTCCCTGTCGAGAATAACCTGCACCTGATCTGAGATGTCCCGGACCCCGGCACCAGGGAGGCAACATACCATCCGAGACTCCCGATCTTCCCCACAAAATCTCCTATCCGCCCCCCGACGATAGAATCCCCTATCACTACCGCTCTCTTCTCTTCCCTCCTCCCCTTCCTAGTCGAGGGTCCAACCTCAGTGCCAGAGACAGGACCACTGCAACTTGTTCCTGGTAGGTCATCCCCACCAACAGTATCCAAAACGGTATACTTATTGTTGATGGGAACGGCCACAGGGGTGCTCTGCTCTCTCTGTCTGCTCCCCCTGCCTCTCTTGACTGTCACCCATTTGCCTACCTCCTGTCTTTTCAGTGTGACTACCTCCCGATGACTCTTATATATCTCTGCCTCTGCCTCCCGAATGATCCGTAGTTCATCCAGCTCCTGCTCCAATTCCCTAACTCGGTCTGATAGGAGCTGCAGCTGGATGAACCTTTTGCAGGTGTGGTCATCAGGGACAACTGTGTTGACCCTGACCTCCCACATACTGCATACGGAGCACACCACTGCTCTAACTGTCTCCCCCATTACCTGATCCCAGATTAGTCAGAATAGATGAAAAAAGTACCTACTGACCTTACCTTTTTAACCTCAGCAAGCACGTACTCAGGCTCACTGATTTCCTCTCACCAAAGTCCACTTGCACCGAAGCCTGCTGAGCTAAAGCCCAGCACTCTACTCCCACGAACTCCACTGCCTGCTGCTAAAAGTGGGCCTCTTTTTAAACCCCGCGCTCGCTGCTGATGTCACCCGCACCTGCGCAGTTTTACCTTCCTCCTCAGGTACTGCCCAGGGAGGTCAGACGGTTTTGGCCTACCTACAACGGCTGATACTCCGATCCTCTGATCTCCAGTCGTCTGTCGACCTCCAGCACTCCTTACTCCCGCTCCGCTGCCCACACCAACACTGCCCGCTGCTAAAAGTGGGCTTTTTTCTGTATCTTTTCTCCCTTTAGAAAATAGTCAACCCTAATATCTCTTCAACCGAAGTGCATGACCATACACTTCCCAATTCTGTATTCCATCTGCCACTTATTTGCCCATTCGCTTCATCTGTCTGTCTTTCCCTATTTCCTCAAAAATACCTGTGCATCCACCTGTCTCTTCATATCATCTGCATATTTTGCAACAAATCCATCAACTCCATCATTCAAATCATTGACATATAACGTAAAAAGAATCAGTCCCAACATCTTGGTGCTTGATGAGGGCAAGACTGTGGACATGATCTCTATAGAGCTTAGTAAGGCATTTGAAAAAGACCCGTGGGATTCAATATAAATTGCTATTTCAATTCAGAAATGGATTCCTCATAGAAAGCTAAGTAGTGCTGGAAGTCCATGAACAGTGGTGATCCACAAGGATTGAAGCTGGGAATTATGCTGATTGTGATATATATCGATGTTTGGATGAAAATGTTGATGGGTGGTTTACAAGTTTACAGGTGACAGCAAGATTGGTGGAATTGTGGACAGTGTAAACATTGATCAATGCACACAATGGGATATAGATCACAAACAGATATGCAGAGAAGTTGCAGAAGGAATTTAATCTGGGAGGGAATGCGGTTTTGCACTTTGGGAGGTCAAATGAAAGAAGAAAGTATAATGTTAATGATTGACTCCTTCCCAGCATTGGTGTAAAGAGTGATCTTGGGATCCAGGCACATAGTTCACTGAACGTGGCTGCACAATGGGATAAGGTGTACAGAACGCTGGTCCCGACTAGTCAGGGTGTTGAGTAAGGGAGTCATGTATTAAGACAGGCACACAAACGTACAGGGAATGGACCATGTCCAGGTAGGCGTGTTCAGCTCCTTCAAGTCAGTATTTAGTTGATAGATAGATAGATAGATACTTTATTCATCCCCATGGGGAAATTCAACTTTTTTCCAATGTCCCATACACTTGTTGTAGCAAAACTAATTACATACAATACTTAACTCAGTAAAACATATGATATACATCTAAATCACTATCTCAAAAAGCATTAATAATAGCTTTTAAAAAGTTCTTAAGTCCTGGCGGTAGAATTGTAAAGCCTAATGGTATTGGGGAGTATTGACCTCTTCATCCTGTCTGAGGAGCATTGCATCGATAGTAACCTGTCGCTGAAACTGCTTCTCTGTCTCTGGATGGTGCTATGTAGAGGATGTTCAGAGTTATCCATAATTGACCGTAGCCTACTCAGCGCCCTTCGCTCAGCTACCGATGTTAAACTCTCCAGTACTTTTGATGCACCATTGGCAGCAATTACAGCCTTGAGTCTGTGTGGATAGGTCTCTATCAGCTTTGCACATCTGGACACTGCAATTTTTCCCCATTCTTCCTTACAAAACTACTCAAGATCTGTCAGAATGCATACAGTTTGTGAGTGAAAAGCTCTTTTCAAATCCAGCTACAGATTGAAGTCTGGACTCTGACTTGGCCACTCCGGGACATTAACTTTGCTGTTTTAATGCATTCCTATGCAGCTTTGGTTTTAAGCTCGTGGTCATTGTCTTGCTGGAAAACAAATCTTCTCCCAACTCTCAGTTTTCTTGCAGACTGTGTTACGTTTTCCTCCAGGATTTCCCTGTATTTTGCTGCATTCATTTTACCCTCTACCTTCACAAGCTTTCCAGGGCTTGCTGCAGTGAAGCACAATGCACCATGCTCCACAGTAGGGATGGTGTGTTTTTGATGATGTGCAGTGTTTGGCTTACATCAAACTTACGAGATCAGTCTGATTGCAAAAAAAGTTCTATTTTACTTTCAGACCATAGAACCTTCTTCCAGCTGGCTTCAGAGTCCCTCTTGTCCTCTGACAAACTCCAGGTGAGATTTCATGAGAGCTTTTTTCAACAGTGGCTTTCTCTTTGCCACTCCCTGATAAACCTGTGACAGGTGAAACACCTGGGCAACTATCATTGTATGCAAAATCTCTCCCATTTTAGCCATGGAAGCTTGAGTTATCAAAGGTTGAGTTATCTAGAGTTATCAAAGGTGTTTTGGTAGCCTCTCTCTCTAGTTCTCTTCTTGCACAGCTGCTCAATTTTTGAACACTGTCTGCTCGAGGTAGATTTACAGCTGTGCCATATTCTTTCCACTTCTGGATGATAGAGATCTAGAAGATTATAAGGCTACTAGGAAGGTGCTTAAGGAGGAAATTAGGAGAGCCAGAAGGCCTTGGCGGGCAGGATTAAGCAAAACCCCAAGGCATTCTACAAGTATGTGAAGAGCAAGAGGATAAGACATGACAGAATAGGACTTATCAAGCGTGACAGTGGGAAAGCGTGTATGCAACAGGAGGAAATAGCAGAGGTACCTAATGAATACTTTACTTCAGTGTTCACTATGGAAAAGGATCTTAGTGATTGTCGTGATGACTTGCAGCAGACTGAAAAGCTTGGGCATATAGATATTAAGAAAGAGGATGTGCTGGAACTTTTGGAAAGTTGGATAAGTCACTGGGACCGGACGAAATGTACCCCAGGCTACATGGGGTAGGCAAGGGGTGGAGATTGCCGAGCCTCTGGCGATGCTCTTTGCATCATCAATGGGGACGGGAGAGGTTCTGGAGGATTGTGGATGTTGTTCCTTTATTCAAGAACGGGAGTAGAGATAGCCCAGGAAATTACAGACCAGTGAGTCTTACCTCAGTGGTTGGTAAGATGATGGAGAAGATCCTGAGAGGCAGGATTTATGAACATTTGGAGAGCTATAATATGATTAGGAGTAGTCAGCATGGCTTTGTAAAGGGCAGGATGTGCCTTACAAGCCTGATTGGATTTTTTGAGGATGTGACTAAACACATTCATGAAGGATGAGCAGTAGATATAGTGCATATGGATTTCAGCAAGGCATTTGATAAGGTACCCCATGCAAGGCACTTGATAAGGTACCCCATGCAAGGCTTACTGAGAAAGTAAGGAAGCATGGGATCCAAGGGGACATTGCTTTGTGGATCCAGAACTGGCCTGCCCACAGAAGGAAAAGAATGGTTGTAGACGGGTCATACTCTGCATGGAGGTCGGTCACCAGTTCTGGGACCCTTCGTGATCTTTATAAATGACCTGGATGAGGAAGTGGAAGGATGGGTTAGTAAGTTTGCTGATGACACAAAGGTTGGAGGAGTAGTGGATAGTGTGGACGGCTGTCAGAGGTTACAGCGGAACATTGATAGGATGCAAAACTGGGCTGAGAAGAGGCAGATGGAGTTCAACCCAGTTAAGTCCGAAGTGGTTCATTTTGATAGGTCAAATATGATGGCAGGATATAGTATTAATGGTAAGACTCTTTGCAGTGTGAAGGATCAGAGTGATCTTGGGGTCTGAGTCCATAGACGCTCAAAACAGCTGCGCAGGTTGACTCAGTGGTTGAAAAGGCATAGGGTGTATTGGCCTTCATCAATCGTGGAATTGAATTTAGGAGCCGAGAGGTAATGTTGCAGCTATACACAACCCTGGTCAGAACCCACTTGGAGTACTGTGCTCAGTTTTGGTCACCTCTCTACAGGAAGGATGTGGAAGCCATAGAAAGGGTGCAGAGGAGATTTACAAAGACGTTGCCTGGATTGGGTAGCATACTTTATGAGAATAGGTTGAATGAACTCAGCCTATTCTCTTTGGAGCAAAGGAGGATGAGAGGTGAACTGATAGAGGTGTACAAGATGATGAGAGGCATTGATAGTGTGGATAGTCAGAGGCTTTTTCCCAGGGCTGAAATGGCTGCCACAAGCGGACACAGGTTGAAGGTACTGGGGAGTAGGTACAGAGATGTCAGAGGTAAGTTTTTTTACTCAGAGAGTGGTGAGTGCATGGAATGGACTGCCGGCAACAGTGGTAGAAGCAGATACGATAGGGTCTTTTAAGAGGCTTTTCGATAGGTCCATGGAGCTTCGAAAAATAGAGGGCTATAGGTGAGCCTGGTAATTTTTAAGATAGGGACATGTTCGGCACAACTTTGTGGGCCGAAGGGCCTGTATGGTGCTGTAGGTTTTCTATGTTTCTATGACTAAACTGGACTCCAAGGGTATTCAGTGACTTGGAAATTTTCTTGTATCAGTCTCCTGACTTGTGCTTTTCAATAAGCGTTTTGCAGAGCTTCTTGGAGTGTTCTTTTGTCTTCATGGTGTAGTCTTTGCCAGGATACTGACTACCAACAGTCGTGTATTTTTACTACAATCAATTGAAACACCTTGACTGCACATGGTGATCTCCATTTAACTGATAATGTAACTCCTAAAACCAATTGGCTGCACCAGTGATGATTTGGTGTGTTATATTAAAGGAGGTGAATACTTATACAGACAATTATTTTGTGACTTCTATCTGTAATTAATTTAGAGCACTTTGTAGAGATCTGTTTTCACTTTGACACAAGAGTCTTTTTCTGCTGATCAGTTAAAAAAAGCCAAATGTAATCCACTGTGATTCAATATCGTAAAACAATAAAACATGGGGCATGAATACTTTTCATAGGCACTATACACGTAGGGACAGTGATGGTGAAAGCGAAGGGAAAGAAGACACAGTGAGGAGTGGTCTCAAGATCCTCAGGTGTTCCTCCCGATGGGATAAAGCACAAAAGGGGAAATATCAAAGAGAGATGAGAATGGAGCTGTGATTGTCATGAGAGATTTAATCAGAAGCAGACTGGTTTAGTGGGAACCTGGAACACAGAACTTCAGGATGGACTTACCTAAAACACTCAGAACCCAGGACAATGGATTTCTGTTGGACAAAGGTATTAATGGTCAAATAGTGAACCAACCCCCTCAAAAAGCTACCAAAATGCTCCCACTCCCTGTGCACCAGTAACAGGACTTTTATATGGGAATTTGGTGAGGAGCTCTGGGTAATATTAGGAGCTGGCTAACAGCTTGGTCAAAGTGGGAGGGTGCAAATATCTTCTCAGAGGATAAGGGGTTCAGTGGAACAAGCCCACAGCTGAGAATGAAGGTAACAAACCCCACTGCAGTGGAGGACTGCTGTTCCCAGGGTTGTCCAGGATAGAAACAGACCCTCTGGCCCATCACATTTATGCTCCTCATCACGCACAGCTATACTAATCGCACTTTCCTGCATTAATTTCATATCCCTCCAAGCCTTGCTCACTGAAGTACCTGTGCATGTGTCTCTAATATTGTTACACAGTTCCCTGTATGTGGCATCACAGGTAGACAGGGTTGTGTGTTCTACTTGCCTTATCAGCCAAAGAACTGCCTCTCATTAGACAAAGGAGATCCAGTGGATGTAGTGTACCTCGATTTTCAGAAGGCATTTGATAAGGTCCCACATAGGAGATTGGTGGGTAAAATCAGAGCTCATGGCATTGGGGGGGGGGGGGGGGAAGACATTCACATGGATAGACAACTGGTTGGCAGATAGAAAGCAAAGGGTAACGGTGAATGGGTGTTTCTCGGAATGTCAGGTGGTGACTGGTGGGGTGCCACAGGGCTCGGTATTGGGACCACAGCTGTTTACGATTTACGTCAACGATTTAGATGAAGGCATTGAGAATAACATCAGCAAATTTGCTGATGATACTAAGCTGGGTGGCAGTGTGACATGTGATGAGGATGTTCGGAGAATTCAGGGTGACTTGGATAGGCTGGGTGAGTGGGCAGATACTTGGCAGATGACGTTTAATGTGAATAAGTGTGAGGTTATCCCCTTTGGGAGTAAGAACAGGAAGGCAGATTATTATCTGAACAGTGTAGAGTTAGGTAAGGGAGTAATACAAAGAGATCTAGGAGTCCTTGTTCATCAGTCACCGAAGGTGAATGAGCAAGTGCAGCAGGCAGTGAAGAAGGCTAATGGAATGTTGGCCTTTATAACAAAGGGAATTGAGTACAAGAGCAAGGAAATCCTCTTGCATTTGTACAGAGCCCTGGTGAGACCACACCTGGAGTATTGTGTACAGATTTGGTCTCCAGGGTTAAGGAAGGACATCCTGGCTGTGGAGGAAGTGCAGCGTAGATTCACGAGGTTAATTCCTGGGACGTCCGGACTGTCTTACGCAGAGAGGTTAGAGAGACTGGGCTTGTACATGCTGGAATTAAGGAGATTGAGAGGGGATCTGATTGAAACATATAAGATTATTAAGGGATTGGATAAGATAGAGGCAGGAAATATGTTCCAGATGCTGGGAGAGTCCAGTACCAGAGGGCATGGTTTGAGAATAAGGGGTAGGTCATTTAGGACAGAGTTAAGGAAAAACTTCTTCTCCCAGAGAGTTGTGGGGGTCTGGAATGCACTGCCTCGGAAGGCAGTGGAGGCCAATTCTCTGGATGCTTTCAAGAAGGAGCTAGATAGGTATCTTATGGATAGGGGAATCAAGTGATATGGGGACAAGGCAGGAACCGGGTATTGATAGTAGATGATCAGCCATGATCTCAAAATGGCGGTGCAGGCTCGAAGGGCCGAATAGTCTACTTCTGCACCTATTGTCTATTGTATATTGTCTATTAGAATTGTACAGAACTGTAAAAGACACATTTAAAGGGGATCTGAGGGGTAAATATTTCACACAGAGAATAGCTGGCATCCGGAATTAACCTCCCAAAACAGAGTCAGTGATTTATACAGAACTGAAACCGTCCCTTCGGTAAAACTCATCCACGCCGACCAAGTTGTCGACCTGAACTCGTCCCATCCGCCTGCATTAGGCCCGTGTCCCTCTCAACCTTTCCTATCCATGTAACTGTGCAAATATGGTTGAAATATTGTACCTGAGGCAGAGAGCCGGTGCGGTGAGGCGCTGACAGACACTCACTGTTCCGTGGGCAGGAAGAGGAGAGGCCGATTCCCACAGTGGAGCCGAAACCCCAACAAGATCGACTCCACTTTACTACAACCCCGTGACCGCCATTCCGGACCGTTCCCCTGGAAACGACGTCGGTAAAAAACACTGTGACGTCAGCGCGTCACGGGGAGCAATATCGTGTGACACGTGACGTGAGTCAGCAGCCCGGGGGCGGGGCAGAGGAAGCTGTCAATCAGTGGAGCCGCTGAAAAACTAGTGAGAATTGTGACAGAGTGGGAATAGTGGGGGATTTCGGTGAATGGTGACCCCTCTCCCTCCCTTGGGACTTCAGTGTGTTATAGACAGTAATATTCATATTTTCATTTGACTCCGGTCTTATAAATACTTAATGTTTGTATTTTGTATATTTTTGTTTCGATGATCTTTTATAATTTTGGGTAAAAAACATTGGAACAAGATCACTGAACATTTCATGAAAAAAGAAAGTTACGGAAAAATATTGCAAAACCAAAAATTTAATCCAAAGTAAGTTGTTATCACAATACGCATATGTCACCATATAGTCCAAAGTACAAGGTAAAATTTATTCTCACAATACAGACGTGTCACCAGATACAACGCTGAGATTCTTTTTCTGCGGGTATTATTAGCAAAACTATAGAACAGTAACTGTGAACTGTAAATATGAGGAACTATAAACTGTTATCAAACTGTGCAAATGCAGAAAAATAAATAGCAATAAATATCGAGCAGGAATTAATGATATAACACAATCCTGAAATGAATGTAACTATCCACTTTTGTTCAAGCCCCTGATGGTTGAGGGGTAGTAACCGTTCTTGAACCTGGTGCTGCGAGTCCTGAGGTATCTGTACCTTCTGCCTGATGGTAGCAGTGAGAAAAGAGCATTGTCTGGGTGGTGAGGATCTATGATGATTTATGTTGCTTTCCTACAGCAATATTTCATGTGGAAGGGCTCAGTGGTAATGAATGTTTTAACTGTGATATACCTGGGCTGGATCCACTACCCTTCGTGGTATTTTCCACTCAAAGGCCTATGTTCCACTATGTTCCACTATGTTCCTATACCAGGCTGTATTACAGCCAGTCAGCACACTTTCCACCACACATTTATAGAAGCTTGCCAAGGTTTTCAATGACATGCTGAACCTCCGCAGAGTCCTGAGCAAGTACAGGTGCTGTTGTGCTTTCATTGTATAAGGTCCAGGACAGGTCAGGAATTTAAAGTTACTTACTCTCTCCAACTCAGTTCGTCCTTTGAGTACTGGCTCCGGTATCTCCAGTTTCCTCTCCTAAAGTCCACAATCAGTCCCTTGGTTTACTGTCATTGAGTAAGTGGTTGTTGTTATTATGTCAATCAGCCAGATTTTCGATCTCCCTCCTGTATGATAATTCATAACTCCCTTTGATACAGCCCACAACAGTAGTGTAATCAGTAAACTTGTATATGGTAACACAGACAAAATGCTGGTGGAACGCAGCAGGCCAGGCAATATCTATAGGAAGAAGTACAGACGACGTTTCGGGCCGAGACCCTTCGTCAAGACTGACTGAAAGAAGAGATAGTAGGA
Organism: Hemitrygon akajei; assembly: GCF_048418815.1. Taxonomy (NCBI): domain Eukaryota; kingdom Metazoa; phylum Chordata; class Chondrichthyes; order Myliobatiformes; family Dasyatidae; genus Hemitrygon; species Hemitrygon akajei. The sequence goes on from NC_133151.1 coordinate 46,463,610, forward strand.
GATTTGAAAGTGGGAGGGAGAGGGGGAGAACTGAAATGATAGGAGAAGACCGGAGAGGGAGGGATGAAGCTAAGAGCTGGAAAGTTGATTGGCAAAAGGGATACACAGCTGGAGAAGGGAAAGGATCATGGGATGGGAGGCTGAGGGAAAGAAAGGGGTAGGGGAGCACCAGAGGGAGCTGGACAGCAGGCAAGGAGTGATTGTGAAAGGGACAGAGGGGGAAAAAAAGGAAAAAGAGGGAAAAGGGCGAAAATAAATAATAAATAAATAAATAAGTCGATGGATGGATGAATGAATAAGCAAACAATAAATAAATAAATAGATAGGTGATGGGGTAAGAAGGTGAGGAGGGGCATTAACGGAAGTTAGAGAAATCAGTCTTCATGCCATCAGGTTGGAGGCCACCCAGACAGAATATAAGGTGTTGTTCCTCCAACCTGAATGTGGCTTCATCTCGACGGTAGAGGAGGCCATAGATTGACATATCAGAATGGGAATGGGACGTGGAATTAAAATGTGTGGCCACTGGGAGATCCTGCATGTTTGCAAACTTGTATATTGTGTTGGAGCTGTACTTAGCCACACAGTTATAGGTCGAAAGCGAGTGGAGCTGGGGGCTAAGCTCACGTCCCTGTGATGCTCCTGTGCTGACAGAGATTGTGGAGGAGATGTGTTTGCCAATCCGAACTGACTGCGGTTTGCAACTGAGGAAATCCAGGAACCAATCGCACAAGTGGGTATTGAAGCCCATGTCTTGCAGTGTGCGGATTAGTTCTGAGGGCATGATGGTGTTAAATGCTGAGCTGTAGTCAATAAAGGGCATCCAGATGTTTGCATCTTTGGTGTCCAGATGTTCCAGAGTTGTGTGAAGAGCCAACGAGACACATCTGCTGTTGCTTCAGTAGGTGAATTGCAGAGGATCCAAGTCACCATTCAGACAAGAGCTGATTTGCTTCAACACCTGCCTCTCAAAACATATGTGGTTTCAGCGTTTTCAGTTTTATGTCGTCCGTCACCCTCTGGTGCAAACCATTCATGTAGACCGTGAAAAGCCGGGTCACAGCATCAATTGTTAGTCACCATCTTGCAACGCTGGAGTGGACCATTTATAGAAGCCTTTTCTGGATAGTCTCTGTGGCGCAATCGGTGAGCGCGTTCGGCTGTTAACCGAAAGGTTGGTGGTTCGAGCCCACCCAGGGACGCTGGTGTCCAGCAGCTTTTGCCGTGCGTTGTATTGCCCGCTGGGAAACCCTGAGCTGTCCGGAGATCGGCGTTCCTGCTACTGCCTCACCACGTTCAGTGGCATTTAAAATGTTTGTTGTCGCGTACCGAGATACAGAAAGCTTCGCTTTCACGCTGTTCCGAGAGATCAGATCATTCCACAGTGTATTGAGAGAGAACAATGTTCTCCTCCCAAGCTTTTTTTAATTTTATCTAAAAAGATTGTCTAGAATCAATCAGCAAGTTATAGATACCAGTATTAGATAGATAGATAGATAGATAGATAGATAGATAGATAGATAGATAGATAGATAGATAGATAGATAGATAGATAGATAGATAGATAGATAGATAGATAGATAGATACTTTATTCATCCCCATGGGGAAATTCAACTTTTTTTGATGTTAAACTCTCCAGTACTTTGCTCACGACAGAGCCCGCCTTCCTTACCAGCTTATTAAGACGTGAGGCGTCCCTCTTCTTAATGCTTCCTCCCCAACACGCCACCACAAAGAAGAGGGCGCTCTCCACAACTGACCTATAGAACATCTTCAGCATCTCACTACAGACATTGAATGACGCCAACCTTCTAAGGAAGTACAGTCGACTCTGTGCCTTCCTGCACAAGGCATCTGTGTTGGCAGTCCAGTCTAGCTTCTCGTCTAACTGTACTCCCAGATACTTGTAGGTCTTAACCTGCTCCACACATTCTCCATTAATGATCACTGGCTCCATATTAGAACCATTAACAAAAGGTTTAAAATTTAAAAGATCGTCCAGTAAATTTTTATCAGGACCTATAGGAAAAGTAGTTAATTGGGAACATAAGAAATCTCTAATTTGAAGGTATCTGTAAAAATGTGTTTTTGGGAGTGCAAATTTAGTTGACAATTGGTCAAATGAAGCAAGAGATCCTGAGATAAACAGGTCCCAAAATCACTTAATACCTAGTTCATCCCAATCCTTAAAGACTTAGTCAGTCATGGAAGGGATAAAAAAAATAATTAAGGAGAATGGGAGATGATAATGAAAAATTCGCTAAACCAAAAAATGTCCTAAATTGAGACCAAATCCTTAAAGTTTGCTTAACAATTATGTTATCTGTTATTTCATTTGCTGAAAAAGAAGAGTATGATCCAAGAAGAAAGACAATAGAGGAATTTTTTACAGAATTAACTTCTAAGGAGACCCATGATGGGCAATCTTTACGATAAATATAATAGGACCAGAAAGTAATATTCCTTATATTGGCAGCCCAATAGTAAAACCTAAAATTGGGTAGGGCTAATCCACCCATCTCTTTATTTCTTGGGAGGATGACCTAAATTGTCAGATTTCTGATGATAGATGGAATAAAATTCTTCAACGGGTTAATAAATCATCCTTCTGTACTCGTCATTCTCTTCTACACTTTAAAGTGGTTCAGAGAGCTTACATTTCTAAATAGAAGCTGTACAGTTTTTATCCGAATGTTTCTCCACTTTGTAATAAATGCAACTCTGCTGATGCCTCTTTAATTCATATGTTTTGGTTTTGCCCTAAAATTGAAAAGTTTTGGCGGGAAGTATAGGGTCCAATTTGACCCAAATCCCCTTACTCAGCAGGGGTGTCAAACTCATTTTAGGTCACGGGCCAGATTGAGCAAAATGCAGCTTCATGTGGACCGGATCAGTCGGACGCGTGCGAACGCAGCTTTCGTTGCCTCCGTTTTTTCAGCCTGCTCTCATGTGTCTCAGTCTCTGCTATAACTACGAAGTGTTTCACTCTACAAATTCCGTTTTTTATGAAGAAGACTGCCGAATAAACACTAAAAACCCTGAAAACCTGGTACCTGAATAAACTCAGCATTAGCCATATCATACGCCATAGGCGCTTCGATTACTGGGGCCAGCTTTAATAGTAATTAGATATTATCTCGCGGGCCAAAGATAATTCCACCGCGGGCCGGATTTGGCCCGCGGGCCTTGAGTTTGACACATATGCCTTACTGCCTTGTTTGGTATTATTGCAAATGAAGATATAACTTTAAATACTCCTAACCTACAGGTTTTAGTTTTTACTTCTCTTTTAGCAAGAAGAGCAATCTTGCTTAAATGGATGGAGTCTACCCCTCCTACACATCTTCAATGGCTACGTGATATTATGACTTATTTAAATTTAGAAAAGATCCGCAGCTCAGTCTTAAATTCGAAACAATCTTTTTATGATATCTGGGGACCTTTCCTAAATTACTTTTCCAATTTATAAAGTTTAACAGTCCACAGACTTTTATGTATATTTTTATCTTCTCTTCTTAAGCGAATATGTTTTTTTTCTAATTATCCATTATCATCCATCAGCTTTTTTCTTTGGTAGTAGGGTTGGTAGGGGGTTGACTGTGTTTTTTATATAAAAAAATATTTTATGATGTATAACCTATCTTTAAATTTTTGATTACAGAGTGGTATACCTTTATGTCTTATACTATAACATTTTGATCAATTTTATTACAATATATGAATGTACACAAGTTTTGTTGAGATGTATCTATGTGTTGCACTATGTAAATCTTGTTTTTTTCTTCTGAATAAAAATATTGTAAAAAGAAAAGAGAGAGAACAATGTTAAGCAATAACAGAATGCAGAATAAAATGTCACTGCGACAGAGAAAGCACAGTGCGGGTAAATAATCAGGTGTCGCATCATAACGGGTAGATTCTGAGGTCAAGGGTCCATCTTATTGTACTCGGACACCATTCAACCGACAGAACAGCGGAGTTGAAGCTACCCATGAGTTTGTACCTTCAGCCGGATAGAAGAAGGGAAAACAGATAATACCCGGGGTGCATGATATCTTTCTGTCAGGAAAATGGTAGGACACCGAGGAGTGCAGTAGAACAGAGGGATCTGGGAGTACAGATACATAATTCCCTAAAAGTGGCGTCACAAGTAGATAGAGCTGTAAAGAGAGCTTTTGGTACATTGGCCTTTATAAATCAAAGTATTGAGTATGAGAGTTGGAATGTAATGGTGAGGTTGTATAAGACATTGGTGGGACCGTATTTGGAGTATTGTGTGCGGTTTTGGTCACCTAATTACAGGAAGGATATTAATAAGGTTGAAAGAGTGCAAAGAAAGTTTACAAGGATGTTGCCGGGACTTGAGAAACTGAATTACAGAGAAAGGTTGAATAGGTTAGGACTCTATTCCTGGAGCGTGGGAGAATGAGGGGTGATTTGACAGAGGTGTATAAAATTATGATGGGTATAGATAGAGTGAATGCAAGCAGGCTTTTTCCACTGAGGCCAGTGTAGAAAAAAAACAGAGGTCATGGGTTAAGGGTGAAGGGGGAAAAGTTTAAAGGGAACATGGGGGGGTGGAGCTTCTTCACACAGAGACTGGTCGGAGTGTGGAATGAGCTGCCAGATGAAGTGGTGAATGCGGGATCACTTTGATATTTAAGAAAAACTTGGACAGGTACATGGATGAGAGGGGTTTGGAGGGATATGGCCCAGGTGCAGGTCAGTGGGACTAGGCAGAAAAATGGTTCAGCACAGCCACGAAGGGCCAAAAGGCCTGTTTCTGTGCTGTAATGTTCTATGGTTCTATGAGTGTGTAAGATCCGCTTCTCTTTGTGCATAAGTGTGCGTTGCCTCGAGCGACATCCTTGGAACTAACCGACTTGCCGGGTCTAATGTCTTGGTTTTGATTTAATTTGGTCATTCAGTTGGAGTCTAATTGGTTTCATCCCACATCGGTCCTAGACCATCTTATTTTCACTATGGATGTCCAAACCCTATACACGTCCAGCAACTCCACACCCCCCGCACCAGGAAGGTCTCAAAGCTCTCCGCTTCCATCTGTATAACAAACCCAGCCAGCTCCCCTCTACCACCATTCACCTCTTCCGGCCGAACTTGGCCTCCCACTTCCTTTAAACACACGGTGTAGCCACGGACGCTGTCATGGGTCCCAGCTGTGCTTTCCTGTTTGTCGGTTACGTGGAACAGTCTCTGTTCCAAGCCATCACTGGTATCGCTCCCTCACTTTTCCTGTACTACATACATAAACGGCAGCATTGCCGGTTCTTTCTGCACCCGCGTGGAACTCGTCCACTTCATCAGCTTTGCTTGTAACTTCCACCCAGCCCAAAAGTTTACCTGGTCCCTATCCGACACCTCCCTCCCTTTTCTCGATCTCTCTGTCTCTATCTCTGCAGACAGCTTGTCTACTGATGCCTATTATAACCACACAGACTCCCACAGCAACCTGGACTATACCTCTCCCCACCCCGTTACTTGTAAAAATGCCAGCCCCTTCTCTCAATTCCTCCGTGTCCGCAGGAGATTCATTTAAGAGCAAAGGAGATATCATTTTTTTTTTCAAAGCTGCCCTCAACAGAATCTCTCCCATTTTGCTCACGTCTGCCCTCACCCCATCCTCGCGCCCTCCACCAGGATAGGGTTCGTCTTGTGGTCACCTACCTCCCCCTCCCAACAGCCTGCGCCTCCAGCACACAATTCTCGGTAACTTCCGCCATCTCCGGCGGGATCCCACCACGAAACACATTTTCCCTCCCCCCTCTACTTTCTGCAGGGATCCCATGTGAATCCCATGTGCGTTCGTCCCTCCCACTGATCTCTCTCCTGGCACTCATCCTTGCAAGTGAAACAAGTGCCCCTACACATCTGCCCTCATCACCATTCAGGGCCCCAAGAAATCCTTCCAAGTAAGGGGACACCTCAGCTGTGAGTCTTTCAGGATCATCTACCAGGTCCAGTTTGTCCAGTGTTGCCTCCTGTATATCGGTGAGACCTGACACAGATTAGGAGTCCACTTCAGCGAGCACCTTACACTCCGTCCACCAGAACAAGCCAGATCTCCCAGTGGCCACCCATTTTAATTCCACTTCCCATTCCAATTCCGACAAAACAGCCCATTAGCCCATGGCCTCCTGTATTGTCGTGATGAGGCTACACCCAGGGTGGAAGACATTATATTCCGTCTGGGTAGCCTCCAACCTGATGGCATGAACATCGATTTCTCAAATGTCCGGTAATGCCCCCTCCTTCACGAAGCCCCATTCTCTTTTCCATCTCTGACATCCGTTACCTGTCCGTCACCTCCCCCTGGTGATCCTCCCTCTTTTCTTTCTTCCATGGCCTTCTCCCCTTCCCTGTTATCCAGCCCAGTATCTCTCTCACCAATCAAATTTTCAGGTCTTTAATTTACCAGACACCCCCCCCCCCCCCGCCGGATTCACCTGTCACCTCATGTTTCTTCCTCCCTCCCCACCGTCTGGCTCTGATTCCTCGTCGTTTTTTTCTCCAGCCGGGATGAAGGGACTCGGCCCGAAACGTCCTCTGTATTTTTCCCACAGGTGCTACCTGGCCTGCTGACTTCCTCCAACATTTTCTGTGTTGCTTGGTTTTCCATCACCTGCGATTTTCTCTTTGTGCCTCTATCCATGTCGTTGCACACTCACATATTCATGTGCCGATCTAAGAACATCGTACACCCTTCCGTCTCTGAACCTGGCAGCCCGTTCCAAGCACCCACCCCACTCCGTCTGAAAACGTGAGCCGCACATCTTCTTTAAACTCTCTCCCACTCCGACCTTACATTCATTCCCGCTAGAATTTCAAATCCTTACCCTGGGAACCAATTCTGACTCTGCCCAATCTATGACTCTCATAAAAACACAAAATGCTGGCAGACCACGTCACTACCTCCTCCCATAGATGCTGTCTGGCCTGCTGAGTTCTGCCAGCATTTTGTGTTTTTATTCATTTCCAGCATCTGCAGATTCACTCGTGTTGCCCATGTCTCTCATAATTTTCTACCTCATAATTCGATCAAGTTTCCTCTCAGGCTCTGACATCCCAATGAAAGCTCAAACACTTTGATCAGGCAACGTCCGGGCAACGCTTTATAAATCCTTCCTGTGAAGTGTCCATTCTTGCTGAATCTGGAATAGAGTCAAAACAGGATTTAACGGGAAACTCTTGAGCGACGTTAATTCCAACTCTGATCCACGACACAGTGGATGATAACTAATGAACCAATCTTAAACTCGCAGCGTCAATTAGCGTGAGTCATTACTCGGCCCTTGGAGTTCCGCGTAGACCGTGTCTATGTAAGAGGTTTAGTTGTTCTGTAGTCTAAAACTGTACAACCTGCGATGGCCGGGAATCGAACCCGGGTCAACTGCTTGGAAGGCAGCTATGCTCACCACTATACCACCATCGCTCAATGATGTTGCAAAGGATTTGAGGTGGTGAGGCGTCTTCCATAGTTCCGTGTGACTCCATCAGTCTCCAAGCTGCTGTCTGTCGGGACATTCCTCACTCTGCTGCAGGTCCTGTTCCGGTAAATTAATGTCACCATCACCAACAAACCGGAGTTATGCAACCCACAGCGGGCATACTCCAAGAATGAGACTGAGTTAGAACCGAGTCCTGAATGAGTCGTAGACCCTACTAATGGGATCCTTCCCTACCTCACGCATCACCAAATGGATAAACAAATCCTGATTGGAATTGTCCTTTCAAACCACACGCTGATGGGAGCCCTTGAACACAGTAAGTGACGGGATCGCTAAAGAATCCCGACACCCCTCCAGTTACACAGTGAGAAGGGGATGTGTGAAAAGCGCCAGATCCACACTCAACAAACAAACGTCAGGGTGACTCTGTACCCTGAAAACGTGCGGCAGATTCCATATTCTCGTATATTCCTCGTCAGTACAGTGGTTAGAATCCCCGCCCGTCATGTGAGAGACACCCGATCGGGACACCGTTTCCTGCTTCAAATATAAGGTGTTGAAGTGATCATTGAGACTATGGGACGGGAGAGTTTCCCGAGAACATGGGCCGTTGGGTTCAACCTCTTTCCTCAGACATTCTCTCAGCGAGTCGGTATCTAAGCGCCGTTCCGAGTTACACTCAGTGTCCCGAATCCGTCAGTCCGAACACATTAAACCGGGGCTGTTGCTGTGAGCACGTCTCCTTCAGTACGTCTGCATGACTGTGTGGAGAAGACAGGCAAAGGGACACTTGAGACACTTGGCACAGAACAATCCAAGTGGACATAGGAATTGCTCGAACGCATGCGCAGTGAGGCTCCGCCCCTAGACCTGATTGACAGTGCACAGCTGAAGACATGCGCAGTCCCATTCCCTCGCCCACCGGCAGCGGCGCCTTGGAATCAGCCGTGAGTGGGGAGTACCCGGGCCCGAAGCGGTAAATTGAGGAGGTGAGCCGGGGAGATCCGGGGGACACCTCGGCCCGGCAATCGGAACTGGGTTCTGGAAGACCGGAGACAGGGGGAGGGGGAGACAACCGGAGAGTGTTGGGGCGACAGTGACGGTTGCTGGCGGTTTGACCACCTGTAATGACTGAGAGGAGCCGATGACAGGGAAATTCAGATGGGGAGTTCAGTGATAGAATGGAATGGATTTTGGCAAGAAATAAAAGGATAATGAGTCGGGAGGGACGGGTTTGGATGAGGAGGATCGCCCGGTAAGGGAAGAAGGATTGGGGTAGAAGATGCTGTCGATTTCACGGTAATGATTAATTTTATATCTTTTTTGTGATAAGCGTCTTCATCCCGGTAAATTAACTAAGGGTATTCAGAAGGATATTGGTAACGTCAGCAATATGTCTGAGCAATGAGCGGGAGTAGGCTACGTGTGCTGATTTGAAACAACAGGAGAAAATACTGAAAATGCAGACTCTGGACGGAAGCAAAATTGTCAGTACATTGGTGGGGAAAACGAGGTTCGGAATCATTGTGTGTGTGTGTGTGTGTGTGTGTGTGTGTGTGTGTGTGTGTGTGTGTGTGTGTGTGTGTGTGTGTGTGTGTGTGTGTGTGTGTGTGTGTGTGTGTGTGTGTGTGTGTGTGTGTCTGTGTGTGTGTGTGTGTGTGTGTGAGAGAGAGAGCTTTGGCTAAGAGATTACAGACGGAGAGAAAGGGAAGGGGTTTCCCTGTTATGTTGTGCTTTTCTGGTGAATGGCTACCGTTGAAAAGTATATTTGGGCTGCATTAGTTAATCTGTCAGACGGGTTGACCCTCCACCGTTGCGGGTTTTCAAATGCCAAAGGGTGGGGCGTGTTTCTGCTGCTCGTGGCGGGAAATAGCGATATGCAAAATGCGGAGGTGAACAGGAATATTCGGATTGCGATGTCGGTGCTGAGGCGAGATGCTGCAACTGTGCGCATGCTCAGAGAGCTGCTTATCCAGGTTGCCCGTCGTCCTCGTTAGGTCGCATCTGGAATTCCCAGTTGGCGGACGATTTCCCTCCACGCCGCTCTGTCCCGACACTTGTCCACAACATCCCCAGTCTTGTCTAGCTTGGTCCAATCCTTGATGTTATCCAGCCACGTTGTTCTTTGTCCTCCTCTTCGTTTCTTTCCCTCCACTTTCCATCTAGCAAGTCCGACAAGATGTTATCTCTCCGCGTAACGTGTCCAGAATAAGCAACTTTTACCTTCATGCTCTTCTCCAGCAGTATCCGTGGTCTATCAGCTTCGGACAAAACCCTCTCATGTGAAACCTTCTCCACCCAGCTGATCTCCAACAGTCGTCGATAGCACCACATTTCAAAAGCATTAATTCTGTCATGTCAGCTTTCTCCGGGGTCCATGTTTCTGATCCACACCTCAGCACTGACCGTACGTAACACTCGAGGAAGCGGATTTACTTCGGTTGTCCGTTTTTACAAAAGGCTCAAGGAGCTCGGAAGGTGAAAACGGCGATCAGCATTTCTCATGCCGAAGCTGAGAGAAGCTGCGATTCGTCCACATCTGATGGATGTCGGGTTTCTACAGACAACTACTGGGATTCAGATGGAGAGAAGTTGTGCAGGGGAATGTGGCAGATGTGACATCTAGTGAGGTGTTGATTTAATAAAAAAAAATTGTGGCTCTACGTGCTGTGGTTAATGGAACAGTGTAGGTGGGAATGAAATCTGATAGATTCAGAATAGTGACGGATACGGCATGAAGGTATTTGGGATTAGCGGGGATTACTGCACAACAGGTGCATGAAGTACTTTAGAGAGTAGATTCAGAGAATGATAGTAGAGGGAAACTCCCTGTTGAGAGTGATTGGTAAATAGTCTGCTGGAGGGTGATTGGGAATGGGCTGGTGGTGGAGGGTAATTGGAGGATGATAGCAGAGGGAATGGGCTGGTGGTGGAGGGTAATTGGAGGATGATAGTAGAGGGAATGGGCTGGTGGTGGAGGATAATTGGAGGATGATAGCAGAGGGAATGGGCTGGTGGTGGAGGGTAATTGGAGGATGATAGTAGAGGGAATAGGCTAGTGGTGGAGGGTAATTGGCGGATGTTAGCAGAGGGAATGGGCTGGCGGTGGAGGGTAATTGGGGATGATAGTAGAGGGAATGGGCTGGTGGTGGAGGGTAATTGGGGATGATAGTAGAGGGAATAGGCTGGTGGTGGAGGGTAATTGGCGGATGTTAGCAGAGGGAATGGGCTGGTGGTGGAGTGTAATTGGAGGATGATAGCAGAGGGAATGGGCTGGTGGTGGAGGGTAATTGGAGGATGATAGTAGAGGGAATGGGCTGGTGGTGGAGGGTAATTGGAGGATGATAGTAGAGGGAATGGGCTGGTGGTGGAGGGTAATTGGGGGATGATAGTAGAGGGAATGGGCTGGTGGTGGAGGGTAATTGGGGGATGATAGTAGAGGGAATGGGCTGGTGGTGGAGGGTAATTGGGATGATAGTAGAGGGAATGGGCTGGTGGTGGAGGGTAATTGGGGAATGATAGTAGAGGGAATGGGCTGGTGGTGGAGGGTAATTGGGGAATGATAGTAGAGGGAATGGGCTGGTGGAGGGTAATTGGGGGATGATTGTAGAGGGAATGGGCTGGTGGTGGAGGGTAATTGGGGGATGATTATAGAGGGAATGGGCTGGTGGTGGAAGATAATTCTACACAGGGTGCTAGACATTGATATTTTCCAATCAAATTACAGTTTTTCATTGGAATGCATGAAGTATCTTATTCAACGGAGAGGAATTTTAAGAATCAGTTTTGGTGTTCCCTTGGGTGTTATCTGTGTACCAGAAACTTGTTGCAATCACATTTATAGTTTAATATTCCGGGTTATGAGTTCGTGGGCTAAACACAGAGCAGTGGGGGAGGGGTGTTACCATTGTGAAGGTTTATTGTAAAGAATTCTGCCTTCTCCAAAAAACAATGAATGCACAATTATTGAATTATTTTATCCACATGGAGGTATCAAAATTGAGTCGTGGTACTAAAAGTTGTTTTAAGAGAGGAAACGGGAAAATTCTTTTGGGTGTGAGAAATAATTTGATCAATTGTCTCTAGGCAGTACCATGCAAGAAGACTAACAGAGTGTAATTTCTGGATTGTGTGGACCTGCCCATCAAGCAGTTGTCCAGCAGAACTGGTAAGAACATATTCCTTGTTGGACACAGGAATGATCAGAGGCCATCAGAGACTGGAGAGGGGCGTTTTGTGTTTTGCCACGCAGGTCAACGCAAGAAGCTTTGCTGAAGCATTTGTGAGGAGAAGAGCAATAGCAAGGAGAGTTATTAGGAATGCTGAAAAAGCAGCTTGGAAGGGATTTTACTGAACAATTGGGAAGGAAACTGGCCTGGGAGTGGTGTGGAGAATGCTGAAGAAAATGAATGGTGTCAGCGGTTATAACCAGATTCCAGTATTGGTGGAAAATGGAAATTTGGCTGCAATAGACAAAGAAAAGGCAGAATTTCTGCAAAATACATTTATAAAGAGACACAGACCAGACAATTTAGGGGATGAGTATATTAAGAAATGAGAGTGTATTTTGATGAACTGTGGGAAGATTTTTGACAAACAAGAGGCGTTTGAGATTGCCATGGATGATAACTTTACGTTTGCTGAATTGAAACTTGCTGTCAATAGGACAAGTACTACAGCCCAGGACAGGATATGGGAAGCTATCATATACTCCAGTATCTCCCTGAGGCAGCCTAAAAGAAGTTGCTTGAGTTTTATAAGAAGGTCTGGAAGCAAGGAATGTTTGCAGGAGACTGGAAGAGGTCTGTGGTGAAGTCAATTGTAAAATCTGGGAAGGATCCGATGCTGTCCAGTTGTGACAGCCCTGTTGCTGTCACATCTTCACTGTGTAAAATAATGACAAAAATGGCAGCAATTAGGCTGATGATTGTTTTGGAGAGGAGAGAATTACTTCATCACTCCCAATGTGGGTTTCGTAAAGGGAGATCTATGATGCCCCTGTACTACAGGGAATGATATTTGGAAATCATTTTACGCTGAAAGAATCAGTAGTTGCAGTGTTTTTGGACATTGAAACAATTTATGATATTCTATGGAGGGAAAGGCTTTTGATTAGACTCAGTAAGTTTGCTATTGGTGGGAGGTTTTCAAATGGGTATCGTTTTTTATTGTTTGGGCGGTGTTACGTAGCCCGAAACTGGGTCACTTACCAGCAAAGATAGAGAGGTCCGTTGAAGTCTGATGGTACTATTTTTAACAGTATTTATTGATAGAAATATACAAAAATAATATCAATGCAAACACACAGATAATATATGTCGTCAATACTAAATCTAAAAGCGCGGGTATAATAATAATCAATAAGAAATAAGCTGTATCGTTGTCTAGGGGATAATGAATTGTCCGATGGAAATATATAGTTCGTTCGGTTCATACAGGCTGCAGCTGTTGGGGACCCTGTGTGGCAATTGTTGGAGAGGGATAGAGACGGGTTAAAACTTGCCCATTCCGTTTATGATGTCAATCCTTCGAGAGTCGTTGAGAGTTGAGTTCCCCGTTGTTAGCTAAAAACCGTTTTTCCGTGGCAAAGGTCACCGATTCCGGGCAAATGGAAGCGGAGGCACGTGGCCTTCCACCGGCTTTCGCTATTACAGGATCGCTAGCATTTCTTCTGGTGCGTCTGAGGGGCTGTTCCCCCACACCCTCTTTTATCCTGACTCGCAGGGCCGCAGATGTCAATCAGGTTGGGGGTGATGCAATCCCTCCCTCAACCAGCCCACTTTGCCTGAGGGCGTTCACGTAGCATAGTCTCCAATCCACAAATTCGCCTTCCGGAGACAGTGGCCATGTCCCGTAGCTTTACATCGCCGGGGGAACGAGACATTCCGCACGTCTCTCTCTCATTTTCTGGGCCCCCTGACCCAACCCAACAGTGACCCTGCGATTCTCACAAAGGAGGGGGCTGCAGGCATAACACCCCCTTTCTTCAACGCGTTTTTACCAGCGGTTAAAACGAAGTAGTACAGAGTTTTACAGGATTGTGGAATCTACCACAATACAAAAGCTTTTCCTTTTCACTACAGAGGAATACAGTTATACAGTCAATTCAGCATCTAAACAGTTAATGATTCCAGTGTCACTTCCTTTAATATCTTAACGTCTTGTACCTTACTAAAGTCTTGTAGCATCAGACTTCAATCTAATAACCACCTATTTTTATTTCCTCCCCTCAGCAACAAAACTAAGGAGGTGTGATCTTAGCTTACGTGCATTTACAAAAGTTTATGTAAATACTAATCTTTCGGTCGTTTTCAAACTTAACAGGCAGGCTTCCATTGGGTTTGTCTTTATTATTCACATGCTTTGTCGAAATCCCGTACAACCGGCTTTGCTATTTAAAAATGGCGTCCCCATTAACAGTCACCTCTTTTCCGGTTAGTTCCCACGTGGGGAGCCTGGGTATTTTGGCGAAATAAACTCTCGCCCGCTTTTTCCATAGGAATTATTTTATCAACACCGTGTCCCAAACTTAGACCACCTTCTGAATTTCCACCCAATTCTTTAATTTTACACAGGAGGCTAGCCTTCTCGTCAGGACCCTTCAGGCTATGTGTTTTCAGGTCGAACTCTTTGTTCAAGCAGCATTTCAAATTCTGCCTTTTCACACCACACTCTAAAATAACAATAGTACGGGGGGCCCCGTCATCTCCCGGCTTAATCTGTAAGCGATCTGCAGGGTTTAAAATTTCTTCATTCGATCTGGGAACTACAGATTTCCCGTTTCCTTCAATAATAATATTTATCTTCCCATTTTTGAGCTCCGCATTAACTTTTAACACACCTTCCGGCACAAACACCTGGGAACTCTCACTTCCCACTATTATCAAGGTTAACCCTTTCTTCACTGAACCAAGTCTATCTGACCCACAAGGACGGCCGTCTCGTTCAACTGAATCCAATACCTCAGACTTTTTCTGAGCTCCGTTACTAGGTTCAGTGCCACCTGCATCCCCATCTTGGACACACTCAAATGGGACATTGGCCTCTTCCAGGCTTTCAATACCCGTACCCTTTTCAAATTCTAAATTCCCCCGATCCTCCCAGTTACTCTCTGGGCAACTCCCTTCCGGAGTAAACTCAACCCCGCGGGCTGAAACAACCTCATCTGCCAACCCAGCAGACCTCTTCAAGGCAAGGGCACCCTTTTCATCTAGGATTGCCCTCATTTCATTATCGGGAACACCTTTAGAATTTTCATCTTCTTCAAACAGTTCTGCCAAACCAGACAGATCATCCCTGTCCAACTCTGGACCTCTTAACCGCTCTAACGGTTCCTCATCTTTATTTTCTGCCTCTAGAACCTTTCTCCTCGCTAAAGGGGAGATCTACCTCCTCTCCCTTACCCTCTTTCACTTTACTACTCTTCATTTTACCACCTTCTAAACCCTCGTGGTACAGGGTCGGTAAAAACGTCTCGGCCAAATCGAAACTGGCCAGATTTAAACTGCTCTCGCTCTCAGCTGCCTCTCTCGACATGCTGCGAGTGACCGCGCATGCGGGATAGATCTTGGAATCTAGGGGCGGGGCCACAGCACTCTCTGGCCGGCTTGTCATCGTCATGACTGCCCAAACCTTTCTTTTTCAATCTTTTTATTATTGTTATTAATATCAACAAAATAAAATGATACATAGATAATGGGATTACAAACATACACTTTCCAACTAAACATGAGAGAATACATAAGCAATGATTACAGTATAAATGAGTATTCCCAAATCATGAACGATACAATATACAAATAAACAATTCAAACCTAGGTATATCATAATATATATTTTTTTAAAAACAGAAAAAAGAAAAAAAATTATGCAATAAACTAATCTAATAATCTAATAGCTAATAGAGAAAAAAAACAAAAAAAGAAGGAAGAGAAAAAGAAAAAAATAGAAAAAAGGGCTGTTTATAATATCTCAAAACAATAGAAAATCATCAGTGTCGTCAACTCCGATCCTCTCAACATATATACAATCAAAACTGGAAAAACAAATAGGCTTGGAACAGGGTCATATTACATCATATGAAAATATTGAATAAATGGTCTCCATATCTTTTCAAATTTAATAGAAGTATCAAATACAACACCTAATTTTTTCTAAATTTAAACATAACATAGTTTGAGAAAACCAATGAAATACGGTAGGAGGATTAATTTCTTTCCAATTCAATAAAATAGATCTTCTAGCCATTAATGTAAGAGATACAATCATTCGACAAGCGGAAGAGGATAAATGGAGTGAGTCCATCATTGGTAAACCAAAAATTGCAGTAATAGGATGAGGTTGTAAATCAATGTTCAATACCGCAGAAATAATATCAAAAATATCTTTCCAATATTTTTTCAAAAACGGACACAACCAAAACATATGAGTTAAAGACGCTATCTCAGAATGATATCTGTCACAAATAGGATTTATATAGGAATAAAAACGAGCCAATTTATCCTTGGACATATGAGCCCTGTGCACAACTTCAAACTGTATTAATGAATGTTTAGCACATATAGATGATGTATTAACTAATTGAAGAATTTTATCCCAATTCTCAATAGGGATAATAAGGTTAAGTTCTCTTTCCTAATCATTTTTAGTCTTATAAAAGGGCTCTGAATGTATCTTCATAATGATATTGTAAAGTTTTGATATTAGCCCTTTCTGAAAAGGATTTAGTTCAAACAAATTCTCCAAAATACCTGAAGACACAAAATTTGGAAAAGTAGGAAGTACAGTATTTAAGAAATTCCTAATCTGTAAATATCTAAAAAAAAATGAAATCTAGGCAAATTATATTTATTAGATAATTGCTCAAAAGACATAAAACAATTATCCAAAAATAAATCGGAAAATCGTAATAATCCTTTAGTCTTCCAAGCTGAATAAGCTTGGTCTATAATAGAAGGATAAAAATGCAATTGGATACAATAGGAATATTTAAAACAAACTGAGTCAACCCAAAAAATTTCCGAAATTGAAACCATATATGTAAAGTATGTTTAACTATCGGGTTGTCAATTCGTTTCGGCAATTTAGAAAGAGCAAAGCGAAGAGAAGTCCCTAAAATAGAACCCAATGAAAATCCTTGTACAGATTTAATTTCCAGGTTCACCCAATGAGGGCTAAAAGATATATCCCAATCCCCTAACCAACATATCAAATATCGGATATTAACTGCCCAATAATAAAATCTAAAATTAGGCAATGCCAATCCACCTTCCTTCCTTGCCTTCTGTAAATATATTTTACCTAACCTAGGATTTTTATTCTGCCATATATATGAGGAAATTTTTGAATCAACATTAGCAAAAAAAAGATTTCGGAATAAAAATTGGTACCGCTTGAAATATATATAAAAACTTGGGTAAAATAACCATCTTAATAGCATTAATCCGACCTATCAGAGATAAAGATAGTGGTGACCATTTAGTAAACAAACATTTAATTTGATCAATTAAGGGTAAAAAATTAACCTTAAATAAGTCTTTATAGTTTTTTTGTGATTTTAATCCCTAAGTAAATAAAAGAGTCATTAACTAATTTAAAAGGTAAATTTCCATAAATTGGAACCTGTCTATTTAAAGGAAACAATTCACTCTTATTAAGATTTAATTTATACCCAGAAAAATCACTAAATTGAACCAACAATGATAAAACTGCAGGAATGGATTTCTCAGGATCAGAAACAAATAATAATAAATTATCTGCATATAATGATAACTTATGTATATCTGTCCCACGATTAATGCCAATAATGTTCTGTGATTCTCTGATAGCAATTGCCAAGAGTTCTAAAGCAATATCAAATAATAATGGACTAAGAGGACAACCTTGTCTAGTACCCCGAAATAAACAAAAAAAGGGAGATCTTAGGTTGTTAGTAAGCACCAAGGCTACTGGAGTATGATATATCAGTTTAATCTAAGAAATGAATGTCCGACTAAAATTAAACTTCTCAAGCACATAAAATAAGTATGGCAATTCAACTCTATCAAATGCTTTCTCCGCATCTAATGAAATAACACATTCTGAAGTGCTATGTGAAAGAGTATAAACAATATTCAATAATCTCCTAACATTGAAAAAAGAATAGCGATGTTTAATAAAACCGGTTTGATCTTCCGAAATAATTTGGGGTAATACCTTCTCCAGCCTGGATGCCAGTAACTTGGAAAAGATCTTGGAATCTACATTCAATAAAGATATTGGTCTATAGGATGCACAGTCAGTAGGGTCTTTATCTTTCTTCTGTACTAAAGAAATGGAAGCTCTATAAAAAGATTGTGGCAGATTGCCCAATCTAATTGCTTCTTCAAAAACCCTGCATAACCAAGGAGAAAGAGTAGCGGAAAAACATTTTAAAAATTCTACTGTATACCCATCTGGACCTGGTGCTTTCCCAGAATTCATAGAGGAAATAACCCCTTTAATTTCTGCATCCGTAATAGGATCAGAAAGATCATCTGATGATAATTTTGGAAAATTCAATTTCCCAAGAAAATCACACATGGTATTACGATCATTAGGGAATTCGGAATGATACAGGGAGGTATAAAAATCTTGAAATGATTTATTTATCTCATAATGGTTAACTGTCAGATCCCATTTCTGCTAACGGATCTTAGTAATTTGACGTTTAACCAAAGCATTCTTCAATTGACTAGCTAACTGTTTACCCGATTTATCACTATGTATATAAAAATCAGAACTGGTTTTCATTTCCATTTGAAGTTCAACCCTTTGTTTGTAAAGCTCCTTGCTAGGAGTAATCGAATATTTCTTGTCAATCTCTTTAATTTTATCAACCAATAAAAGAGTTTTCATCTTAATGCGTTTTCTCAGACCAACAGAATAGAAGATAATCTGTCCACGTATATATGCTTTAAAAGTGTCCCAAAGTGTTCCGCAAGAAATATCATCCGTGGAATTAGTTGAAAAGAAGAAATCGATCTGTTCCTTCATAAATTTAATAAAATCCAGATCTTGCAATAAGGTAGAATCAAATCGCCATTGTCTAGCACTAGAAGCTGTATCCGTAAATTTAATAGAAAGTTTTAATGGAGCATGGTCAGAGATGGCTATAATATCATAATTACAACCGATTACCGATGGAATAAAACAAGAGTCAATAAAAAAATAATCAATTCTCGAGTAGGAATGATAAACATGTGAGAAAAATGAAAACTCTTTGTCCTTAGAATGCCGAAATCTCCAAATATCAAAAATTCCATTATCAGTCAAAAAAGAGTTAATACAAGTGGCCGACTTATTAGGTAAAGTCTGAGTAGATATAGATTTGTCCATCAAAGGATTTAAACAACAATTTAAGTCACCACCCATTATTAACTTATATTCATTTAGATTAGGTAAGGAAGTAAATAAGGACTGTCAGAAACGTCCTGCCCCTGAATAATGGCAAAGGACAAATTCAAGGAAACAAAGTTTATTAGAACAGGTCTGCAGAGCTGGGTGCCTTTAAACAAAGGACCCCGAGCCTTACACAGTTCCAACTTTTATATGTCTCTCTTAACTCCTCCCCTCCCAGCTCAGAAGAGCTGGGAAGTGCACATTCTTGAGCTTAGTACTCAGTACTTTTCCATTCCCTAATTGGAGGTGTCTTTCTTTTACAACCTGCAGTCCACCGTTACATCCTCCATGTTATTATCAGTAGCTTATTTCACAGTCTCCATGGTTACACATTTGCAGCTTTAGCGACTACTCCCCCCCCCCCACCATCCCCCTTAGTCATCCTTGTGTTAGCAGTTTAGCAGAAGCTCAATATTTAACTCCTTTGGGTCACTGCACATCTTAATAACGTAATTACCTCTCACAAGGACTTATGAAGTCACCACCCATTATTAACTTATATTCATTTAGATTAGGTAAAGAAGTAAATAAGGACTTAAAAAAGTCGGGACAATCCACATTTGGAGCATAAACATTAACCATAGCAACCTTTTTGTTAAAAAGTAAGCCAGTAATTAACAAAAATCTACCATTCAGATCCGAAAAGATATCATGTTGGACAAATGCAATAGAGGAGTCAATAAAAATTGAAACTCCCTTTACTTTGGCATTCGAATTTGAATGAAACAGTTGATCCCTCCAAAACCTAAAAAAGCGATAATTATCCTCTTTCCTCACATGAGTTTCTTGTACAAAAATAATATTAGCATTAAGTCATTGGAATACTTTGAAAATCTTTTTCCGTTTAATCGGATGGTTTAAGCCATATATGTCAAACTAAAGGCCCGCGGGCCAAATTCGGCCCGCGGTGGAATTATCTTTGGCCCGCGAGATAATATCTAATTACTATTAAAGCTGGCCCCAGTAATCGAAGCGCCTATGGCGTATGATATGGCTAATGCTGAGTTTATTCAGGTACCAGGTTTTCAGGGTTTTTAGTGTTTATTCGGCAGTCTTCTTCATAAGAAACGGAATTTGTAAAGTGAAACACTTTGTAGTTACAGCAGAGACTGAGACACATGAGAGCAGGCTGAAAAAACGGAGGCAACGAAAACTGCGTTCGCACGCGTCCGACTGATCTGGCCCGCATGAAGCTGCATTTTGCTCAATCCGGCCCGTGACCTAAAATGAGTTTGACACCCCTGGTTTAAGCCATTAGTATTCCAAGAGACAAAATTAATAGTCTGAGCCATATTTCCGAAATCAACCCTTTGGTATATAAAGGGTTAAACAAATTATGAACTCATGCACCGGGAAGAGGAACAAAAATAAGGGGCGGACCCGGAAGTGATGACATAGCAGACATTTTTGTAGTTTAAAATCAGCCCAAATGAAAAAACTAAAAAAAACTAGCACTTGGTCTGTCTCCTACCCTGCCTTGGTGATTCAAATGCTCAGTCAGATGGTCCTTAAATACCAGCCTGCACCACCCCCATAGGCAGTGTGTTCCCGATTGTAACCACCTTCTGGAGAGAGAGGACAGTTTTCCTCCTATCCTCTTTAAACCACACATTTCTCTTGTTAAATTGATGTTGCAGACACCTCATACTTGTGTGCATTAAATTCCATCTGCCATTTTTCCAGCTGGTCCACATCCCAGATCAAGATTTGCTAGTATTCCTCACTGTCCACTGCATCCCTAATCTTGGTGTCATCTGCAAACTTGCTGATCCAGTTTACCACATTCTCATCCAGATCGTTAATACAGGTGGAAAACAGCAATGCATCCAGCACCAGGAAGATCAACCGTTTGAGGTGAAAGAGGCGCTGTTGTGCCTTTTTCACCACAAAGCAGGTACGTGAAGACCACGTGAGATCCTCAGGTATGTTGATGCAGAGGAACTTAAAGCTGTTTACCCTCTCAACCCCAGATCCATTGATGTCAATAGGGGTTAGCCCATCTCCATTAATCCGCACAGATTGTGGTCTCCCAGTTAGGAAGTCAAGGATCCAATTGCAGAGGGACCAGGTTCCGTAGATTATTGATCAGGTCTGTGGGAATGGTGATGTTAAACACTGAGCTCTAGTCAGTGAACAACATCCTGACATAGGCAGGACAGATTCACTGTCCTTTACTAAGAAAATAATTCCTTAACTTTGTTCTAACAGTATGTCCTAGTATTGTGAGGCTGTGCCCTGTGGTCCTGGACGGCCCCACTATCAGAAACACCCTCCCCACTCCATTCTAGGCCTTTCAATATTTGATCGGTTTCAATGAGATTCCCTCATTCTTCTAAAGTCCAGAGAGTACAGGCCCAGAGCCATCAAACAATCCTCGTGCATTAACCCTTTTATTGCCAGGATCATTTTTGTGAACTTCCTCTGGACCCTCTCCGATGCGAGCATGTAGCTTTTTAGACAAGGGGCCCAAAACAGTTCACAATACTCCAAGTGGGATCGGACCAATGCTTACATCCTTGCTTTTGTATTGTAGTCCTCTCACAATGAATGCCGACATTTGGTTTCCTTACCATAGACTCGACTGGCAAGTTTATCTTTAGGAAATCCTGCACCTCTGAGACGGACCTGACCCCAGTACCCAAGAGGCGACACACCATCGTGTCATCTCTGTTGCTGCCACAGAATCTCCTGCACATCCCCTGTACTGTGAGTCTGCTGTCATCACTGCTCTGCTTGACCTTTCCTCCCGTGGAGCATCGGTCTGGGGTCTCAGTACCACCAACCTGACGGGCTGCTGTCTCTGGGTCGTCATCCCAGGGGTATCCAAAGGAGTGTACTTGTTGCTGAGGGTCACGGCCACAGGGAGACATTGCACCGTGTGTCTCTTCCCCTTTCCGTCATGGTGGTCACCCAACAATCTGCAGCCTGACCTCAAGTGTGACCAACTCACTGAATCCCCGGTCTCAGCATCCTGGAAACTCTCGGTCCGTCCATTTCCTTAACACAGTCAGTCAGGAGCTGCAACTGGAGCACTTCTGACATGTGAAGTTATCAGGGACACTGACTGACTCCCTGACCTCCCACATCCTGTGATGGAGCATGTCAATGGCATTACTGTAATTCCAGCTGCTTCAACAGGGAGAAGAATTCCAAAGAAATCCTCTGGCATTTGACTTCCCAGAGTACACCGACCTATCTCCCATTTCTCTGCCAGCATTTCCAGCAGGTCTATGTTCTGCTGAATCCTTTGGCAACTTTCCCCTCTATAAGCAACTGCACCAGTTTGTGTGTCTCTGCAGAACTACAAATCAGCCCTCCTTCATTTTGGTCCAGATCATTTCACAAAGAGCAGAGTTCCCAGCACTGATCCTTGTAGGGCACCGCTGTTCACAGGTCTCCGTTCAGCATCGCATCCCTCTGTTCCCCTGTGTTCTCTGACCAAGCTACGTTTAGAATGTATTACACCAAGTTTGTATTCAGCCCACGTGGCTCTATGCTCCGGATCAGCCCACCATGGGGACGCTTGTTGAAAGCTTTGCCAAAGTCCTTGTTCCTATACCCACTACCCAGCTCTCATCAGTGGAATTTGTCACTTAAAACGTTCAACCAAGTTTGCAAGACTTGAAAAGTGATATTGGCTACTTTGAAAGTGTTTATGCTTTCTCAGGTACAAGTTGATCCCAGTGTTAAAAATCTTTGCCAATAATATCCCTACCACTAATGGAAGATGTGTTGGTGCGTGGCCTAGTGTAGAAGGCATCAGGTCTAGTGATCTGAAGGTCACTGGTTCGAGCCTCAGCTGAGGCAGCGTGTTGTGTCCTTCAGCAAAGCACTTAACAACACACTGCTCTGCGACGACACCGGGACCAAGCTGCTTGGGTCCTAGTGCCCTTCCCTTGGGACATCGATGGCGTGGAGAGGGGAAGGCTTGCAGCTTGGGCAACTGCCGGTCTCCCATACAACCCTGCCCAGGCCTGTGTCCTGGAAACCTTCCAAAGCGCAAATCAATGGTCTCACAGGACTAACAGATGCCTATAAATGCAAGATTCAGCAGGTCCCTATTGCAGTTCTTAAAAAGGGGAAGAATATTTGTCATTTTATACTCTTCTGTATCCTGGCCTGTAATTAAAAGAGCATCAGTTTTGAGTTTTGTTAAATTTTTGTCCTTATTTTATCCCTCAACCATCAGGATTTTGAACCAAAATTCAAAGTAAATTTATTATCAGTACGTATACATTCTACAACTTTGAGGTTTGTTTCAAACAGGTTGTCATAAAACAAAGAAAGCCAAAATCTCGTCAAGACTTTCAAACATTGTGGGGATCTTTTCTGAATTATTTTCAAAACCTTCAATTTGTTGTTTAAACTCAGATGTTGGCTATTATTATTTTTTATTATATGAGAAGGTATTTTACCACCTTTATTCCTTAATGAACAGCTTTGGTCCTGGTAGGGGTTAGATTCTTTCTCTTTTGTAATAAATTAGTATATTTCAATATAAATATTGATTAACTTTCATGAATATGGGGTAATGAGATTGTTGTTATGGACAGATGAATTTAGTTTTTTAAAAATCCTTTTTGACCTTTTATATACACTTTCTTATACTCTGTATTCTTCTATATAGAAACTAATAATGATATTGGAAAGAAAAACTTGGGCATTTAGCTCCCAACTACAAATATTCTTCAGCTGTGATTCAGTGATGGTCACATTATACATGACAATCCATAATAGGGCAATAAGATTATCCACCTTATTTCTTATACTCTGTGCATTGTGAAAAACCACTGAGTACTGCATTTGCTACCCTTACTGAGTCTGCATCCCTCATGCACTGATACTCACCCTGCTGGCTGCAGTTATGTCCTGTCATCTGCCTGCCCTTCCTGACAGTGTGGCTGCATGCTATCTTTGCAGTTTTACCATCTGTCCCTGCCTGAGTCATTTCACTCCAGTTCCCACGCCCCTACCAAATTAGATTAAACCCTCCCCAACTGCTCTAACAAACCAGCAGTATGCCCACAAGAAAAATAATCTCAGGGTTGCTTATGGTGACAGAAATGTATTTTGATAATACATTTACTTTCAGCTTTGAACTTTGTAGTAGAGAGCCGGGTGTTGTACTGGTCTGTGTCCTCACTGGCCGGTGCTGTGCTCTGGCAGCTCAGTGTGCTTGGAATACAGTGTCAGTGTTTTTACAGAAGTGTGTCCTTATTACACAATTGATCTTGTCCACCCTGGAGCTTGGAAAATTCACTGGAGACCAGAATAATTTTTTCAGACTATTATTAGTCACAGGATCATTCTGGGATGATCTAGACTCTGACCCATCAAGTTTATATCAACTCCTGCTACAACATTTCCACAGTCCCATTCCCCACTCTGTCCCCACAGCTCTGCAGGTTATTTTCTCTGAAGGACCTGTCTAATTCCTCTTTGAACACTGGTTTCCCCGCCACCACTGTGGTGAGTCTCATATTTCCCAAGGTGAAGTCAAGAATGTCTCCCTCCCTGGTGGACCATCTACATACTGTTTCAGGAAACCTTCCTGAACACACATAATGCCACATCCAAGCCTCAGGTGGTTAGGGAGTCCCAGTCATTCTGGGGAGATTATTCACCCACTGGAGCTACTGTAGATTTTTATATCAATCCACAACATGCCGACATATCTGTTCCTCTCTCACACTGGCTATTTGGAGGCCTACAGTATAATCCCATCACAGTGATTGCACTCTTCTTATTCCTGAGTTCTACCCGCATTGTCTCACTGGATGAGCCTCCGGGATGACCTTGAATTTGTGACATTCTGCCTGATCAGCAGTACAGCTCCCCAATCCTCATTCACCTCCCTCTGGACTGTCTGAATCTGAATCCTGGAATGGTTAGCTACCAGTCCTGCCCTGCCCTTCTGTAATGGCTGAATCACTGTGCCATGTACTAATCCAGGCTGTAAGTACGTCTGCATTAACTGTTCCACACCCGGCACTGATACAAACACACTTCAGCCCCTCAATGCCACTGTGCTCATTAACTATGCAGTGGTGTACTGGGCAAATGGCATCAACACGGGTGATGCCTTCCGAGAATAAACTGATTAGAAAGGCTGGCTCTGTTATAGGAGTGAAACTGGACACACTGGAGGCTGTGGTAGAACAAAGGACCCTACGGACTGGACAATGTTTCTCACCATCTGCATGCCTCCTTGGCTGAACAGAGGAGCATCTTCAGTAACAGACTAAGACAACTGTGCTGCTCCGAGGAGCGCTGTATGAAGTCATCCTTACACTGGGCCATTAGGCTCTGTAATGAGTCAACCTGTAGCCGGGGAAGTGATGACACCCCCACCCCCGTCAGACTAGACTTACTTTTTATTCTTTCTCTTATTTCTAATATTTGTTATCTGTGCACGTAGTACTACTGAGACACTCTAATTTATCTATTTGGACTTACTTTCTGTGTTAATCCACATCCATCAACTGCACTACTGACCTTTCACTCTTCCCATCTCCTCTCCTGAAAGAGAGCCCAATGATCCATGTAACAAAAACCCTCCGTCCTGCACCAGCTTGTGAGCCACACATATAACTGTACCACCTTTTTCTTTCTTCCCTCGCTAGCAGGTGACACTGGGATTACCCCCCCCCCCCCCAACACAGAGTTTCTACTTAAATTTTTCCCCAACTCCCTCAGTCTCTTTGCAGGACTTTGTCTCTTTTGTTAGAACCAATCTGGACATGACCTCTGGCTGCTCACCCTGCCCTTTCAGAATGGCCTGTACTTGTTCAGTTACATCCTTGGCCCTGGTACCAGGGAGGTAATGCACCATCCTGCAGTCTCTCTCCTTGCCACAGATACACCTGTCTGTGACCCCGGCTAAAGACTCACCCGTCACTGAGGCTCGCCGAGAACGCAGAACAGTACAGCACAGGAACAGGCCCTTCTTCCCATGATGTCTGTGCTGAACACAATGTCAAATGGAACTAAATCCCTTCAGCCTGCGTATAATTCATGTGCTTCAATTCTCTGAATATTCATGTGTTTATCTAAAACCCTGTTAACTGTTATTATCATATCTGCTTCCACCACTCCCCATGGCAGCCCAAACCCAGCCCTCACCACTCTCTGTACGGAAACAGAAATCTTACCTGCCCTAACATCCCCCTTTAAATTCTCACCCAGTCATTTTAAAGCTGCGCCTTCTCATATTTGATATTTCTACCATGGCAAAATCATTCTGCCTGTTTACCTTGTCATGGGACTGGGGAGGGACAGACCGAGCTCCTCGGGTATTTGCAAAGCACTTCCTATAATTTAATGAGCAAACACGAGGAAATCTACAGATGCTGGAAATTCAAACAACACACACAAAATACTGGTGGAACACAGCATGCTAGGCAGCATCTATAAGGAGAAGCACTGTCGACGTTTCGGGCCGAGACCCTTCGTCAGGACTAACCGAAAGGAAAGATAGTAAGAGATTTGAAAGTAGTGGGGGGAGGGGGAAATGCGAAATGATAGGAGAAGACCGGAGGGGGTGGGATGAAGCTAAGAGCTGGAAAGGTGATCGGCGAAAGTGATACCGAGCTGGAGAAGGAAAAGGATCATGGGACGGGAGGCCTCAGGAGAAAACGGGAGGAGGGAGCACCAGAGGGAGATGGAGAACAGGCAAACTACTAAATATGTCAGAGATGGGGTAAGAAGGGGAGGAGGGGCATTAACGGAAGTTAGAGAAGTCAATGTTCATGCCATCAGGTTGGAGGCTACCCAGCCGGTATATAAGGTGTTGTTCCTCCAACTTGAGTTTGGATTCATATTGGCGATAGAGGAGGCCATGGATAGACATATCAGAGTGGTAATGGGACGTGGATTTAAAATGTGTGGCCACTGGGAGATCCTGCTTTCTCTGGCGGACCAAGCGTAGGTGTTCAGCAAAACGGTCTCCCAGTCCGTTGGGTCTCACCAATATATAAAAGGCCACACCGGGAGCACCGGACGCAGTGTATCACACCAGCCGACTCACAGGTGAAGTGTTGCCTCACCTGGAAGGACTGTCTGGGGCCCTGAATGGTGGTGAGGGAGGAAGTGTAAGGGCAGGTGTAGCACTTGTTCTGCTTACAAGGATAAGTGCCAGGAGGGGGATCGGTGGGAAGGGATGGGGGGACGAGTGGACAAGGGAGTCGCATAGGGAGCGATCACTGCGGAAAGCAGAAAGAGGGGGGTAGGGAAAGATGTGCTTGGTAGTGGGATCCCTTTGGAGGTGGCAGAAGTTACGGAGAATTATACGTTGGAGCTGGAGGCTGGTGGGGTGGTAGGTGAAGACAAGGGGAGCCCTATTCCGAGTGGGGTGGTGGGCGGATGGGGTGGGGGCAGATGTGTGGAAAATGGGAGAGATGCGTTTGAGAGCAGAGTTGATGGTGGAAGAAGGGAAGCCCCTTTGTTTAAAAAAGGAAGTCATCTTCGTCCTGGAATGAAAAGCCTGGAGCAATTGTGAGAAGGGGATAGCATTTTTGCAAGAGACAGAGTGGGAAGAGGAATAGTCCAGGTAGCTGTGAGAGTCTGTAGGCTTATAGTAGATATCAGTAGATAAGCCGTCTCCAGAGATGGAGACAGAAAGATCAAGAAAGGGGAGGGATGTGTCGGAAATGGACCAGGTAAATTTGAGGGCAGGGTGAAAGTTGGAAACAAAGTTAATGAAGTCAACGAGCTCAGCATGCGTGCAGGAGGCAGCACCAATGTAGTCGTCGATGTAGTGAAGGAAAAGAGGGGGATGGATACCCGTATAGACTTGGAACATGGACTGTTCCACAAAGCCAACAAAAAGGCAGGCATAACTGGGCCCCACGCAGGTGCCCATGACTACACCTTTGGTTTGGAGGAAGTGGGAGGAGCCAAAGGAGAAATTATTGAGAGTAAGAACTAATTCCGCTAGACGGAGGAGAGTGGTGGTAGAGGGGAATTGGTTAGGTCTGGAATCCAAAAAGAAGCGAAGAGCTTTGAGACCGTCCTGGTGGGGAATGGAGGTATATAGGGACTGGACGTCCATGGTGAAAATAAGACGGTGGGGGTCAGAGAAATTAAAATCACTGAAAAAATTCAAAGCATGAGAAGTGTCACAAACATAGGTGGAAAGAGATTGAACAAGGGGTGATAAGACAGTGTCAAGGTATGCAGAAATGAGTTCAGTGGGGCAGGAGCAAGCTGAGACAATAGGTCTACCTGGACAGGCAGGTTTGTGGATCTTGGGTAGGAGGTAGAAACGGGAAGTGCGGGGTGTGGGAACTATGAGGTTGGTGGCAGTGGATGGGAGATCCTCAGAGCTGATAAGGTTGGTGATGGTATAGGAGACAATGGCCTGGTGATCCTTAGTGGGATCATGATCAAGGGGTAAATAAGAGGAGGTATCAGAGAGTTGTCGATGTCCCTCGGCCAGGTAGAGGTCAGTACGCCAGACAACAACAGCTCCCCCCTTATCAGCAGGATTTATAGTGAGGTTGGGACTGGTGCGGAGTGAGCGGACAGCAGAGCGTTTGGAAGGAGTTAGGTTTGAATTGGAACAGGGTGCAGTGAAGTCGAGACGGTTGATGTCCCATCGGCAATTAGCAATAAAGAGATCCAGAGCAGGCAGAAGACCAGAGCGGGGTGTCCATGAAGAGGAGGAGGGTTGAAGATGGGAGAAGTGTTCATCGGTAGGGGTAGGAGAGTCCTTGTCAAAGAAGTAAGGTCGGAGATGGAGCCGGCGGAAGAAGAGTTCAGCGTCATGGCGTACGCGGAACTCGCTGAGGTGTGGGCGAAGGGGGACAAAGCTGAGGCCCTTACTGAGGACAGAGTGCTCTGCCTCAAAGAGTTGAAGGTCGGAGGGAATAGTAAATACCCGGCACAGATGAGAGATGGGATCAGAGGGGGGAGGGAGGCTGGTAGTGTCAGTGGAGAGGGAAGGTATCACTGTGATGATTGTACGCTCTAGTATCAATTGTTTGAGAGGAAGATGGAGCCTCTGAGGGCCGAAGAGCTGACGATGGGATCTGAGGGAAAGGGGATGGCAGAGTGTGGTGGGGGAAGGGGAGACAGGAGACACAATCGCAGCGTGTGAAGACCCGGCCTGAAGTTCAAGGCTGGAGTCGCAGTCGGTGGTTGAAATGACCTGACTTGGTCTAACCAAGCAGAGTCCACTGCCAAGAAGGCCCACCAGCGCCTTTACTTCCTGAGAAAGCTGAAGAAATTTGGCCTGTCCCCTAAAACCCTCACTAATTTTTATAGGTGCACCATAGAAAGCATTCTTCTAGGGTGCATCACAACCTGGTATGGAAGTTGTCCTGTCCAAGACGGAAGAAGCTGCAGAAGATCGTGAACATAGCCCAGCACATCACACAAACCAATCTTCCATCCTTGGACTCACTTTACACCACACGCTGTCGGAGCAATGCTGCCAGGATAATCAAGGACACGACCCACCCAGCCAACATACTTTTTGTCCCTCTTCCCTCTGGGAGAAGGTTCAGGATCTTGAAGATTCGTACGGCCAGATTTGGGAACAGCTTCTTTCCAACTGTGATAAGACTGCTGAACAGATCCTGGCCATACCTTCCAAATATCCGGACCTGACTTGCACTACTGTACTTTCCCTTTTCTAATTATGATTTATAATTTAAATTTTTATTATATTTACTTTGATTTGTACTTCAGGGAGCGCGAAGCGCACAAACAAATATCACTGTGATGATGGTACGCTCTAGTATCAATTCTTTGGTGACAATAAAGTATTTGTATTTGTAATTTAAACCTAGAAACATAGAAAATAGGTGCAGGAGTAGGCCATTTGGCCCTTCCAGCCTGCACCGCCATTCAGTATGATCATGGCTGATCAGCCAACTCAGAACCCTGTACCTGCCTTCTCTCCATACCCCCTGATCCCTTTAGCCACAAGGGCCATATCTAACTTACTCTTAAATT
This sequence comes from Hemitrygon akajei, assembly GCF_048418815.1. Classification (NCBI taxonomy): domain Eukaryota; kingdom Metazoa; phylum Chordata; class Chondrichthyes; order Myliobatiformes; family Dasyatidae; genus Hemitrygon; species Hemitrygon akajei. The sequence goes on from NC_133151.1 coordinate 46,493,451, forward strand.
TAGCCAATGAACTGTTTCCTGTGGCAGAGAATTCCACAGATTCACCACTCTCTGTGTGAAGTAGTTTCTCCTCATGTCGGTCCTAAAAGGTCCTTTATCCTTAAACTGTGACCCCTCGTTCTGGACTTCCCTAACATTGGGAACAATCTTCCAGCATTTAGCCTGCCCAATTCCTTTAGAATTTTATACGTTTCAATAAGATACCCTCTCAATCTTCTAAATTCCAGTGCGTATAAGCCTAGTCAATCCAGTCTTTCTTCATATGAAAGTCCTGCCATTCCAGGAATAAATCTGGAGAACCATCTTTGTACTCCCTCTATGGCAAGAATATCCTTCCTCAGATTAGGGGACCAAAACTGCACACAATAATCCAGGTGTGGTCTCACCAAGGCCTTGTACAACTGCAGTAGAACCTCCCTGCTCCTGTACTGGAATCCTCTTGCTATGAATGCTAACATACCATTTGCCTTTTTCACCGCCTACTGTACCTGCATGCTCACTTTCAATGACTGGTGTAGAATGACACCCAGGTCTCGCTGCACCTCCCCTTTTCCTAATCGGCCGCCATTCAGATAATAATCTGTTTTCCTGTTCTTGCCACCAAAGTGGATAACCTCGCATTTATCCACATTAAATTGCATCTGCCATGAATTTGCCCACTCACCTAACCTATCCAAGTCACCCTGCATCCTCTCAGCATCCTCCTCACAGCTAACACTGCCACTCAGCTTCATGTCATCCGCAAACTTGGATATGCTGCATTTAATTCCCTCGTCTAAATCATTATTGTAAAGAACTGGGGTCCCAGCACTGAGCCTTGCAGTACCCCACTAGTCACTGCCTGCCATTCTGAAAAGGTCCCGTTTATTCCCACTCTTTGCTTCCTGTCTACCAACCAATTCTCTATCCACATCAATACCATACCCCGTATAGCGTATGCTTTAAGTTTGCACACTAATCTCCTGTGTGGGACCTTATCAAAAGCCTTTTGAAAATCGAAATATACCACATCCACTGGTTCTCCCCTATCCACTCTACTAGATACATCCTCAAAAAATTCTATAAGATTCGTCAGACATGATTGTCCTTTCACAAATCCATGCTGGCTTTGTCCGATGATTTCACCACTTTCCAAATGTGCTGTTATCACATCTTTGATAACTGACTCTAGCATTTTCCGCACCACCGATGTCAGGCTAACCGGTCTATAATTCCCCGGTTTCTCTCTCCCTCCTTTTTTTAAAAATTGGGTTATATTAGCCACTCTCCAATCCTCAGGAACCAATATAGAATCTAAAGAGTTTTGAAAAATTACCACTAATGCATCCAATATTTCTTGGGCTACTTCCTTAAACACTCTGGGATGAAGACCATCTGGCCCTGGGGATTTATCTGCCTTTAATCCCTTCAATTTACCTAACACCACTTCCCTACTAACATGTATTTCCCTCAGTTCCTCCATCTCACTAAACCCTCGGTCCCCTACTACTTCCAGAAGATTATTTATGTCCTCCTTAGTGAAGACAGAACCAAAGTGGTTATTCAATTGGTCTGCCATGTCCTTGTTCCCCATGATCAATTCACCAGTTTCTAACTGTAAGGGACCCACATTTGTCTCAACCAATTTTTTTTTCTCTTTTCACATATCTATAAAAGCTTTTACTGTCAGTTTTTGTGTTCCCAGCCAGCTTTCTCTCATAATCTTTTTTCCCTTTCCTAATTAAGCCCTTCGTCCTCCTCTGCTGGACTCTGAATTTCTCCCAGTCCTCAGGTGTGCCGCTTTTTCTGGCTGATCAGCAAATTTCCAGAAATCCCCCTATGTACGTGGTGTGTGAGGGAGCTTTTCTCGCTGGAGCGCTTTGTGTCGGATAGACCGTTGGAAATTGGCGGGTGTGGTAAAGTGAAGGCGGGGCTGGACGATGAGAGGCCGCTCTCGGCTCTGTCCGTCACTCTGACTCTGTCTCCTCCCCTCCCCGCCTCTGTCTCTCTGCGCCTTTCTCGGGCAGGTCCGGGCGCTGTGTATAAAAGGAGACAACAGCAGCCGGTTTGTCACTGAGCAGCGACCTGAGTGAAGCAGCATCATGTCTGGCAGAGGGAAAGGAGGCAAAGGACTGGGCAAAGGCGGAGCCAAGCGGCACCGCAAAGTGCTCCGTGATAACATCCAGGGCATCACCAAACCGGTCATCCGCCGTCTGGCTCGCCGTGGCGGCGTCAAGCGGATCTCAGGTCTGATCTACGAGGAGACCCGCGGGGTACTGAAGGTTTTCCTGGAGAATGTAATCCGGGATGCGGTCACCTACACTGAACACGCCAAGCGCAAGACGGTCACTGCCATGGATGTGGTGTACGCTCTGAAACGCCAGGGCCGCACTCTCTATGGCTTCGGCGGCTGAAAACCCCCCACTTCCTCCCGAGAACACAAAGGCTCTTCTAAGAGCCACCCACCGCCTCACAGACGGAGCCGTGTCCACAACCTTTTAATTGTTTTTATCGATATATTCATCTGGTTCCATTTGAAATAGATTAATAGTTTCCCCTTGAAATGTATATTGCTGCCATTCTGCCTTTCCAGACGGTGATTACCGTAAATCCTGGATGCATTTAGATCGATCTTAATCCTATCCGTCTCGGACATAACTGAATTGACTCGTTTAGAGAATCGATTCCGTAATTATGCATTGAAAATCTTAACTGAGGGAATTAAATGAAACTGAAAATGTATGATCCCTGATAGAATTAATTGTAAATAAAAAGTTATCAAACACCATTCCTGGGTGCTCTGAAATTGGCGGGCGATTTGAAATTAATCGGGCGCCAATAACATCGCATTCTGATTGGATGAAGTCCGACCGCCAATTAACATTTTCCCATTTTATCGTAAATTGTTATTCGCTGCCAGCCTGCATGAAATAATTAACCAATCGCAGCAACTAGATCCTTTAATAGACAGTTGTTGTTCAGCCAATCACAATCGATGGGACGGCCTTCCCAGCTGTATAAAAGCCTGTTCTGGAGCCCGTTTCGTCTATCTTATTCCTGTATTTCAGCCTGTGTTCTCAGTCCTGAAGCAGAATGGCCCGCACCAAGCAGACAGCGCGTAAATCGACTGGCGGAAAAGCTCCTCGCAAACAGTTGGCGACCAAAGCGGCGCGGAAGAGCGCTCCTGCCACCGGCGGAGTGAAGAAGCCTCATCGCTACCGGCCCGGCACCGTGGCTCTGAGGGAGATCCGGCGCTACCAGAAATCCACCGAGCTGCTCATCCGCAAACTTCCCTTCCAGCGCCTGGTCCGGGAGATCGCTCAGGACTTCAAAACCGATCTGCGTTTCCAGAGCTCGGCCGTCATGGCCCTGCAGGAGGCAAGTGAGGCTTACCTGGTCGGGCTCTTTGAGGATACTAACCTGTGCGCCATCCACGCCAAGCGAGTCACCATTATGCCCAAGGACATCCAGTTGGCCCGCCGCATCCGCGGGGAGCGCGCCTAAGCCCAGTCTACACACCGAACACCAGAAACGGCTCTTTTAAGAGCCAATACTTCGGCAAAGGAAAGGACTATAGCTTGCTGATCATTATTGTAGTAGCGATCGGTTTTGTACTAATTGCCCCGTGCTCCCCGTCAGGGTCTCATCTGGCCCTTCACTTCTCCCACAAACCTGTCATGTACAGCTGGTGCGGCTGTTACCGTTTTGTTTGCTTTGGACATGGGGATACGTTCGTGCCCGCTGTGCTTGGAGTGGGAGCATGCCGACGCGAGGGGTACAGTGGGGGATTTCGGGGGGTGGTGACTACCAGGAAATAGTGATTTTTTACATTAGATTTCACTCTCTTGTACATTTTTGGTATTGGTGTTTTGTGTAAATTAACTATGTAGTTTTGTAGCTGGGGCCTGAATGAAGGTCCGTCGGCAATGCCACCGGGTAGTTTATCACATATCCTCCCGCTGCAGTCCGTCCCCAGAGACGGATCCCTCTCTCAACACGCCCCCTCCCCTCTCGCATAGGTTTCAGCAGTTCCCAATCAACTCAGCTGAATCTCCGCTGGTGTCAATGTCTCAGTCACTCTCTCCCGGATCGGAGAAGGAATTGGGCCTGAAACTGCCCACATCCCATATCTCCCAATCTCAGCTCGGGCATCCACGTCTCATTTCAGACACTGAGACGGCACGGCCGCACCAAATGTCAGAGGTACCGGTAATCTCGGGTTCCATGTGAGAAGTTCCCCCGGAAAACTCAATCGGACCCGGCGCGGGAATCACAACACTCTGAATCAGCTCTTTTCTGAGATGTGGGTGGCTCTGAGAAGAGCCGTTGGGTTCAGATACACACAAATGGTGTATTCTCAATTCACTTTTTGACTGCTGTCTTCTTGGGTTTCGCAGATTTCGACTTCGGCTTCTTGGCCGCCTTCGTCTTCGGGGCTGCGGCTTTCTTGGGCTTCGGCGCCGCTTTCTTAGCCGCGGGTTTCTTAGCTGCCGCTTTTTTAGCCGCGGGTTTCTTAGCTGCTGGTTTCTTAGCCGCGGGTTTCTTACCTCCCACTTTCTTAGCCGCTGGTTTCTTACCTCCCACTTTCTTAGCCGCTGGTTTCTTGGCGCCAAGCTTCTTACTGGGAGATTTCTTTGCCGCTGGCTTGTTCGCTTTCTTCACCACCTTCACGGCAGTTTTTCCTTTACCGGATTTAAAGGATCCCGAAATACCCGAGCCCTTGGCCTGAACCAAGGAGCCGCTTTCCACTTTCCTCTTGATGCTCATCTTGATCTGGGGGCGAAGTTTCACCACATCGACACCGCTGCCGGCCAGAGCCTTAATGATGGCCGTACCGGACATACCCTTCCTATCGCGACAACCCACCACGATCTTAACGATCTGTTCGCCCAGCGAGGGACCGGTTGGTTTGCTCCGGGCAGCCGCCTTCTTCTTGGGAGTCTTCTTTGCGGCGGCGGGTGCGGCTGGAGGAGCCGTTTCGGCGGGTGCTGTCTCAGTCATGTCGGCGACTCTGGTAAATCCTTCTCACAATCAGAACGAATGAGAAATGAAGCGAAAGGCGGCGGCACAGAGCAATTTAAAGACAGCGAGCGGACGGGGCGGAGACATCCTGCTGTCAGCTCCCGGCGGCTTCATTTTTCTGTGTTTCTCTTTCCTCAAAAATTCGCCGATTCCAATTCAAATCGGACGCTACGGAGACTCGGACTAGTCCCTGTCCGTCCCTGAGACCGGAATGTTCGCTGGAAAGAAAGTTTAATCGGGATTAAAGGCAGCGCTTTCTATTTTAACCCGTTTCATTACTGCATTGCCCGCGTTCTCTCTCCCGATCGTTGACCTGTTCTCTGTTTTATGGCTGAAATATTTAATCTAATTAAAACTTTGCGGTTAATTTCCTCTTCGGGACTGAGCTGGGGAGTGGGGCGCTTCCGTAACAGAAAAATCTTTTCATTTTCTACAGGAGGCGCTGAGAAATCCTACGATGTGTTCGGACCCACAAACACAGTGACACTGGTCTAAGCCGCCCGCTCCTTTAACTCACTCTCTCTGACACAATACACACTCAATGCTGGCGGAAATCAGCAAGTCAGGCAGCATCAATGGTGGGAATAAACAGCCGACATTTCGGGCTGAGACCCTTCATCAGGACTCTGGTGGGAGATGTTGCCTGACTTACTGGGTTCCTCCAGCATTTTGTCCGCGTTGTTCGCGATTCCCAGAATCTCTTGGCGTTCTGCTGACACAATGTCCACATCTGCACCTTCATCGCATTGTACTGCCGTCAAAATAAAATGACAGATTCCTTGAATACTGGGATGTTTCTTAACATAGAAGTGGATAGTCTAACCAGGGAAGGTGGTCATAGAAGACATTGTTTCGGGCCGACACCCTGTGTTGTGCGTGTGGCTTTGACCTCAGCATCTGCAGAGTATTTTGTGATTGACATGTGACTATTTATTAAAGGCAATCAGGTCAGAATTCAGACTGTTTCTATGTGTGGAGGAAAGACAAGGATGGTAAAGTCTGGCAGACGGGCATGGTAAGAGATGTCATGAATTCAGTCTGAAAGAAAAAGATAAAGAATGTTTCAGGTGTATAAATTGGAGATGGCCTCTGGCAATATGAAGCAAGCAAGAGAGAAGATAAACAGGATCAGAAGTTTCAAATGGGGACAAGAAATGACTGTGGGGAGAAGGGGCACTATGGAGAGGGTACAACAACAAAAGGACAAAGGTGAGAGTGTATGTCTGAAGTGGGTGAAGGACTGAACCAGTACTTCACATAAGTATTCATCAATGTGGTCATAGAGGATAGTGAGATCAGAGAAGGGATTGCTGATATTCCAGGGCATGTTGTTCCTCAGGCAATACAGTCAAACCAGGAAATTATTGACTGATGAGGCTTGGATCAATGCTCAGGAAATTGTTTGAGAATATTATTAGCCGTAGGATCTCTCATAAAAATTAGAAGTGTAAAAGGACAATATATCAGGATTTGGAAGGAAAAGTGAACAAAATCCCCTGAGATTCTCTCGGTACATTCAGAGGAAAAGGGAATTTGGACAGAATTGTTCTGCTTGGAGATGAGGATGGCCATCTGTGTGTGGAACTGAAGGAAATGGGAGAGGCTTTCCATGAATGTTTCTGACGTTTATTTCACCATTGAGAAAATTATGGAAAGTGATGGAGTTACCAAAATGGCAGGAATCAGCTGTGATATCTTAGACCACATTCAAATTAGCAGGGAACTATATTGGAAGCCTTAAGATGGATTAAGGTTGTTGAATCTCCAGGGCCTTATCAGGTACATTCTTGTACTTTGTGAGAAGTTAGAGAATACACTGTGGAGGCCACGGGAGAAATTGTTGCTCCATCACAGGCACCATTTGAGGTTAGACATGATTGGAGAGTGATTAATGTGGAATTGACAGTTTTGAGGCCAAGTTTGTGGATAAATCAAAAATAGACAGAGAGGCAGGCAGTGTTATGGAAGCAGGGAATCTGCACTTGGACAGATTTAGAGAATGGACAAAGAAGTGCCAGACAATATACAGTGTAAGGAAGTGTGTGGTCATGTACTCTGGGAGGAGGAATAAAGGCATAGACTCCATCTAATCAGGGAGAGAACAGATATCAGATGTGTAAAGGGACTTTGGGGGTCCGAGTGCAGGATTCCCTAAAGGTTAATGTGCACGTTTAGATGTAGTAAGGAAGGCAAATGCAATATTTGCATTCATTCCAAGAGAACTAGAATATAAAAGCAAGCATCTAATGCTGAAGCTTTAGTCAGACCTTATTTGGAGTATCATGAGCAGGTTTGGGTCACTTTTCTAAGAAAGGTTGTGCTGACATTGCAGAGGCTGCAGGGGAAATTCACGAGAATGATCCCAAGTCTGAAAGAGTTAGAATATAACAATCATTTGATGATCTGGGCCTGTACTCACTGCAGTCTAGAAGAATGAGGGAGCATCGTATAGAAACACATTGAATGTTGAAAGGCCTAGGTAGCGTTGATATGAGAGGATGTTTCCAATAATGGAAGAATCTAGAACCAGACTACACCCCCAATACATGATGCCCCTCTAGAATAGACGAGTAATTTCTTTAGTCAGAAGGTGATCAATCAATGGGTTTCTTTGGCACAGGCGGCCATGAAGGCAGTCAGTACGTCTATTTAAAGCAGAGGTTAGTGGGATTTAATTGTTATTAAGGGCATCAAAGTTGACGGGGAGAAGGCCGGAGAATGGGGTTGGGATGGATAATAAATCAGGCATGATGGAACAGACTGGATGAGCCAAAAGACCCAATCCTGCTCCAATCCCAGGGAACAAGAATGAACCTCCCTGACAGTGTGGAGCAGGTTTACCAGGAGGTTGTTTGGGATGGAACCTATCTGATGTAAGACCATAAAATATAGGAGCAGAGTTAGACCCTTTGGCCCATTAAGACAGTACTTCCATTTCATCATGGCTGATCCATTTCCCTCTTAGCCCCAATATCCTGACGTCCCCTTAACCCATCATGCCCTGACAAACCAACAATGTATCAACCTCTACCATAAATATACCCAATGACGGCCTCTACAGCTGCCTTTAGCATGAAATTCCACAGATTAACCACTCTCTGGATAAATAAATTCCTCCTCATCTCCATTTAAATGGACGTCCCTCTAGTCAGAGGCTGTGCCCTCTCTTCCTAGACTCCCCCTCTATAGAAAACATCCTCTCCATTTCCACTCTACCGTGGCCTTTCAACATTCAATTGGTTTCAAAGCAATCCCTTCTCATCCTTATAAATTCCAGTCAGTTCAGGCCCAGCATAATCAAATGGTCTTCATATGATAACCCTTCAATCCTGGAATCATTCTCGTGAACTTCCTCTGAACCCTCTCCAATGTCAGTGCACCTTTCTTAGATAACGGGCCTAGAATTGCTCACAGTACAAATGAACCTCAAGGAACCTCCTCTGCTACAAAGTTCCTTTGCACATCAGATTTTCATTTTTCTTTCCTCTTAGAGCAATTGTCTATCCTTTTATTTTTTTACCAATGTCCATGACCATAAACTTCTCAACATGGTATTCTACCTGCCAGATCTTTGCCTATTCTCACAATCTGTCTAAGCCCTTCTGTAGCCTCTCTGCTTCCTCGGCACTGTCTTCTCCCGACCTATTTTGAACTGAAAATGGCCCCGAAGCCATCATTTCTGTCATCCAAATCATTGACATACACTATAACATAAAATGCCATTAGACATTGTGTCAACCAGAAAAGGCTCCCTTTATGCCACTCTTTGCTTCCTGCCAATCAGCCAAGTCTTAATCCATGCTCGTATCTTTCCTGTGCCATAGGCTCTTAATTTAAGCAGCCTCATGTGTGGCACCTTGTCAAAGGCCTTCTAAAAATCCAATTGCACAAGACACACCCATCCAGTGATTCTCTTGTCTATCCTGCTTATTTCTTCAAGGAATTTCAACACATTTGACAGGCAGGATAATCCCCTAAAGTAGTGGTCACCAACCTTTTTAAGCCCAAGATCCCCTACCTCGGCCTTAGTGAAAGGCAAGATCAACTCCAAATTGATTAGTTACACACAGGCGCACCGGGGCAGAAAGACTGGAAGTAATACCCCACAACCCGGAAGTAGAAATAATGCATAAACACCAGGGGTGCCCACCCTTTTTTGCACCACGGACCGGTTTAATATTGACAATAATCTCGCGGACTGGCCGACGGGGGTGGTGGGGGGACGGGATGGGACGACGGGAATGAAGCAGGTTCCTTATGTCCAGACTATCCCGCAATTTAGTTTTCGCGACTCTCAGCTGCTGTCCCGCGCTGCTCACGTTTTTTCCTCTGAAAAATCTCAGCGGGTTCATCTTTAAGTGCAGGGTGCTTGGGCTCAAGGTACCAAAGCAGTTTTGAGGGCTTCATTGCCTCATTAGACAGCCTCCGGGCCCGAACTCCAGCCTCTGCCCGCCCGCCGCCAGACGCCCTGGCCAGGTGCGGCTGGTCGTGGGTGGGGTGAGAGGACAAGTTCAGGGCCAGAGGTCCTCGTGCCGGGGACGCGGCAGTCACAGTTAGAACAGAGCGACCGACCGAGTGAGGAGAGCGACAGGCCCGTGCTCGCCCCCCTTGTAGGATAGGATCTATCGACCGATAAAAATTTGTTTCAGTAGATCACAGTGAGGTAGCTGTTCTGATACTTACGAAACCTTGAGCCCAAATTAGGTTGTCTGCGAATATTTTAGCACCGGGTTCCCCACGAACATTCGGTGTGCTAAACAGGTTTAGAGGCAGCTCCCATCTGTCCGCGCTCCAGGCCAGTAGCATCAACACTTCCCGCCAGCCGGGCTCCAGGCCAGTAGCGTTGGCAGTTCCCGCCAGCTGCGCGAGGCGAACACTGCCGCGAGGGGGTCACTGCATTTAGGCGACTGATGACCTCGCGTGAATTCAAGTTCAAAAGTCGGTGTGACAGCGACTGAGCGAAGGTGCAGCTGACTCATATTGTTTCCTCGTGGCCCGGTGGTTGGGGACCACTGAAGTACACTGTGTCGTGCAGGGGAGATATGCGCATGCGCACTGAGCGGAAAGAATGGAACTAAAACCCCGCAACCCGGAAACAAACTCACAACAGTATTTGTGTATTTACTTCTCTTTTTTTCTCGGGATCTACTGGGAAAGTCTCAAAGATCGACCAGTCGATCACAATCAACGGGTTGGCGACCACTAATCTGAATGATGGGGTGGTAAATTGGATTAGTGAGTATGCAGATGATACTATGATAGGTGGCGTTGTGGATAATGAGGTAGGATTTCAAAGGTTGCAGAGAGATTTAGGCCAGTTAGAAGAGTGGGCTGAAAGATGGCAGATGGAGTTTAATGCTGATAAGTGTGAGGTGCTACATTTTGGTCGGACTAATCAAAATAGGACATAGATGGTACATGGTAGGGCATTGAGGAATGCAGAACAGAGTAGTCTAGGAATAATGGTGCATCGTTCCCTGAAGGTAGAATCTCATGTGGATAGAGTGGTGAAGAAAGCTTTTGGTATGCTGGCCTTTATAAATCATGAGCATTGAGTATAGGAGTTGGGATGTATTGTTAAAATTGTACAAGGCATTGATAAGGCCGAATTTGGAGTATAGTGTAAAGTTCTGGTCACTGAATTATAGGAGAGATGTCAACAAAATAGAGAGAGTACAGAGGAAATTTACTAAAATTTTACTTGGGTTTCAGCACCTAAGTTACAAAGAAAGGTTGAACAAGTTAGGTCTTTATTCTTTGGAGCGTAGAAGGTTGAGAGGGAACTTGATAGAGGCATTTACAAATTATGAGGGGGATAGATAGAGTTGGCGCGGTTAGGCTTTTTCCATTTAGAGTAGGGGAGATTCAAACAAGAGGACATGAGTTGAGAGTTAAAAGACAAAAATTTAGGGGTAACACAAGGGAGAACTTCTTTACTCAGAGAGTGGTAGCTGCGTGGAACGAGCTTCCAGTAAAAGTGGTAGAGGCAGGTTCGATATTGTCATTTTAAAAGAAAATTGGATAGGTATATGGACAGGAAAGGAATGGAGGGTTATGGGCTGTGTGCAGGTCGGTGGGACTAGTTCGGCACGAACTAGAAGGGCTGAGATGGCCTGTTTCCGTGCTGTAATTGTTATATCTAACCCTTAGGAGGCAGTGATCACAGTATCATTGAGTTCAACTTGAAATTGGATAGGGAGAGAGTACAGTCTGACAGAGCAGTGTTTCAGTGGAGTAAAGGTAGTAACAGTGGTATGAGAGAAGAGTTGGCTAAAGTAAATTGGAAGGAGATGCTGGCAGAGATGGCAGCAGAGCAGCAATGGTGAGAGTTTCTGAGAACAATGAGGGAGGTGCAGGATAAATGTATTCCAGAAACAAATAAATACTCAAATGGCAAAATAGTATGACTGTGGCTGACAAGGAAGTCAAAGCTAATGTCAAACCAAAAGGGAGGGCATAAAAAAAAGAAAAAAATAGTCAGAATACAGAGGATTGGGAAGCTTCTAACACCTTACAGAGAGCAACCTAAAGAGGATAAAGATTAAATATACAAGCAAGCTAGCAAATACTATCAAAGTGGATAATTTAAGCTTTTTCAAGTGTTACGTTCCCCAGTAACCGGGTGACTTACCAGCAAAGATAGAGAGGTCCGCTGAAGCCTGGTGCTACTATTTTCAAACGTTTTTATTTATAACGGGGCACAAACGTATGGTTAATACAAAACATTCAGATCATATACGTCGTCACAACTCAATCTAAAGCACAGGTATAGTAATAATCAATCAGAAATAAGCTCTATCGTTGTCTAGGGGTAATGTAGATATATATTGTTTGCTGGATATCTAAAAGTCTTTTGCGTTCACTGCAGTTCCACCAGCTGCCGTCGTTGTGGTGTCGCGTTGGTGCATTTTTGTTAGAAAGAGAGAGATTGAATGAAACAGTTACCCGACAGATTTTCCAACCTGTAGGAGTTCGGTTCGTCGGAAGTCTCGTTGGGGAATGGACTCTCATCTGTGGCCTCCCCTGTAGCTAAGCCGTTCTTCCGTGGTGAGGTCGCCAATCCCAGGCAAGGAAAAGACGCACACGAACCCCACCACCGGCTGTCGCTATCAAAACGCTGTCGCAGGATTTCCAGCGTGCCTTCTGGTGCGTCTGAAGGGGTCCCCCCCCCCCAGACCCTCCTTTATACTTCCTCACGGGACCGCCGGTGTCAATCTCTCTCTCTCAACCAGCCCACTTTGCCCGAGGGCTTTACACGTGGTCTTCATGAGACAATAGTCAAAGAGTCGCTTTATTCTGCTTCCCGGGGGAACGTGGTCTTCAGCACGTCTCCCTCTCTCTCTTGGGTCATTAGACCCCCACTTGACTAGGGCTCTTGCGAATCTCACAAAGGAGGGGGCTGGGGTCATAACACAAGTATGTAAAACATAAAGGAGAGATGAGACTGGATATTGGATTGCTAGAAAATCAAGCCAGAGAAATAATAACGGGGTGGTGGGGGGAAGGAGATGGCAGATGAACTAAATGAGTATTTGGCATCAGTGGAAGTTACTAGCCGTGTGCCTGATGTTGAAGGGTGTGAGGGGAGAGAAGGGAGTGCAGTTATTATAAGGGAAAGGTGCTCAAAAAGCTGAAAGACTTGAGGGTATATCAGTCACCTGGACCAGATGAACTGGACCCTAGGGTTCTGACAGAGGTAGCGGTAGAGATCGTGGTGCCATTAGTAATGATCTTTCAAAACGTATTGGACTCTGGCATGGTGCTAGGGGACTGGAAAATTGCAAATGTCACTCCACTCTTTAAGAAATGAGGATGGCGGCAGAAAGGAAATTATAGACCAGTTAGTCTGACCTCAGTGGTTGGGAAGATGCTGGAGTTAATTGTTAAGGATGAGTTTATGGAGAATTGGAAAGACAGGACAAGAAAGGACAAAGTCAGCATGGTTTGCATCAGGGGAAGTCTTGCCTGATGAACCTGTTGGAATTCTTTGAGATTACACACAGGATAAATAAAGGGGATGCAACGGATGTCATATATTTGGACTTTCAAAAGGCCTTTGACAAGGTGCCACACATGAGGCTGCTTACCAAGTTAATAGCCCATGGTATTACAGGAAAGTTACTGGCGTGGTTAGAGCATTGGCTGATTGGTAGAAGGCAGCAAGTCAACAAGTGGGAATAAAGGGATCCTTTCTGGTTGGCTGCCAGTGGGTAGTGGTGTTCCGCAGGGGTCGGTGTTGGGACCACTTCTTTTTATGCTGTATATCAAGGATTTAAATGATGGAATAGATGGATTTGTTGCAAGTTTGCAAATGACAAGAAGGGCAGGTACTGTTCAGCAAAAAGGTAGGCTGTAGAAGTACTTTGACAGATTAGGAGAATTGGTAAGACAATGGCAAATGAATTATGATGTTGGAAAATGCATGGTTGTGCACTTTAGTAGTAGAAATAAATGTACAGATATTTTCCAAATAGGGAGAAAATCCAAAAATCTGAGCAGACCAACCAAGAGATAACTTGCAGGTAGAGTCGGAGGTGAGGAAGGCAAAAGCAATGTTAGCATTCACATCAAACGGTTAGAGTACAAGAGCAGGGATGTGATGCTGAGACTTTATAAGGCATTGGTGAGGCCTCACCTTGAGTATTGTGATGAGCTTTGGCCTCCTCATCGAAGAAAAGATGTGCTGGCATTGGAAAGGGTTCAGAAGAGGTTCACAAGGGTGATTCTGGGAATGAAACGGTTATCATACGAGGAACATTTGATAGCTCTGGGTCTGTACTCGCTGGAATTTCGAAGGAAGGGGGGGGGGGGAATTTCATTTCAAATGCTGAAAGGCCTAGACTGAGTAGATGTGGAAAGGATGTTTCCTATGCTGGGCGAGTCTAGGACGAGAAGGCACAATCTCAGGATAGAGGGCTGTCCATTCAAAACAGAAATGCGGAGAAATTCTTTAGTCAGAGGGTGGTGAATTAATGAAATTTATAACAACAGGCTGCTGTGGAGGCCACATCCTTGGGTGTATTTAAGGCAGAGCTTGATAGGCTCATGATTGGACACAGCATCAAAGTTTGCAAGAAGGCCAGGGAGTGGGGCTGCACAGAGAGAAAAGGGTCTGCCATGATTGAATGGCAGAGCAGACTCGATGGGCCAAATAGCCTAATTCTGCTGCTATGTCGTACAGCATTACTCAGTAAATCCAAGAACCACAACAGAAAGACCACACCCAACAGGGTGGCCAAATCACCAATGTGCAAACGACAGTAAGAGATTTGAATGTAGCAGGGGAAGGGGAAAATGCAAAATGATAGGAGAAGACCGAGGGGGTGGGGTGAAGCTGAGACCCGGACAAGGCAGGAACCAGGTATTGATAGTAGTTGATCAGCCATTATCTCAAAATGGCGGTGTAGGCTCGAAGGGCCGAATGGTCTGCTTCTGCACCTATTGTCTATTGACTTACCTAAAACACTCAAAACCCAGGACAACGGATTTTTGTTGGACAAAGGTATTAATGCATTAGGGTTAATAGTGAATCAAACACCTCAAAAGGCTACCAAAATGCACCCATTCCTCGTGCACCAGTAACAGGACTTTAAAATGGGAATTCAGTGAAGAACACTGGTTAGTATTAGGAGAGATGGCGGACGGCTTGGTCACAAAGGAGGGGTGCAGATATCTTCTCAGAGGATAAGGGGTTCAGTGGAACAAGCTCACAGCTGAGAATGAAGGTAACAAACCCCACTGAAGTGGAGGACTGCTGTTCCCAGGGTTGTCCAGGATAGAAACAAACCCTCTGGCCCATCACGCACAGCTACAATAATCCCACTTTCCTGAATTAGTTTCATATCCCTCCGGGCCTTGCTCACTGAAGTACCTGTGCATGTGTCTCTAATATTGTTACACAGTTCCCTGTATGTGGCATCACAGGTAGACAGAGTTGTGTGTTCTACTTGCCTTATCAGTCAAAGAACTGCCTCTCATTAGAATTGTACAAAACTGTTTAAAGACAGATTTAAAGGGGATCTGAAGGGTACATACTTCACACAGAGAATAGCTGCTATTCTAAATCAGCTGCCGGAGGAGGTGTGGGGGCAGAAACCCACAAAGTCTCTGTTCATTAAAACTTCTCAGGAACCTGTCATTCACTGTGTACATCCTGCCCTGGGTGAACCGCCCAGAATAGAGTCAGTGATTTATACAGAACTGAAACCGTCCCTTCGGTAAAACTCATCCACGCCGACCAAGTTGTCGACCTGAACTCGTCCCATCCGCCTGCATTAGGCCCGTGTCCCTCTCCACCTTTCCTATCCATGTAACTGTGTAAATATGGTTGAAATATTGTACCTGAGGCAGAGAGCCGGTGCGGTGAGGCGCTGACAGACACTCACTGTTCCGTGGGCAGGAAGAGGAGAGGCCGATTCCCACAGTGGAGCCGAAACCCAAAGTAGAGACCGACTCCACTTTACTCCAACCCCGGGCCCACCATCCCGGACTCACCGCCCGCCCCGGACCGTTCCCCTGGAAACGACGTCGGTGACGGTGGGACCACTATGACGTCAGCTCGTCACAGATCCGCACACTCACGGTATCACGTGACGGTGACCACCAGCTCGGGAGGCGGGGCAGAGAGAGCTGTCAATCAGTGGAGCCGCTGAGAGTGGGTACAGAGGGGCATTTCCGGGAACAGTGACCCCCCTTCCACCCCACAACCACGGGAATTGAGTGTGTTATATACAGTAATATTCACATTTTAATTTGACTCTTCGGTCTTATAAATATTTAATATTTGTATTTTCTATACTTTTGTGTGGATAATCTTTTATAATTTGGGATAGAAAAACGTTGTAACTAGATCACTGAACACTTCATGAAAACAGAAAGTTACGGAAAAATATTGTCAAAGTCAACATTTTAATCCAAAGTAAGTTAATAGAAGCGTAGAAAACCTACAGCACCAAACAGACCTTTCGGCCCACAAAGTTGTGCTGAACATGTCCCTACTTTAGGAATTAGTGGGCTTACCTATCCAAAAGTCTCTTAAAAGACCCTATCGTATCTGCCTCCACCACCGTTGCGGGCAGCCCATTCCACGCACTCACCACTCTCTGAGTAAAAAACTTACCCCTGACATCTCTGTACCTGCTCCCCAGCCAGTTCAGCCCTGAGAAAAAGCCTCTGACTATCCACACGATCGATGCCTCTCATCATCTTGTACACCTTGGGCCTAAAGGAAACGATGCTGACTTTGTCCTATTTTATCATGTGTCGCCAAGTAGCCCAAAAATACATCGAGACCATCATCTTCCCAACCACTGAGGTCAGACTGACTGGCCTACGATTTCCTTTCTTCTGCCCTTCTCCCTTCTTCAAGTGTGGAATAATGTTTGCAATTTTCCTCTTCTCCAGAACCATGCCAGAATACAGGGATTATAGAAAGATTATTACTAAAACTGCCACTATCTCTTCAGTCACCTCTTTCATAGCACTGGTGTAGAAAATCCAGTCCAGCTGATTTATCTACTTTCAGATCTTTCAGTTTCCCAAGCAGGTTTTCCCTAGTAAAGGCCAATTCACTCATTTCTGCCCCTGATTCTCCTGAATTTCCAGCAGACTGCCAGTGTCTTCCACAGTGAAGACTGATGCACAATACTTACTCAGCTTCTCTGCCACTTCCCTGTACCCCATTACTACCTCTCCAGCATCATCTACTTTTTGTCTCTCTTTTACACTTTGTATATCTGAAGAAACTTCTGGTATCCTCTTTAATACTAATGGCTAGCTTACCTTCGTATTTCATCTTTTCCTCTCAATGACTTTTTTAGTCGGTTTCAAAGTTTTGTAAATCGTATAACTGAGCGTCAGGAACATCTCAGAGCAGCTACTGAACAATGTTCACTCAGCCAGAGGTGGTGGTTCACGTCAGTAGCAGTGGACAGGTAGAAAAGGGATTAGGTCCCACAGTGAATATAGAGCGTTAGGGAACAAGTTAAAGGGCAGGGCCTGAAATGTTATAATTTTTGTGTTACTCCCAGTGCTCTGTGGTAGTACGGGTGGGAACAGAAAGTTAGAGCAGATGAATGTGTGGCTGAGGAGCTGGTGCAGGGACAGGGTTTCAGGATTCCAGAACACTGGAACCTCTTCAGGTCCAGAGGTGACATTTACAAGGGGGGGGGAGGTGGTTTGCACCTTCACAGGAGGGGGGTCAGTATCATGAGGTTCATTGTTGCTCCCTGGGAGGGTTGAAATGTGATTGACAGGGGGATGTGAACCAGAACACCGGTCACTGAATGGAGAGATTGACGCTAAGTTTGATGCTTAATGCTGTAAGGATGGATTTTGAGGCAAATCCACATCTGACATGAGTTTGTTTAAAGACCAGCTGCACAGTGATTCAGGGCCAGTTTGTTCCTGTAAGGGGGAGGGTCCAGGATGGCAAGGTTCAGGCACCTTGGATGATGAGAGAGGAAGTAAATTTTGTCAATGAGGAGTGAGAAGCATATGCAAGGCTTAGGAAGCTGGAATCAAACAGGGAGTTTGAGGACTATATTTAAAACACAGAAGGGAACTCAAGATCATTTGGAGAGCGAGAAACAGTGATGAAAAATCTCTGATGAGTAGGATTAAAGATAATCCCACTGCATTCTGTACATTCATTGTGGTTAAAAGGATACCCGGGGTGCACATCCAACATAAAGGGTGGGTACACAGGTAATGGCAGGAACATTAACATACAGAAGGATGTTGGGACCGGGCAGATTGGTTACCTGAAACTGGGAGCACAGGTTGACAGGGTGGTAAAGCCGGTGTACGGCATGTTTGCCTTCATCAGGCAAGGCATTGAGTTCAATCACCAGGACATCATGTTACAGTTTATAAAATGCTGGTTAGGCCACATTGAGAGCACAGTGTTCAGTTCTGGTCACCTCATTCTAGGAAGCATGTGGAGGTTTTGGTGCAGGTGCAGAAGTTGTTAAGCAGGATGTCTGGAGGAGGAGTGAGGTGAGGAGAGGCTCGACATGCTGGAGCTTTTTCCTCTGGAGTGGCGTCAGCTCAGGAGAGATCTGACAGAAATTTATACCATTTTGTAGGACATAGTTGGTGTAGACAGCCAGTAATATTCTTCACAGGAGGGAAATATCTTCTACCAGAAGACATGTATCTAAGATCAGAGGAAGAAAGTGAAGGGAACAGTGATGGGGACTTGGAATACACTGTCAGGGGTGGTGGCAGAGGCAGAGAGCACAGGGGTATTTAGGGAAGTCTTAGACAGACACAGGAATTTGTAGAGAAGTGACTGGTACTACAGTGCTGAAGAACTCGATCCACCCACCCCTCCCTTTTCTCCCTGGCACAAACCAAACTCAGAGCGACGCACCGCCTCACATAGGGAGCCTCTCGGGAGATCTGACCAAACTGACCGTCTCTTTCGCAAAATGTTCATTTATATTCAGAGGCCTGGGTGGACGAGTTTTTTTTCAGTAAATACGGTCGGTTCCACAGGGTAAACGTACCTTTGTAGACAGTCAGAGACCTGTGTAGCTGTACCGCGGAGAGCATTCTGACAGGCTGCATCTGTCTGGTGTGGAGGGGCTACTGCACAGCACCGAAAGAAGCTGCTGATAGTACCCAGGACATCTTTAGGGAGCGGTGCTCATAAAGGCAGCGTCCATTATTAAAGACCTCCAACACCCAGGGCATGCCCTTTTCTCACTGTTACCGTCAGGCAGGAGATACAGAAGCCTGAAGACACACACTCAGCGATTCAGGAACAGCTTCTTCCCCTCTGCCATCCGATTCCTAAATGGACATTAAAACAATGCACACTACCTCACTTTTTTAATATACAGTATGTCTGTCTTTACACATTTTTAAAAATAACAGTCAATATACGTTACTGATTTACTTGTTTTATTATATTTACTATTAATTTTCTCTCTCTGCTAGATTATGCATGAGATGGAACTGCTGCTGCTAAGTTAACAAATTTCACGCCACATGCCGGTGATAATAAACTTGATTCTGAAATGTAAAACGCAAATGTTATTTTTCTGTCAGGCGATGGGAATCGCTCATGAAGCAACGAACAGGCGATGTTCCCGCCTTTTGCACACCGGAACGGTCCGGGGTCAACCCGCAATGTGGAACCCAGACAACGCGGTTCTGGGTGATGAAGAGCGGAGTCGTTCAGTGGTCGGAGATTAAATTCTCCCTCTCGGGGCTGACTCCGGAAGTTCATTTCACCACTCTGCGCCTAGTGAACCCGCTGACTCTCTGCAAGGGGAGAGAGCTACATTCGGTCGGCTGAGAGGGGAAAACGAGCCGGGACTGAAACGAACCGGTTTCTGTGCAGATTTATATTGGTTTATTCGCGGAAGAAACATGTCGAGGCATTGACAGATGCAGGATATCAAACGGACGGAAAACACCCGCCGCTCAGCCCTTCCACAGATATTGTGAGCGGCTCTGAAAAGAGCCTTTGGGTAAATAGATTCAGCTTACGTCGCTTCACTTACTGGCAGCGCCGGTTTTCTTGGGCAACAGGACGGCCTGGATGTTGGGTAACACACCGCCCTGAGCGATAGTCACGCCTCCCAGCAGCTTGTTCAGCTCCTCGTCGTTGCGGACGGCCAGCTGCAGGTGTCGGGGGATGATGCGGGTCTTCTTATTGTCCCGGGCCGCGTTGCCGGCCAATTCGAGGATTTCGGCCGTCAGATACTCGAGCACAGCAGCCAGATAGACCGGGGCTCCGGCACCCACCCGCTCAGCATAGTTGCCCTTTCTCAGGAGTCTGTGAACCCGGCCGACCGGGAACTGCAGTCCAGCCCGAGAAGAGCGAGATTTGGCCTTGGACCGAGCTTTGCCAGCGCCGCCTTTTCCACGTCCAGACATTTCCACCGTCACGATATTACTCCAGCGAGAATGAAGGAATGTCCACCCCGCCCCAACTCGCCCTTTTTATACCCTCTTTCAGAATGCAAACTGATATTTGTGATTGGTGTGATCCTGCTTATTCTCATTGGTGAAGAGAAATGCTCCAATCGAAGAACTGCCTTAATCACCAATCAGCAGTCCATAAAGGTAGAAGCGCGGAAAATAACCGTCTCCTCCCCAAAGTGCACTGAAATCTGGAAAAAAGCCCGCCAAAGAATAAATCTATTGTTCAAATTTAATTTCAAGTTAAATAATTGCAGATCTGTTTTAAGATTGGGTCTTCGCATTTCCCTCTGTTACTGAAACCGGGCACATTTGATTTAAGAGTAGTTGATATTGGAGTGTCTGGGAACTCAATTCTCTAATTTCTTTCAACCCGTAACGGAACCGATTAAAACTGACCCTCGGCTTCTGCCCGCGGTCGGTCACTGTGTGAACGTTATCAGGTTATGGAAAACGGTTCTTCTCAAACTTTGACCAGAGTCTAGTCTGCAATTTTATAAAGTTTTTATATGAAAGAGCCATCAGAAGGAAATCTGCAGATGCTGGAAATTCAAACAGCACACACAAAATGCTGGTGGAACCCAGCAGGCCAGGCAACATCTATAAGAAGCAGTGTCGATGCTTCTCCATATGAAAGAGCCATGATGTCTTTCAGGCTCGAGTTGAAATGAGATTCAGGAGTTACCCAACTGGAACCAATAAACTCCAGAAGCCACAAATAAAACAACGGCAGCAATCCTCCGCTTGGCATGGATACCGAGTGGGACGGACTGATGGGGAACGGGGGGGGTAACAATTCCTTGTCAGTTCAGTGGGAGCTTACTAAAACCGCGATGTAGCTGTTGTAAAAGTCACCAGACATAAAGTATGTGTAATTTATTACCTAAATGCTAGTACAACTCTGTCATTGAAATTGTGAGTGGCTCTTAAAAGAGCCGTTGTGTTTTCGATCATCTCACTGGGGAGCTTTACTTGGAGCTGGTGTACTTGGTCACCGCCTTTGTCCCTTCGGACACGGCGTGCTTGGCCAGCTCCCCGGGCAGCAGCAGGCGCACGGCGGTCTGGATCTCCCGGGAGCTGATGGTGGACCGCTTGTTGTAATGGGCCAGGCGGGAAGCCTCACCCGCGATGCGCTCGAAAATATCGCTCACGAATGAATTCATGATGCTCATGGCCTTGGAGGAGATGCCGGTGTCGGGGTGAACCTGCTTCATCACTTTGTAGATGTAGATGGCGTAACTCTCCTTCCTCGACCTCTTGCGCTTCTTGCCAGACTTGCTCGCCGGTTTGGCCAGAGCTTTCTTGGCGCCCTTCTTGGGAGCGGGTTTCGGTGGATCAGGCATTTCCTCGTCGGTTTCAAACACAATAATAAGCAGAAGCTGTCCGGAGCGCGGATTAAATAGGCAGCGCCCAAAGTAGTATGTTAATGAGGACGGGAATGCTGAGCATTTCCATTGGCTGTTTGGAGAAATGAATCACCAATCGGAACGCTGGGGGATGGGACGCGGCGCCAATGTGTGGTGGTTACCGCTGTCGTTTAATGCGGGAGGAAGTACAGAAGGGCAGAGACAGGCGGGGGTGCGGGCTGACATTGAAAAGGGAAACGCAAATTTCAAAAGCAGAATGAAAATAAAATCAGATGAAATATTGTTAAATTAAACACTAAGAGGTTCAGTTCATGACACAGGGCAGCAGGAGAGCGAAGGAGAGATTTGGACATTTCAATGTAAAGTTCAAATCGAGTTTATTTATGCACAGGTGAAAGGAACAACGTATTTGTAGCAGCATCACAGACACATTGCATCAGACACAACATTGACCAGAAACACTGGAATTAAATATGGATTATACCAACATATTCAAATAGACAGAGGACTATCAGAACAAAATCAAAATAACAAAGAGATTATGCGGGCAGTGGGAGAATCACCCCTCTTGTGCTTCTTCATCTCGTCACTCTCGATTCAGTGTCACGCAACGCTGCCACTTTGATCCGGCCCATGCCTTCATTCACCAGGCCCAACACTTGCCTTTATTGGATCTTCCTCCTCCTTACACTAGTCATCGGGTTTGTGGGGCTGTGTGTCCCCTTGGACCTCTGGATTAGGTTTGAGGGTAGGCCTGGTGGATGTATATGTGGGGCTGGGAGAGATAAGGCTGTAGAGTTTAGTATGTTGAGATATGTGGGGCTACGGTGGATGGGGTAGTGTAGTGGAGCCACACAGTGGCTGATGCCTTTCATTACCGTGGTTCAACACCACTTGGCTTAGGGAACCGGGTGTGCAAAGGGACACATCATCAATAATATAACTTAGGGTCATTGGGTGTTTCGGGTCTTTAATCATGAGACCATCTCGCCCAGGCAACGCAGCCAGGGTGGATCAGGCCCGCCGTGTTTATCCCAGGGAGCAAAAAAAAATGAGAGGCGTGTAATTCTGCAAGTTGTGGGTATTTTCGACCTTGTTACTTGGCTTTATTTTGACCATTTGGGGAATAGAATGTTCTGAGGCGTAGTAATCAGGCTTTACCTCCAAGTACAGTTCAACTTCCCTACTCTAAATTTACACCTGTCTTTACTTTGCATCTGTGTGCCTGGGATTGCATGGGTTAAATTAACAGAGTTTACTGCAGTACAAACTAGTGATTAATGTTGGGCAGATTGATCCATGATTCCAAAATGCAAAAATCTCTGAAATCCAGAATTTATTGTACTGACATTACGTCACAAATGGGGAATTTTACCCAGGATTAAATGGCTTGTCTAATGAAGAGCGTTTCATGTCACTAGGCCTCTATTCACTGGAAATTCAAAGAAAGAAGGGTTACAGAATTGAAACCTATCAAATAGGGAAAGGGCTTGAGTGAGTGGATGTGGAGAGGATGTGTGGGAGTGTCTAAAACCAGACCACACAGCTTCAAAATAGAAGGGAATCCTTTTAGAATGGAGATGAGGAGGAATTTCTTCAGCCAGAGAGTGATGAATCGGTGGAATTTTTTGCCACAGGCAGCTGTGGAGGCCAAATCACTGGGTATAGGCAGAGATTCATAGATCCTTGATTGGTCAGGGCATGAAGAGATACCAGGGAAGGCAAGAGATTGGGCCTAAATGGAAAAATTGATCAGTGATGATGAAATGGCAGAGCAGGTCTCAGGTGCGCTCTCACCAGGGCCCTTTAGAATCCCAGTGAGACATCTGTACCCCTCTTCTCCACTCCTCCTGGATCACAGGACAAAATACTGTTTGCCTCTCTCATTACTTGTTGTATCTGCATGTTAACTCAAGTGATTTGTTTACAAGGATGCCCAGGTCCCTCTGAACATCCCGTGTGGAAATAACTCTTACAGTTTGTTCCTGGGGATGGGTGATCTCACATTTCCCCACATTCTGTTCCATCTGCCCCATCCTCAACCGTTCACTCTCCTGTCTACATCCCCCAAACCTTCTCACTACTGACCCTGTCCCTCCCGCTCTGCCACAGCAACAGACGTAGTCACTGAGTTATGCAGCACAGAAACAGACCCTTCAGCCCAACACATCCATGCTGACCAAGCGGCCAAACAAAACCATTGTCAGTTACCTGAATTTGGCCCATGTCCCTGTGAAACTTCCCTCTCCACAGTGCAAGAGATATTGCAATGGTGCCCACCTATACCATCACTGGAGGTAGTTTGTTCCATGTAAACAGCACATTCTGTGAACAAAACCTGCTCCTCAGGGTCCAGTTAAATCTTTCCTCTCACACTTTATACCTGTAATCTCTAGCTTCCAACTCCATGACCCTGGAGATAACAGATTCACTATTGTCCGTATCAATGTCTACCATTATTTTATCAGCTTCTCTAATGTCACATACACTCTGATGGAAATGTTCCAGCCTATCCGGCCTCCTGTTAAATCCCTTTTGCACCCTCTCCAGTTTAATGTCACCCTCTCATCACAGGGCAACTATAACTGTACGCCGTGCTCCAAGAGTAGTTTCCCCAAGGCTGGTAGAGCTGTAATGTGACGTTACGGTACAGTGTCCAATACTCTCCCGATGAATGCAAGTGTGGCAAACACCTTCTTCACCGTCCTGCCTACCTGTGTTTACACTTTGAAGGAATTCGATATCTGCACCCCGATATCTCTCTGTTTTACAACACTCCCAGGGACTGACCATTCCCCACGGTAGTTCTGCCCTGGTTCGTCAATGACAATGGAACATCTCACATTTATCTGTCATTCCTCAACTTACCAAATTTAGTGACATAAGTAAATTTGCTGAGCCGGGCATTGACATTGTCAGCCGAGTCTTTAACGAATGAACTGCAGCAGCAGACTTGACTTGAATCTCTGTACCTCACCATTGATCACAGGTCTCCAGTCTAAACAATGACCTCGTCTCCTGCCAGCAGGCCAACATTGTAGCCACTGCCCTGGATCACGTGATCTCTCCTTCCAGACACCAGCCTCACCAGTCCGAAGCTCGCAGGCTTTTCCTTGCAGCAATACACACAACGCCGGAGGAACTCAGCAGGCCAGGCAGCGAGAAAACAGCCGACATTTCAGTCCGACACCCTTCAAGAGCAACTGCACAATTTCTTGTGTTTTTGGTTTTCCTTCGAGCCTTTTCAAATTACTGCATAATATAATCCATCCTCCAGTCCTCTGCCGCACTGCTATGGCTACCTACAATTATCTCAACAAGGGGCTCAGCAGTCCCTTCGCTAGCTAGCCATAATGTCATCGGATACACCTGGACAGCCCACAGGGCATTACAGTATCTACTATCATACAATTAAATCAGAGATTGTTGAGCCTCTGGCAATCACCTCTGCATCATCAATGGGGACGAGAGTGGTTCTGGAGGGTTGGAGGGTTGCAGATATTCTTCCCTTATTCAATGAAGGGAGTAGAGATGCCCAGGAAATTATAGACCAGTGAGTCTTACTTCATTGGTCGGTAAGCTGATGGAGAAGATCCTCAGAGGCAGGATTTATAAACGTTTGGAGAGGCATAATATGATTAGAAATAATCAGCATGGCTTTGTCAGATGCAGATCGTGCTTTACGAGCCTGACTGAATTTATTAAGGATGTGACTAAACACATCGATGAAGGTAGTGCAGTAGATGTAGTGTATATGGATTTCAGCAAGGCATTTGATAAAGTACCCCATGCAAGGCTTATGGAGAATGTAGGGAGACATGGGATCCAAGGGGACATTGCTTGCCCACGGAAGGCAAAGACTGGTTATAGATGGGTCATATTCTGCATGGAGGTAGTGACCAGTGGTGTGTATCAGGGATCTGTTCTGGGAGCAATTCTTTTTTGTGATTTTTATGTAACCCTCAGGCTCGTCTTCGTCTAGGGGAAACAGCCTTTGGCCCCGCCAAACTGGGAAATCACATCTGTGCGAATGCTGTATAATTATACGGCCCAGTTATAAACCCACAATGCAAAATATCAGACAGTACACCATATGCAATTATATGATTGAACATTATGAATCTTAATCTGAATGTAGGGTTAGTAATGAAAATTTTAAAAAGGGCCCAATTCAAGGAAAAGTTAAAACTTCTGGTTGGAGCTCACTCATTCTTCCACCATCGGTCTCCTCCGAGCGTCACCGACCCTCAGATCCGAGTCTACCAGCTCTCTCCGCACGCGTCTTCCCTTGACAAAGACTGTACGAAAAACATCCATCCAGACTCACAAGACAGAGTAATAATCTCTTATTGGCTAACATGCATACCACAGTCCTGTCATCTCCGGCAATAACCCAAACATTGCTACTACAGAGATACCGTTACCTCAGCAGTGAACATTACAAAGAAGCCATTACATTAACAGTGAATACTTACAGCATATTACATTTATAAATGTCCTGGATTAGGAAGTGGAGGGATAGTTTAGAAAATTTGCTGGTGACACAAAGGTTGGACGAGTAGTGGATAGTGTGGAGGGCTGTCAGAGGTTAGAGTGGGACATTGATAGGATGCGAAACCGGGCAGAGAAGAGACAGATGGAGTTCAACCCAGATAAGTGTGAGGTGGTTCATTTTTGTAGGTCAAATATGTCGGCAGAATATAGGATTAATGATAAGATTCTTGGCAGTGTGGAGGATCAGAGGGATCTTGGGGTCCGAGTCCATAGGACACTCAAATCTGCTGTGCAGGTTGACTCTGTGGTTAAGAAGGCGTATGGTGCATTGGCCTTTATCAATCGAGTTCAAGAGCCGAGACGTAATGTTACAGCTATATAGGACCCTGGTTAGACCCCACTTGGAGTACTGTGCTCAGTTCTGGTTGCCTCACTACAGGAAGGATGTGGAAGCCATAGAAAGGGTACAGAGGAGATTTACAAGGATGTTGCCTGGATTGGGGAGCGTGTCTTATGAGAATAGGTGAGCGATCACAACCTTTTCTCCTCGGAGCGACAGAGGATGAGAGGTGACCTGATAGCTGTGTATAAGATGATGAGAGGCATTGATCGTGTGGGTAGTCAGAGACTTTTCCCCCAGGGCTGAAATGGCTAAGACCAAGGGCACAGGTTTAAAGTGCTTGGAAGTAGGTACAGAGGAGGTGTCGGGGTAAGTTTTTTTGCGCAAGGAGTGGTGAGTGTGTGGGATGGGCTGCCAGCAACGGTGGTGGAGGAGGCAGATAAAATGGGGTCTTTTAAGGGACTCCTGGATAGGTATGTGGAGCTTTGAAAAACAGAGGGCTATGTGTAACCCTGGGAAATTTCTAAGGTAAGTACATGTTCAGCACAGCATTGTGGGCTGATGGGCCTGTATTGTGCTGTAGGTTTTCTGTTTCTAGGTAAACAACAATGCACTTTCTCTACTGTAATATGCTCTTCCCTGAAGACATCGCTATCCCAAGCTCCCTGATATCCATGTCTTTTTCCACAGTAAATGCATGAGAAATATGCGTTAAGGACCTCACATGGAACTTTTGTTCATGGGTCTGTGGACCAACCATTGCTCTGTGTAGGGAAAGGCAGGGGTACTTTCCCTGTGGGAAGGAGAGGAGAACAGAGTCAGTGACGGAGAGGTGGTTCAGCCAGTGCCAGTGTGAGAGGCCGCCGTAGGGCTGCAATTCTCAGCATCAGCCTAGCAGATGAGGCAGCTCCACGCTAAGGGAGGGGCGGACACACCCCGCCACATCCCCGTCTCCGATCTGGGAATGGAACTGACGGCGGTGCAGGCAGATAGACACAGCTCTCATTTCCGCTCACCTCTCCCACTCAGCTGGAGCTAAAGAGCCCCAGCATAAACTTCTCTCCAGGAATCTGAAACAGCTGCTCTTTGTTAAACTGTCCAGCAAGAACAAAGAACTGGCATTAAACAGGGATTTCCCTCCAGGTATGAATAGCAGAAACAGCAATGCACATCACCAGCAGCTCCTTCCCACCCCGCCTTCACCACCCTATACATCCCAGCTCAGGAATGGCCTCTCCTTTCCCACTCACTCCGTATTCTGAGCTCGGTCACTGCTACACTCCGCCTCTTTCTCCAAGCCGCCATCTCCGGAGTCAGTGCTGGTTCCTGACCAGATGTGTCGAAACACCTGTAGTGCGACACTACAAATCTGAACCATGTTGACTTGGTTTGATGACATTAAACGTCTCTAAATGACTTCTTATTTCTTCATAAATCACAAACTCCTGTCCATCGACTATAGTTCAGCATTTAACACAATCATTCCCACAATCCTGAATGAAAAGTTACAGAATCTGGGCCTCTGTACCTCCCTCTGCAATTTGATCCTTGACTTCCAAACTGGAAGACCACAATCTGTGTGGATTGGTGATAATATCTCCTCCTCGCTGACGATCAACACTGGTGCACCTTAGCAGTGTGTGCTTGGCCCACTGCTCTACTCTCTGTATACCCATGACTGTGTGGCGAGGCATAGATCAAATATCATCTATAAATGTGCTAATGATACAACCGTTATTGGTAGAATCTCAGGTGGAGACGAGAGGCCATACAGGAGTGAGATATACAGCAACAACCTTGCACTTAATGCCAGTAAGACGAAAAGAAGGGTAGAATGACAGAATGCAGACCAGTCCTGGGGGGGTGGCGGGGGGGGGGGGGGGGGGGGGGCAGAAACGGAGAGAGTGAGCGGTTTCAAGTTCCAGGCTGTCAAGTTTTTTGAGGACCCAACCTTGTCCCGACATATCGATGCAGCTATAAAGACGGCAAGACTGTGACTGTCCTTCATTGGGAGTTTAAAGAGATCTGCTATGTCAACAAAAGCACTCAAAAATTTCTACAGATGTACAGTGGAGAACGTTCTGACGGGCCTCATTACTGTCTGGTATGGGGGAGCTACTGCACAGAACTGAAAGAAGCAGAGGGTCATAAATTTGATCAGATTCATCTTGGGTACTGGCCTATAATGTACCCAGGACATCTTCAAGGAGCGTTGTCTCAGAAAGGCAGCGTCCATTATTCAGGACCTCCAACACTCAGGGCATGCCTTTTACACATTGTTACCATCAGGTAGGAGGTACAAAAGCCTGAAGGCACAGATTCAGCGATTGAAGAACAGCTTCTGCCCTTCTGCCATCCAATTCCTAAACGGACATTGAACCCATGAACACTACCTCACTTGTATTAATATTTCTGTTTTTGCATGATTTTAATCTATATCAATATAACTATACTGTAATTTATTTATTTATTCTTCTATGTTATTGAATTGCTGCTGCTGTTAACAAATTTCACAACATGTGCTGATGTGTCTGTGATTCTGATTCTGAACCTCCAGCAGCTTGCCAACAGACGTGAAGTTAACAGGGCAAGAGTTACCTACTTTTGTCTTCTACCTTTCTTGGACAAAGCAGACACCTTTTCCCCACTTCACTGGGACCTTTCTGGAAAACAGTGAGTTCTGACAAGGTTCAACTTTTATCTCCACTTTCTCTCCAGCCACTTTCTGTAAAACCCATGAATGCAGATCTTTGGGACCTGGAGTAGTTTGTTTTTCAGCCCCATTAGATTTCCTCTCATGATGGTGACCGTCGCAAATTATTGCACTGTGTTGAAAAGTTCACAGTATTGTTTAACTTACCGTAATTTCCTGCCACTTTTCTGCTACTGAGTCTCTTGTCAATGCTTCCTAAGGTGTTCTACATCCAGTGGTCTACCTCCAGCCCTTGGCACTTTGTGCCCCATGGAGAGGCAACACGAGGATATGTACAGACCGTGGTCTACCTCCAGCCCTTGGCACTTTGTGCCCCATGGAGAGGCAACATGTCATGGAGAGGCAACATGTGGATGTACAGACCACCAGTGGTCTACCTCCAGCCCTTGGCACTTTGTGTCTCATGGAGAAGCAACACGAGGATGTACAGACCGTGGTCTACCTCCAGCCCTTGGCACTTTGTGCCCCATGGAGAGGCAACATGTGGATGTACAGAGCACCAGTGGTCTACCTCCAGCCCTTGGCACTTTGTGCCCCATGGAGAGGCAACACAAGGATATGTACAGACCGTGGTCTACCTCCAGCCCTTGGCACTTTGTGCCCCATGGAGAGGCAACATGTGGATGTACAGACCACCAGTGGTCTACCTCCAGCCCTTGGCACTTTGTGTCTCATGGAGAGACAACATGTCATGGAGAGGCAACATGTGGATGTACAGAGCACCAGTGATCTACCTCCAGCCCTTGGCACTTTGTGCCCCATGGAGAGGCAACACAAGGATATGTACAGACCGTGGTCTACCTCCAGCCCTTGGCACTTTGTGCCCCATGGAGAGGCAACATGTGGATGTACAGACCACCAGTGGTCTACCTCCAGCCCTTGGCACTTTGTGTCTCATGGAGAGGCAACACGAGGATATGTACAGACCGTGGTCTACCTCCAGCCCTTGGCACTTTGTGCCCCATGGAGAGGCAACACAAGGATATGTACAGACCGTGGTCTACCTCCAGCCCTTGGCACTTTGTGCCCCATGGAGAGGCAACACAAGGATATGTACAGACCGTGGTCTACCTCCAGCCCTTGGCACTTTGTGCCCCATGGAGAGGCAACACAAGGATATGTACAGACCGTGGTCTACCTCCAGCCCTTGGCACTTTGTGCCCCATGGAGAGGCAACACAAGGATATGTACAGACCGTGGTCTACCTCCAGCCCTTGGCACTTTGTGCCCCATGGAGAGGCAACACAAGGATATGTACAGACCGTGGTTAACCTCCAGCCCTTGGCACTTTGTGCCCCATGGAGAGGCAACACAAGGATATGTACAGACCGTGGTCTACCTCCAGCCCTTGGCACTTTGTGCCCCATGGAGAGGCAACACAAGGATATGTACAGACCGTGGTCTACCTCCAGCCCTTGGCACTTTGTGTCTCATGGAGAGACAACATGTCATGGAGAGGCAACATGTGGATGTACAGAGCACCAGTGATCTACCTCCAGCCCTTGGCACTTTGTGCCCCATGGAGAGGCAACACAAGGATATGTACAGACCGTGGTCTACCTCCAGCCCTTGGCACTTTGTGCCCCATGGAGAGGCAACATGTCATGGAGAGGCAACATGTGGATGTACAGAGCACCAGTGGTCTACCTCCAGCCCTTGGCACTTTGTGCCCCATGGAGAGGCAACATGTCATGGAGAGGCAACATGTGGATGTACAGATCACTACCACCCACGTTGTCCTTCCTGCTGTTCATTGTTCCTACATGTACATCGCATCTCACCAACACATAATGAACATGGACACCCTCTCTTTTCACTTCCGCTGATTCGTGTGGAACATTGTTAGTTAGTTAGTTAAACTCCATCACTCCCACGGGGGCACAATCACTGATGGTAGCTCACCAGAGACAACTGCGCTGAGCCAGTCATTCAAGTTGACCCCAAGTGTAGCCAAGCTTCATGGTGGATCCATCCTCCCCCAGGGTTGAGGTCTTTGGAGCTTCTGCAGCTCTGGGTGTAGTTGCTGGGCCAATGTCCAGCTCCCTTCATTCACATCCTGGCTTCAGACCATCCATGGGAGAGGTGTGGATCGTTCAATATCCTGGAATACTGAGGTCCCAGTCTCAGTCACCCTGCAGCCATGACCCTGTAATAGCTGTAAGATGCAACAGATTGTCACATTACAATGCCTATGTTCAGTCACCCGATCTATAACCTTCTGTTTACCTCTGTCAAATTTCCGCTCATTCTTATAGGCTCCGGGGTACAAAATTTAATCCTTCCTTAGAATTCAGGTGTTCAATTGGCAGCATCACCCTTGTACATTTCCTCTGACTCTTGTCAATCATCTTAACATCTTTCCTGCAGGTAACTGCCTGTTTCCACTACTATCCATCCTTAAAAGTAGGTCCTATGGTATTTGATATTTCTACCTTGGAGAAAAGATTCTGACTATCTATGCTATCCCACCCTCTAATAATTTCAAATCCAACCATTCGGTCTCCCCTTGGCACTGATGTTCCGGGAAAACACACAAGTCAGTCCAACATTTCCTTCGGGCTCCTGTACTCTAATCCCATCAGCATCCTGGTGAACCAGTCAGGATGATCTCCATTGTACATCTATAGAGCTTCATCACTGGTTAATCTGCACAAACTTCAAAGAAATTAGAAGTGTTGCTGTGCCTTCTTTGTAATGACACTTGCGTGCTGGTCCCATGAGAGTTCCTCTAATAGGGTAAAGCAAAGGAATTTAAAGTTACTGATACTCCCCTCATGAGGACTCTGGGTATTGTCTCCACTCTTGCAAAGCCACACATCTACATTTTCATCCAAATCCTAAATATACTGTCTATCAGAAACACGAGCTTACAGCGCCGATCTCTATGCAACACCACAGGTCATGGACCTCCAGACAGAATAACAACTTGCCTTCTCTGAACAGGATAGCTCCCAAACAAAACTTGCAATTCACTCTGGATCCCATGCATCTTTATCTTTTGAATCAACTTGGCATGAGGAAACTTATTCAATGCCTTAATAAGATCCATGTCGATAACATCCACTGTGTTTCCCTCATCAAGTACAAATTCACCACCTCAAAAAGCTGATCAGGTTTGTTAGGGATGACAAGCCCACACAAAGCCATACTGTTTGTCCCTAAGCAGGACCTGCCTTTCCAAATGTGCATCAATCCTGTCCCTCAGTATCCTCTCCAACAACTTCCCTGCCTATAATTACCTGGATTATCCCCATTTCCCTTCTTGGACAAAGGCAATACATTGTCCTTTTGCAGTTTTCCAGGACCTTGCCTGTTGCTAGTGACTTCACAAAGTTCCTTGTCAAATCCCCAGCAATTTCCTCGCTTGCTTCTTTTACTATTGTAGGATATATGCCATCAGGCCCTGGAGTTTCATCCATCGTCATGCCGTTCAGAAGACCCAGCACTGCCTCCTCCTTGATCTCAACATGTCGCAGCACATTAGCATGCCTCGCTCTGTTTTCACTATCCTCTATTTCCTTCTCCTCGGTAAATACTGACTCGAAGTACTCATTTAGTACCTCAGCCAGTTGCTCTGACTTCAACCACAACTCATCTGCCCTCTCCTTGCTTATCCTCCACTGAACACGTGTAAAATGCCTTGAGATTATCCTTGGTGTTCCTCACCAGTGACAATTCGTGGGTCCCTTTTTGGCTTTTCTAATCACCTGTCTGAGCACATCTCTGCTATCTGTGTATTCAGTGACGATCCCATCAGCATTTTGCTTCTGAAACCGCTTTAACTGTGTGGCAGAAGGTTCTGGAAGCACTGATCTGTTAGTAAATCTGGCCACTTACTGGACCAGATTCTCATTTCCTCCTGACTCTCTTGTGCCACAACTGCTGATAAGTGTGAGGTGCTACATTTTGGTAGGAATAATCAAAATAGGACACACATGGTACATGGTAGGGCAATGAGGAATGCAGTAGAACAGAGTGATCTAGGAATAATGGTGCATAGTTCCCTGAAGGTGGAATCTCATGTGTATAGGGTGGTGAAGAAAGCTTTTGGTATGCTGGCCTTTATAAATCAGAGCATTGAGTATAGGAGTTGGGATATAATGTTAAAATTGTACAAGGCATTGGTGGGACCAAATTTGGAGTATTGTGTACAGTTCTGGTCACTGAATTATAGGAAAGATGTCAACAAAATAGAGAGAGTACAGAGGAGATTTACTAGAATGTTACCTGGGTTTCAGCACCTAAGTTACAGAGAAAGGTTGAACAAGTTAGGTCTTTATTCTTTGGAGATTAGAAGGTTGAGGAGGGACTTGATAGAGGTATTTAAAATTATGAGGGGGATAGATAGAGTTGACATGGATAGGCTTTTTCCATTGAGAGTAGGGGAAATTCAAACAAGAGGACATGAGTTGAGAGTTAAGGGGCAAAAGTTTAGGGGTAACACAAGGGGGAACTTCTTTACTCAGAGAGTGGCAGCTGTGTGGAACGAGCTGCCAGTAGGAGTGGTAGAGGCAGGTTCGATATTGTCATTTAAAGTAAAATTGGATAGGTATATGGACAGGAAAGGAATGGAGGGTTGTGGGCTGAGTGCAGGTTGGTGGGACTAGGTGAGAGTAAGCATTCGGCACGGACTAGAAGGTCCGAGATGGCCTGTTTCCGTGCTGTACTGGTTATATAGTGAACTATTTTACAGTGAGACCAACTTCACCCCTGACCACTAGCTGCTGTGTGTGAAGTGGCGTGCTGCACTGTTCTTAGGCCAATGCCACGTTCATCAAGCTCCTCAAATGTTTGATCATAGAATGGAACATTATTTCTTATAATTCCTGAACAGAGCTGGGGTCAATAAAATCAGGGTGGGCCCGGTGTACGAGAGAGATTGTCTAGACTGCTGTGCGTAAACTATTGACCATTTGTAGTTGTGTTAATGTGGAGGTGGAGGTGCAAGTCCTGTTTGAGGATGTAACGAGTGCAGTGGATGGAGGGGAACAGGTGGATGTCGTAACTTGGATTTCCAGAAGGCGTTCGATAAGGTGCCGCTCACGAGCCTTATAAATAAGATATGGATGCATGGAGTCGGAGGAAGTATATTGGCATGGATTGGCTAACTGAGAGAAGGCAGAGAGTTGGTATAAATGGGTGTTTCGCCAGTTGGGAGTCAGTGGTGAGTGGGGTGCCGCAGGGGTCAGTACTGGGCCCGCAGCTGCTTACCATTTACACTGATGCTTTGGAAGGGGGGACTGAGTGTAGCGTAGCACCGTTTTCTGTTGGCATTAAACTCAGTGGAAAAGCAAATTGTACAGAGGATGCGCAGAGCCTGCAGAGGGAGTTAAGTGAGTGGGCCAAGGTCTGGCAGATGGAATATAATGTTGCTAAATATGAGATCATCCACTTTGGAAGGAAAAAGTGAAGAGCAGATTATTATGTAAATAGTGAGAGATTGCAGCATGCTGTTGTGCAGAGGGACTTGGGAGTGCTTGTTCATGAATCGCAAAAAGTTGGCTTGCAGATACAACAGGTTATTAAGAAGGCAAACGGAATGTGGGCCTTCATTGCAAGAGGGACTGAATTCAAGAGCAGGGAGGTCATGCTGCAACTGTTCAGAGTACTGGTGAGGCCGCACCTGGAGTACTGTGTGCAGAGTGGTCTCATGCTTGAGGAAGGATATACTGGCTTTGGGGGCAGTGCAGAGGTTTACCAGGTTGATTCCAGGGATGAAGGGGTTAACCTATGAGGAGAGATTGAGTCGCCTGGGACTGTACTGTCTGGAGTTCAGAAGAATGAGAGGGGATCTTATAGAAACATACAAAATTTTGAAAGAGATATACAAGATAGAAGTAGGAGAGTTGTTTCCATTGGTAGGTGAGACTAGAACTAGGGGACATTGCCTCAAGATTCAGGGGAGAAGATTTAAGACAGAGATGAGGAGAAACTGTTCTTCCCAGAGAGTGGTGAATCTGTGGAATTCTCTCACCAGGGAAGCAGTTGAGGCTCCCTCACTAAATATATTTAAGAAACAGTTAGATCGGTTTTTACATAGTAAGGGAATTAAGGGCTATGGGGAAAATGCAGGTAGATGGAGCTGACTTTACAGACAGATCAGCCATGATCTTATTGAATGGTGGGGCAGGCTCGATGGGCTGGATGGCCTACTTCTGCTCCTATTTCTTATGTTCTTATGAAGGGTTGCTCTCCGCTTTTGTCTGTCACTCTGATTTGTCTGTCCTACACCCCAACCCCACCAGCTCTGTCTTTCTGTGCCTTACTCGGGCAGGTCAGGGTGCTGTGTATAAAAGGAGATAACTGCTTCCACAACACCAACTGTCCCAATGCTTATCTTCATATTGTTCACAAATTTGGCCACATGGCATACAATGTGAAAAGGGGCAGTTCCAACACCGACATCTTTGGAACACCACTGGTCACCGGCAACCAACCAGAAAATGCCCGTTTATCCCCAATTGTTTGCTTCCTGTGAGTCCGCCAACCGTCTATTCATGCTTGTATGTTTACTGTACCTTGTAAAGCAGCCTCAGGTGCAGCACCTTGTCAAAGCCCTATTGGAAGTCCATGTGTACACCATCCACTGACTCTCTTTTGTCTATCCTATTAATTCCTCAAAGGATTCCAACGGATTTGTAAAGCAAGATTTCCCTTGGAGGAAACGATGCTGACTTTGGCGTATCTTGTCATGTGCCAACAAGTACCCCGAAACCTCATCCTTAATAACGGGCTCTAACATCTTGCCAACCACAGAGCTCAGGCTACCTAAGTTTCCTTTCTTCTGCCTCTGCCCTCTTCTTCAAGAGTGGCGTGATAATTGCAACTTCCCTGTCCGACTGAAACATACCAGATTCGAATGATTCTTGAAGAATCATTACTAATCCCTACACAATCTTCTCAGCTACATTGTTCAGAACCCGAGGGTGTAGGTGATTTATCTAACTTCAGAACATTCAGTGTCCCAAACACATTCCCCTTATTAATAGCAACTGCACTCACTTCTGCTCTCACTCTTAAATTTCCGGCATGCTGCTACCGTCATCCAAAATGAAGACTGATGCAAAATTCTTATTTTGTTCTTCTGACATTTCTTTGTTACCCCCATTACAGTTGCTCCAGCTTCATTTTCCAATGGTCCAATATCCACTCTCACCTCTCTTTCACTCTTTTGATATTAAAAAATGGTATCCACTTTATATTATTGGCTAGCATTCCTTCATATTTCATTTTTCGCTCCGTATGGCTTTTTTTAATTGCATTCTGTTGGATCTCAAAAGCATCCTAGTTTTTTCACCTCCCGTTATTTTTTGCTCCATTTGCCCTGCCTATTCCTTTTATGTAAATTTTGACTCTCCTTGTCAGCCACAATCGTCTCATCCTCCTTTTGCTGGACATCCTCATCATTGGGATGTATCTATTCAGCATCTTTCTCATCATTGGGATGTATCTATCCAGCATCCTACTCATCATTGGGATGTATCTATCCAGCATCCTCCTCATCATTGGGATGTATCTATCCAGCACCTTCCTCATCATTGGGATGTATCTATCCAGCATCCTCCTCGTCATTGGGATGTATCTATCCAGCACCTTCCTCATCATTGGGATGTATCTATCCAGCACCTTCCTCATCATTGGGATGTATCTATCCAGCACCTTCCTCATCATTGGGATGTATCTGTCCAGCATCCTCCTCATCATTGGGATGTATCTATCCAGCATCCTCCTCATCATTGGGATGTATCTATCCAGCATCTTCCTCATCATTGGGATGCATCTATCCAGCATCCTCCTCATCATTGGAATGTATCTATCCAGCATCCTCATCATTGGGATGTATCTATCCAGCACCTTCCTCGTCATTGGGATGTATCTATCCAGCACCTTCCTCGTCATTGGGATGTATCTATCCAGCACCTTCCTCGTCATTGGGATGTATCTATCCAGCACCTTCCTCGTCATTGGGATGTATCTATCCAGCACCTTCCTCGTCATTGGGATGTATCTATCCAGCACCTTCCTCGTCATTGGGATGTATCTATCCAGCACCTTCCTCGTCATTGGGATGTATCTATCCAGCATCCTCCTCATCATTGGGATGTATCTATCCAGCACCTTCCTCATCATTGGGATGTATCTATCCAGCACCTTCCTCGTCATTGGGATGTATCTATCCAGCACCTTCCTCATCATTGGGATGTATCTATCCAGCATCCTCCTCATCATTGGGATGTATCTATCCAGCATCTTCCTCATCATTGGGATGTATCTATCCAGCACCATCCTCGTCATTGGGATGTATCTATCCAGCATCCTCCTCATCATTGGGATGTATCTATGCAGCATCTTTCAGATTGACCCAGAAACTCCAACCACTGCTGTCTGTCGTCATCCCTGTTAGTGACTCCTTCCAAACAACATTCTCCCACTCCCCTCTCATGTCTCTATAATTCCCTTTACTCCACTGTAATACTGGTAGACCTGATTTCATCTTCTTCCTCTCAGACTGCAGAGGGTAGTCATTGTCTCCTAAGGGTTTATTTACCTTAAAGTCCCTAGTCAAATCAGTCTCAACTGTCCATACCCGAGTTGGAAGTCTCATGCCTTTATTATATCTCGAATAA
Organism: Hemitrygon akajei; assembly: GCF_048418815.1. Taxonomy (NCBI): domain Eukaryota; kingdom Metazoa; phylum Chordata; class Chondrichthyes; order Myliobatiformes; family Dasyatidae; genus Hemitrygon; species Hemitrygon akajei. Next base: position 46,530,924 of record NC_133151.1, read on the forward strand.
ATGACAGTTGGACCAGCACTTGTTGTCCGCTAGCAGCAATCCCTTGATATTTTATTCCAGAATCTGTCCCTGAGAAACATTTTGTGTGAAAACATATCCCATGTCTTAATTACATCTCTATCAAATACTACATGGCCAGTTCTTGCCATCCAGTGAAAGATAAAACTACAACTGACAAGCAGGTAAAACAGGAGACACATTTTCCTGGTTAGAGTCAGAGAGTCGTTGAAAAGTACAGTACAGAAACAGGCCCTTTGACTCATCTAGTTCATGCTGAAACCACTTCACTGTCTACTCATATCGACCTGCTCTGGAACCATAACCCTCCATACCCGTACCATCCATTTAACTATCTAAACTTTACTTAAATGTTGAAATCGAGCTCACATGCACCACTTGTGCTGGAAGCTCGTTCCACATTCTCATGACTTGCTGAGTGATGATGTTTCCCCTCATGTTCCTTTTAAACTTTTCACCTTTCACCCTTAACCCATTACCCCTGGTTGTAGTTCCATCCAACCTCAGTGGAAAAAGCCTGCTTGCATTTACCCTATCTGTATCCCCTCATAATTTGCATACCTAGATCAAATCTCCTCTTAATCTTTTATATTCTCAGGAATAAAATCCTAACCAAATCAATCCTTCCTTATAATTCAGGCCTCCAGACGGGCAAACATCATTGTAAATGTCCTCTATACTCTTTCAACCTTATTTACATCTTTTCTGTAGGTAGGTGGCCAAAACTGCATACGATTCTCCAAGTTTGGCCTCACCAACATTTTATGCAAATTTAATGTAACATCCTGTATTCAGTACTTTGAATTGTGAAGGTAGCTCATTGCTAATAAATTGGCGGTCTACCGACTGCCGACACCGTCTAGTCAAAACATTTTATTTTTGCCACTGTGCCTGCCCGTTGACTGCCTGACATGATTTACTTGTGTTGTGAGTTGTGATTTGTGCTCGTTTTGTGTAAATTGACTTTGTTTATTGACTTTAGTTCGGCATTCAATACTGTGATCCCCTCCAAGCTGATCGCCAAACTTTGCCAGCTTGGTATCAGCTCATCCCTCTGCAACTGGACCTTGGACTTTCTGACTAACAGACCCCAATCTGTTAAGTTAGACAACCTCTCCTCCTCCACTCTCACCCTGGTCACCGGCGTGCCTCAAGGTGGTGTGCTCAGCCTTCTTTGGTACTCCACTTTCACCAATGACTGTGTTTCTGTACATGGTTCTAACTCCATAATCAAGTTCCCAGACAACACCAAGGTGTTTGGCCTGATCAGAGGGGATGACGAGACAGCCTACAGGGACGAGGTCCAGCTCCAGGCCGCGTGGTGTGCCGACAACAACGGGGCCCTTAACACCCAGAAGACCAAGGAGATCATTGTGGACTTCAGGCATGCTAGGAGCAACACTCACATCCCCATCTACATCAACAGAGCTGTCGTGATGTGTGTATCAAGCTTCAAATTCCTTGGTGTCCACATTTCCAAGGATCTCACCTGGTCCCTGAACTCCGCCATCCTGATCAAAAAGGTGCCTTTATTTCCTGCGGCGCATCAAGAACGCTCACCTCTGTCCCAGGATACTGAAGGACTTTTACCGCTGTACCATTGAGAGCATACTCACCAACTGCATCTCAGTGTGGTACAGCAATTGTCCCGTATCGGACCGCAAAGCACTCCAGCGTGTGGTGAACACTGCCCAGCGGATTATCGGCACCCAATCGTCCACCATTGAGAATTTCCACCATTAGCGCTGCCTGGGCGGGGCGAGAAGCGTTATCAAGGATGCATCTCACCCTTGCCATGGACTTTCCTCCCATCCGGTAGGCGCTACAGGAGCCTCCGCTCCCGCACCAGCAGGCACGGCAAGAGCTTCTTCCCTGCTGAACCTCACATCACAACACTAAGCAGTATTGCACCCATGTTGAACTGTCTCAGTACTTTTATATTTGTGTGCTGTAGCACTCACTTTTTATTCAGTTATTTTGTAAATAACACTATTCTTTGCATTTCTGGTTAGATGCTAACTGCATTTCATTGGCTTTGTATCTGTACTCAGCACAATGGCAATAAAGTTGAATCTAATCTACTCTAAATATACAATAAAAAAACATTGAACTTGCCACGCAGTTTTCAAAATGTTAAACAACCCCCTCTTAGAACAATCGTCCACACAGATAAAAAAAATAAATAAATAGGAGGAATTGTGTGTTTGCAATTCCATCCCTGATCCAGTTTCAGAAATAGCCTCAAACACAACATGGATTGTTTTTGCCTAAGTTTTGCTGATAATTAAATCATCCGCTCTGCAGAAGTGGTGATTATGATGCCTTGCACTTTCTCAGGTAATGAATTCAATGTTTCACAATTTATGATGGTCTGAAAGCAGTTCAGAATGTATGGCTGCTGCACAACGAGAGTCTGCTTCTTGTCAGAGCAACGTGTACTCCCTTGCATTTCCTGTTCTGTCTATTCGTGTCCCCATACACCAAACAATAGCAGATGCCCAACACACAGTCACCTCAAGAACTCTATGAACTATAAGTAGCATTTTATGCAATTCAAATCAGAAGAAACCAGAGCCTTGTCTCTTCAATGGTCTGCACTTCACACCGAAATGAATCGTCACTCCCGGCCACTACTAAGAGCTTGGTTGCTGAAAATGACCCCAAACTGTCTGGCAACACAGAAGGCATAATAGTAGGAGTGTAAAATGCCACTGGTAGATGATTGAACCTTGTCTTGCTGGAGATGGATGTTGCCTCGGAAACCCTGTTGCATGTACATTACAGTGCCTATAAAAAGTATTCATCCCCCTTGGAAGGTTTCATTTTTTTTTTGTTTTCGAATTTGACACCAATCAGCAGATTAACAACTTGTTCATGTCCGAGTGAAAACAGATCTCTACATATGATCGAAATTAATAACAAATATAAAACACAAAATAACTGATTGCATAAGTATTCATCCCCTATAACATGACACACCAGATCATCACTGGTGCAGCCTATAGGATTTAGAATTCATATAATTATTTGAGGTGTCTCAGTTATATATAAATCTGTTTGCTGACATGGTGCTTCAATTGATTGTAATAAAAACACTCCTGTATCTGGAAGGTCCAACTATTGGCGAGACAGTATCCTGGCAAAAACTACACCATGAAGCCAAAAGTGCATTCTGCAAACAGCTTATTGAAAAGCACTAGTCAGGAGATGGATGCAAAAACGTTTCCAAGTCACTGAATATCCCTCGGAGAACAGTTAAGCCAATCATCCTGAAATGGAAAGATTATGGGACAGGTGTAAATCTGCCTGGAACATACTATCCTCAAAACCTGAGTGACCGTGCAAGAAGGGGACTAGAGAGAGACCTGTGACAACTCTAGACGAGTTACAAGCTTCAGTGGTTGAGCTGGGAGAGACTGCACATACAACAACTGTTGCCCGGCTGCTTCATCAGCCGTACCAGTGTCCAAGAGAAAGCCACCGCTGACAAAAAAAATACTCATTCAGCCTCCACACAAACAGAGGGATTTTGTGGGCTTCCACGTCAATCTCCCACGTTTAGTGGGGTTGGAGGTCGCCTAGCCTAGGTTTACGCAGCCAACAGAAACAGAGTGTTTTATGTATATATTTATTTCTTCTGCCTGTTACATGCCCCTTAACAGGTTAAAAGAACCAGCAGAACTGGAACACACCTGGAGTCTGGTTTTGCTATAAACAAAACACTATTTTATTAGTATCTATGTAATATAAAACCAGATGAATCAAAACAGGTTAGCAGATGTTTATGCATATATAGGTGTGGAAATATAAAACCCCAAACTTCTTCAAGCTCAGGTGCGGGAACGACGTTAGTTCAGTTCGTGATAGGGAGCTGAGTAGAACTGAGGAGAGAGAGGGGTGATTTGTTATCCAAGTAAGCCGATGCCGTCGATCTTCCCGTTATCCTCCAAAGTCCTTTTAAAGTCACCAACTGTGACCACGCTAAAGGGTACCAACTTTACGTGGTAAAGCTATCAACCCAGGCAAGGGTTAAACACACCGATAGCTTTCCACAGCTCACTCCTTTTCCACACTGTGAACAAAACCCACCCTTGCGTGGGCACTCAAAGCTCATCCAGTGTCTGTTTTTCTGTATCTCTGTGTGTCGTCAGTGTGTCCGTGTGTCTTTCGGAATCTTCCAAGTTAGCCGAACGTGACCAACTTGAGCACAGTTTTCAAGTGACAGTCTACCAACCCAGGCCAGGGTTAGACACACTAGTAGATTCCACAGGGTCGCTCTTACACACAACGTGATGGCCACTTATCCAGTTCCATGACATACGAAATAACTCCAACAGTGATATGCCACAGGAGTGCCTTTCTTCAGTGAAATACCACACCCAGACAAAGGGTAGACACACACGTGGTATTCACAAAGGTTCTCCCCTCACCAGAGAACCCACTCTGGTGGAATAACTAAGTGACAATCACACTTCCGTAGCCGAATGGAAACAAACTCACCCTTACGGGCTACTTAGAGAGAGAGTCCAAACACTGATCTCTTTGTCACTACGTTTCTTGTGTTTCAAACCTTCCTCTCCTCTCCTCTCTTCCTGCAAACTTGTTCTAGTTGCAGCAGACTTGTGAGAGTCATTTATCAATACTCTGGATTGATCTTAGCTCACCCCTCTTGGGCTACTGAAAGTTTAAACCAGCGACCGACTCACTGGTGTCTTTCATTGACCGAATCCATCTCGACTCTGACCATGTGAGTGTCTGGGTGTCTGTGAGAGGAATCATCTGACCTTGCTTCTTCAAAGCAATCCGCGAGAAACCATAAGCACGAGCTGCTCACCATAGGAACCCAGCAACTCTGCAGTCAGTAGAAATCCAAAAAAAACAAAAGTCAGTCTCAATTCAAGCGACAGACCACAGGGGTACGTAACATACCCAAATGCACACCACACACTTCCTGATGCTATATACCATGCTACGTCTCTGCCTGTTCTCCTAATCTGTCCATCCCCCTGCTTCCTCAATACTACCTCCCCTCCACCTTCCTTTGTATCATCCCACTTGCCTGCATCATATATAATATATATTATCATATACGACACATATCCCTCTGAACCTTCCCTATGCCTGTGCCCACTGAAATGCCTTTAGAAATGTTGCAATTGCTCAATCTTCACGACTTCCTTGGCAGCCCATTCCACACGCACTGTATGTTTACTCGCTGTATGGAAAAAACTGTCACTCCTATCCCCTTTAAACATCTTCCCTCTCACTTTAATCTCTGCCCCATAGCATTAGGCTCCCGTTCTACAAAAAAAAAACATTGACAACTCACACACCTCTGCCCTCAGGACACCCTGAAGCACGTGAAGAAGGGTGTTGCAGATCACAGGGGATGCCGATCGGTGAGGGAAGCCGACCACAGCACGGCAAATGCATTTCAATACAGATCAGGGTGAGACAATACGTATCAGAAAGACAAGCCAGTGTGGGACTCACACTACAGGGCATTAGGGAGTGTAATGAATCTGTGACTGAGGAGCTCGGGTGTACAGCTCATTGAAAGGGGTGTCACAGGGCGCTGAAGAACGGGGTTTAACATGCTGGATTTCATTGTTGGGGATTGAGTATATCAGCTGCGACATTACCTTACGGTTGTGTAAATGATTGGAGGCCACACAGCTCTCGTCACCGTTATAGGAAAACTGGTTAAACTGGGAAGAGTGTAGGAAAGATTTCCAGGGCCTCGTTTCTTCTCAAGTGCCGGGAGAGAGTGAACGTGAGATGGCAACACTGATGGAGGTAACTCCCCCTACACCACAAAGCCCAACACAGGAGGTTCCCCAATTCAGCCCAGTTAAGTTGACTGTGGGATCCTCTGGGAGGGGTAATGTGGAGGGAGGGAATCGTCTGGGGAATGGAGAGAAAAGAGACTATATACGATACAGAAACTACCTGGTAACTTTTCTGCCTGTCTTCAGTGAGGTACCCGCATGTCCCAGTTTGGTTCTTTGTCAGTAAACCATTTGAATTTGACGGTTCTAGTAAAGTGAGGGCAGAGCTGGAAGATGGGAGGCTGTTCTCTTCTCTGTCACTCCAACTAAAGCAGCATGTCTTGCAGAGGTAAAGGAGACAAAAGATTAGTCAAAGGCTGAAGAAACTTATCTGTAGGTCTGTCTGAATGGTATCGGGTCTCCCTTTGCAAAGCTGCTGAGTTTGCAATGCTAAGTTGTTCTGTGAGAACCCTACTTCCAGCATCTGAAGGTTGTTGTGTCGCCATCAACCTATCATGGGCTCGACCAGAAATGGGACTCGTTACTAAATGGGGGACCCTAGTCATTGAAACTGAGACAATGAAACCCCATTGACCAAAACAAGTAAATCAGTTTGTGTGAGAACTAGGATTCCCCACTAAACAATCCCGAAGTCCCACAGGGGGAGGTCAGAGGGATAATGTTACAATAGCGTAATGAGCAGAGAGTGACAGCCCTTTCCTCTGCTGTTACTCGCTCTTAAAAGAGCCGTTTGTTGTGTTTGGCAAGGCCGATTTAGACATTCTACCCGCAGCTCACCAGGTAAACCTTGCTGGCCTCCTGCAGGGCCATGACGGCCGAGCTCTGGAAACGCAGATCGGTTTTGAAGTCCTGAGCGATCTCCCGGACCAGGCGCTGGAAGGGAAGTTTGCGGATGAGCAGCTCGGTGGATTTCTGGTAGCGCCGGATCTCCCTCAGAGCCACGGTGCCGGGCCGGTAGTGCCCCAGGAATACTGACTGACACAGATACCTGAGGATATTCAGTGCTCCTTTACATTTATCAATTATTTTACTAATGCTGTGCTTCCATGTCAGCTTATTATCCAGCCACATGCCGAGAGATCATACCACTGACACTTCTTCAAGAGATTGACCACATCATTTCAAATCAAGTGCAGCTCTATTGATCCACTTTGTAAAACACGTAACTAGTATTTCAGCTACTGAAAGCTTAAAACCCCATCTATTTCCCCACTGTTCAACTGTATTAATCACTAGTCACATTCTATTTACAACTGAATTGAAAGTTCCATCATCTGCAAAAAGTGATTGACACATCCCAGTACCTACCTCAGATAAAATATCATTAATTATCATATTAAACAATCAAGGGCTACAAATACTATCTAGTGGGGTCCCATTCTCTATCACATAGAAGCCCAAATATACCTTACCCACCCTTACCTGCCTAGACCGTACAAATTATGTAGTCTTCCTCTCACTCCTAATTTCCATACCTTAATCCTTTCATAACATATCATATGCTTTTTCTATACAAAAAATACTGCAATTATAACTTAATTTACATGTGCTTTCCTAATATCATCTTCCAAACATAAAACTGAATCTAATGTCATCAGCCCTTCTGAAATCCGCACTGATAAAATGCTGTATCACCTCTGTTTTCCAAAATATAATTCAACTGCTCTATTATCATACATTTAATACATTTACACAAACAGGGTGGGACGTTAATGATGTTGGTCTATAACTAGAAGGATCCTACCTGGGTTTCCCTGGTTTCAGAACAGGCACTACCACTGCCATTTTCTGTGAAGAGGCCAAAACTCCAAAGAGATTCAAAAATGTTAATATTATCTCGGGAGTTATAAGCCATGTGTTTAAACATTAATAACATATTTAATCCATTCCTTGTGCCATCTGACCTGTACTATTAACAGCTTTCTTAAATTCGCACAAAGCCAACTCTACATCACTATCATTGCTACAGCTGGCTTCCAACACATCAGATTTTTCACGTAAAACCTCATCCCTACATTGTTTTGGCTCTTCACTTAACTTATCTTAGAACATAGAAAACCTACAGCACAATACAGGCCCTTTGGCCCACAATGCTGTGCTGAACATGTGCTTACTTTAGAAATTACCTCAGGTTACCTAGAGCCCTCTATTTTTTCTAAGTTCCATGTACCTGTCTCTTAAAGGACCCTATCGTATCCGCTTCCACCACCATCACCATTCCAGGCACTCACCACTCTCTGTGTAAAAAGCTTACCCCTGACATCTCCTGTGTACCTTCTTCCAAGCTCCTTAACACTGAGTTAGTCATTTCAGCCCTGGGGAAAAGCCTCTGATTATCCACACGATCAATGCCTCTCGTCATCTTATACACCTCTATCAGGTCACCTCTCATCCTCCGTCGCTCCAAGGGGAAAAGGTCGGGTTCACTCAACTTATTCTCATAAGGCATGCTCCTCATTTTGATTATCAATTGCAGCAGATGATCGTGCAGTAACTGAACTTTCTCTATTTCAGGAACAATCGCCTTCTTTAATCAATACAGGAATGGTATTAACCCCATGAATGCTTTCCCCCTCCCGATTTTCTTAATCATTCCCCAAACATCTCCAAGTTTAATATCCCATCCACTACTATCACAAGAAGACCCCCAGTAAACCTTTTTCACAACTTCCACCATTTTCCTCTCTACAGCCTGTGCCTTTCACGCTTAAGAGGGCACTCAGAAAGCAAAACTCTCCAAAGGACCTTATTTTCCCCTAAATTGCCTCCACACACTCCGCCGTCCACCAAGGTTCCTTCTTCCTATTAATGCCATTTTTAAACAGGAGGCAATTCCGCCGCAGTTTGATGAGTAATAACCTTTCACTGCAGAAATTTATATCAGCTAACACGTTCAGCCCTGACAGACGCTGATCACGTAAAACATCTCCCAGTTATACCTGGATAATTCTCAGCACCATTCACAATAATTTTAATTATTTTAATTTTAATTTTAATTTTCTCAGTACAACCAGATGTCTGAACAGCACAATTCACAACATCATTTATTTAACATCACAAACGTCATTTTACCAGCTAGCAAAGTATCTGTAGTAATGGACCTGCGATACAACACTCGGCCACTGACTTCACATCCTGTTCTCTGACTGGCAATACTTTTTCAACATCTGGTTTAACTTTTTGCAAGGCCTCTGCTTAAGACACACTCAACTGTGTTTTAACCTTGTGGTGAACTACATATACCTGTCTGGACTGCTCCTGTGGCTCCTCCCACAGACTCCTGTATAAAGGCGATTGAGGCCTGAGCCCGGCCTCATTCTCCAGGATGTAGTGTTGTTCATTCTTCCAGTCAATAAAGCCTATATCTCGCTTCTTACGTCTCAGAGTGAGTTATTGATGGTGTATCAAACCTGTTGAACTTCAGCTGCCTTCTCAAGCACCTCACATCCTCCTTACAAGCTGCACTATGTTCTCCTCGCAATTAAACTTTACACCTTCACAATCTTCATACTTCTGTTTCCCACCGCACTCACTACACCGTAGCTTCCCATGACATACTGCCACAACATGCCCAAATCTCTGGCATTGTAAAAATCTCAGCGGAGGAGGAATATAAGCTTGTAAGTTAAAACTAACATACCCCACACTAACTTTATCAGAAGGCCTCACGTCATCAGATTATTTCAATACAGTTCAGCTATCCCCCCCCTTCCCCCATTTCGGACTACTTGTAAACCTTCTTAACCTTGCCTCCCAATGAATGGGAATTCATTTCTTCTATCAAAAACTGCACCCGAACACCAGTTCTAACACTCCTGATACCTCAATTTTCATTAGGCAACATGCACACTTCTTTTTTTAACCGAATTAAGTCTTAAAACGCAACGCCTTCTCGCGGTTTCTTATCCCGACCAACGATTAGCACATCACCTCCTCTTAAGGTTTGAGCCCATCTGTACTCCCTGAAGCAGATCTGAAATAAGAGAAACCCTGCAGATGCTGTAAATCCAAGGAACACACACACAAAATGCCGGAAGAACTCAGGGCTGATGAATGGTCTCGGCCCGAAATGTCGACTGAACTCTTTCCCGCAGATGCCTGAGTTCCTCCAGCATCTTGTGTGTTGCTGCAGTTAATTTAATGGAATTCACAGAAGGCTGTTCTGGGTCAAATTTACACAAATCCCTGCAGTCTTCTTTCCATTTTTTTTTACAAAATATCCAGCCGTACAGAGCCATCACTTGAAATCATTCCAACATTATATTACGTTTTCCGTTTTCCAGATCTACGTTCCGGCCGCCTCCCGCACTCACCCGAACTCTTCGTGTCCTGACGAAGGGTCTCGGCCCGAAACGTCGACAGCGCTTCTCCCTGTAGATGCTGCCTGGCCTGCTGTGTCCCACCAGCATTTTGTGTGCGTTGTTGTTTGAATTTCCAGCATCTGCAGATTTCCTCGTGTTTGCTCTTCATTTCCAGACACTCGCCCCCCACCTGCACCTACATTATTTCCCATCAGCGCCACACATTCACCGCCAACACCACCGACCCCTGCCGCTCCTGAGCCATGCGTCCTGCCGTCAATCAGGCCTATGGGCGGGGCCACGCTGCAATGACGTCATAAACGTTAAGCCCTCCTTCCTCGGTTCACTCTGAGCGTCCGTTCGGAGGGTCCAGGGCTTCGGGAGGGGCGGGGTGGCCTCAGACCCGGCGGTAAGCACGTCCGCATGGTATCGTTCTCTCCAAAGTGCTTCAGCCGTTCCTTCCCCGCACAGTCACCCAGACAAACTGAGGGAGTCGGCCGGAGTGCTGGGAAAGTGCGGGACCTCATATCTCACAGCAACAGCCCCGGTCCAATGTGTTCGGAGTGACGGATTCGGGCTCCGAGTGAACGCCGACCGCGCTGAGAGACAGAGTGCGTTGAGGGAATACCTGGGGAAAGGACGCTGAACTCAACGTCCCTTGATTTCGGGGACTCGCCCGTTCCGGGCTATTTGTACACTAGATTGCCCTGCATTCTAAATGACCCTTTCAATCCCGTTTGTTCCGTTCAAAAATTCTCTTGTGTTTCCAGTTTCCGTCTGAAGCAGGAAAACGGTGATACCAACCACTGAACTAGCGAGGAATAAACAGGAGTGTGCATTTATTTCTCATTTACCGATCCGAACTCGGGACCTCTCGTCCAGCGTTAACGCCACTACGCCACCAGCCGGCCCCGTGAATCGCAACAGGAAAAAAAGAGCTGAGATCGCAGAGGGGGAGCAGTGAGAGAGGGTTTCACTGAACTCTCATTGATGGGAAGATTCACACTTCTTCAGAGTAGACATCCCCTATTGACATCGATGGATCTGGGGTTGAGAGGGTGAACGGCTTTCAGTTCCTCGGCATAAACATCACCGAGGATCTCTCGAGATCTGTACATATGGGCTGTGTGGTGAAAAGGGCGCCTCTTTCACCTCAGACAGTTGAAGAAATTTAATATGGGTCCCCAAATCCTGAAGACTTTCTACAGGGGGACCATCCTGACTGGCTGCATCACTGCCCGGGATGGGAACTGTAATTCCCTCAATCGTAGGACTCTGCAGGGAGCGGTGCGGACAGTCTAGCGCGTCTGTTGATGTGACCTTCCCACTATTCAGGGTATTCACAGAGACAGGTGTGTAAAAAGGACCTGAAGGATCGTTGGGGACCCGAGTCACCCCAATCTCAAACTGTTCCCGCTGCTGCCATCCGGGAAAGAGTACGGCAGCGTAAAAGCCAGGACCAACAGGCTCCGGGACAGCTTCTTCCACCGGGCTACCAGACCGATTCATTCATGCTGATGCAATCGTATTTCTGTGTTATATTAACTGTCCTGTTGTGCATACTATTTATTACATATTACTATAAATTGTATATTTAGAAGGAGACGTAGCGTAAGGATTTTTACTCCTCGTGTATCTGAAGGGCGTAATTAATAAAGTCCATTGAATTCAATTCCACGGAAGAGACTTCGCAGTGTAGCACTCGAATCGCAGACGGGAATATGTGCAGATGCTGGAAATCCAAGCAACATACACAAAATGCTGGAGGAACTCAGCAGGCCAGGCTGCTTCGTGATCCTGAAGAAGGGTTTCCGCCTGAAAAATCGACTGTGTACTTTATTCCATAGATGCTGCTGCACATTTTCTCTTGTACGAGAGAGAAAATAAACTACTGGATCACTAGCGTCCCTGGGTGGGCTCGAACCACCAACCTTTCGGTTAACAGCCGAACGCGCTCACCGATTGCGCCACAGAGACGAGAACTGAAAAAGAAAGAATAAAACACAAATTTCAATTCAAACTTCTTGTTATAGCTGCAGAATGTGATACATTAGTGTTTTAAAACACTAAAGACGAATATCTGCTGCCGCTAACAGAGAATAAATATAGCAGAGGATGGTTTCGATCCATCGACCTCTGGGTTATGGGCCCAGCACGCTTCCGCTGCGCCACTCTGCTACGGAGACTGTAGTCAATTGTTGAACTGTGAATGCTGTGCAGTGTTTTGTCTGTATGTATGTGTGTGTTTATGTCTGTGTCTGTATCTCTATATGTCTGGGTCTGGTTCTGTGTCTGTATATGTCTGTGTCTGTATCTCTACATGTTTGGGTCTGGTTCTGTGTCTGTATTTGTCTGTGCCTGTGTCTGTACATGACTCGGTCTGGTTCTGTATCTGTATATGTCTGGGTCCATTCCGTCTTTTTTCCCGTTTCATACCCACGTACCCCTGTTTCTCCTCTCTCGTTTTCTCCACCTTCCCTACTCTCTGACCCACCCAGTTATTCTCTCTCTGCCGTTTATGCTCTATCCCGTCTTGCACCTCGGTCGCGATATTTCGCCACTGAAATGCGTTTTACATTATTTAATTGTCCAGACGGACAATTCATCCCAATGGTCGGCTTTTTTCTAAAATAAATTACGAAGTTTTAACCCGAGGTGCCATTAACTTCCTAATCCTGTCCTGATGATTGAATGACTGTCGGAGTTCCTTCAGTGGTGAAACAGCAGATCAAATAGTGAAGCGGAACTCGCGACATTAATGTACCGCAAACGCTGACATCAAATGCAACAATTCCTCCGCCGGGATTAACTGTTACTGTCATGTTCAGACCATCACAGCCGGACCAGTTAGTGACGGATGGGGAGATGTGGAGTATCGCTGATGATTCGCCCCTCCCTACCACACGGGGCGGGTTTTCCATTCCTGAATCAAAGCTGTGTAACTGATACAGTAAAGGTCGGGTTTTAACTCTCCCACGTAGGACGGTGTAAAGACAGACTGGCAGTTGCTTATCCCGTGGCCAGCTGAGTTACTCCAGCATTTTGTGAATGTTGCTCGGAATTCCAACATCTGGGAATTCCCGCCGATTTTTCAATTCACTGGAGATGCCGGGGGTTGAATCCCGGATTTCATACAATGAAAGCATACGATCTCTCATTGAAATATATCCGGGTTGTAAAACCTACTGTAAATCCTCTTTCTGAGTCACCAATCACAAAGAGCGAACATTGAAAGGTGCAAAACAGAAGTCGGAGGGGATATCCAGTTTCTCCAGCCTGCTTTCACCTTATCGCCTCCCTCTGATGCCCCTCCGTTTGGATTCTTCCATGGCCTTCTGTCCTCTCCTATCAGACTCCCGCTTTTCCGGTCCTGTATCTCTCCACCAAACAACTTCCCAACTGTTTGCTTCACTCCAGCCCCTCCCGGTTTCACGTATCACCTTGCTACTCCTTTTCCTCCTGCCACCTTTAAATTCCACCACTCATCTCTTTTTTCCCTCCAGTCCCGGTGAAGGGTCTCGTCCCGAAACCTCGACTGTTCTCTTTTCCATTGATGCTGCCGGGCCTGCTGAGTTCCTCCAGCATTCTGCGTGTGTTCATACGTGTCTTCTAACTCACTTACCAAACCCGTGAATCTCCTTGCTCATAGCAGCTCAACAAATCTTTGATTAAGTAGATATCCTGAGAAATGTTCTTATATTGTAAAAGAATATTCGAATGATTAATTCAATAAAACCTATTAACCAAAACAAGCCACAGAAAAAGTAATTTAGGGACCTTTTTTTGATTAAAGAACGGGAGCTTTTCCTCCCAGAGGCTGAATGACATAATACTGTTCCTATGTCTGATGATAGAATGGCAGAATCAGTCTCAATGGGCCGAATGACATAATACTGTTCCTATGTCTGATGATAGAATGGGGGATCAGACTCCATGGGCCGAATGACATAATACTGTTCCTATGTCAAATGATAGAATGGAGGAGACTCCATGGGCCGAATGACATAATACTGTTCCTATGTCTGATGGTAGAATGGGGGATCAGACTCCATGGGCCGAATGACATAATACTGTTCCTATGACTGATGATAGAATAGGGGATCAGACTCCATGGGCCGAATGACATAATACTGTTCCTATGTCTGATGGTAGAATGGGGGATCAGACTCCATGGGCCGAATGACATAATACTGTTCCTATGACTGATGATAGAATAGGGGATCAGACTCCATGGGCCGAATGACATAATACTGTTCCTATCTCTGATGATAGAATGGGGGATCAGACTCCATGGGCCGAATGACATAATACTGTTCCTATGTCTGATTGTAGAATGGGGGATCAGACTCCATGGGCCGATTGACATAATAGTGTTCCTATGTCTGATGATAGAATGGAGGATCAGACTCCATGGGCCGAATGACATAATACTGTTCCTATGTCTGATTGTAGAATGGGGGATCAGACTCCATGGGCCGATTGACATAATAGTGTTCCTATGTCTGATGATAGAATGGGGGATCAGACTCCATGGGCCGATTGACATAATAGTGTTCCTATGTCTGATGATAGAATGGAGGATCAGACTCCATGGGCCGAATGACATAATACTGTTCCTATGTCTGATTGTAGAATGGGGGATCAGACTCCATGGGCCGATTGACATAATAGTGTTCCTATGTCTGATGATAGAATAGGGGATCAGACTCCATGGGGCGATTGACATAATAGTGTTCCTATGTCTGATGATAGAATGGAGGATCAGACTCCATGGGCCGAATGACATAATACTGTTCCTATCTCTGATGATAGAATGGAGGATCAGACTCCATGGGCCGAATGACATAATACTGTTCCTATGTCTGATGATAGAATGGAGGATCAGACTCCATGGGCCGAATGACATAATACTGTTCCTGTGTCTGATGACAGAATGAGAGAGCAGACTCCATGGGCCGAATGACATAATACTGTTCCTATCTCTGATGATAGAATGGAGGGTCAGACTCCATGGGGCTAATGACATAATACTGTTCCTATCTCTGATGATAGAATGGAGGGTCAGACTCCATGGGGCTAATGACATAATACTGTTCCTATGTCTGATGATAGAATGGAGGAGCAGACTACATGGGCCGAATGACATAATACTGTTCCTATGTCTGATGATAGAATGGTGGATCAGACTCCATGGGCCGAATGACATAATACTGTTCCTATGTCTGATCATAGAATGGAGGAGCAGACTCCATGGGCCGAATGACATAATACTGTTCCTGTGTCTGATGATAGAATGGGGGAATCAGACTCCATGGGCCGAATGACATAATACTGTTCCTATGTCTGATGATAGAATGGGGGAGACTCCATGGACTGAATGACATAATACTGTTCCTATGTCTGATGATAGAATGGGGGATCAGACTCCATGGGCCGAATGACATAATACTGTTCCTATGTCTGATTACAGAATGGGAGAGCAGAATCCATGGGACGAATGACATAATACTGTTCCTATGTCTGATGATTGAATGGGGGATCAGACTCCATGGGCCGAATGACATAATACTGTTCCTATGTCTGATGGTAGAATGGGGGATCAGACTCCATGGGCCGAATGACATAATACTGTTCCTATGTCTGATGATAGAATGGGGGATCAGACTCCATGGGCCGAATGACATAATACTGTTCCTATGTCTGATTACAGAATGAGAGAGCAGACTCCATGGGCCGAATGACATAATACTGTTCCTATGTCTGATGATAGAATGGGGGATCAGACTCCATGGGCCGAATGACATAATACTGTTCCTATGTCTGATGATAGAATGGGGGATCAGACTCCATGGGCCGAATGATATAATACTGTTCCTATGTCTAATGATAGAATGGAGGATCAGACTCCATGGGCCTAATGACATAATACTGTTCCTATGTTTGATGATAGAATGGAGGATCAGACTCCATGGGCCTAATGACACAATACTGTTCCTGTGTCTGATGATAGAATGGGGGATCAGACTCCATGGGCCTAATGACATAATACTGTTCCAATGTCTGATGATAGAATGGAGGATCAGACTCCATGGGCCGAATGACATAATACTGTTCCTATGTCTGATGATAGAATGTGGGATCAGACTCCATTGGCCGAATGACATAATTCTGTTCCTATGTCTGATGATAGAATCGAGGATCAGACACCATGGGCCGAATGACATAATACTGTTCCTATGTCTGATGATAGAATGGGGGATCAGACTCCATTGGCCGAATGACATAATACTGTTCCTATGTCTGATGATAGAATGGAGGATCAGACTCCATGGGGCTAATGACATAATACTGTTCCTGTGTCTGATGACAGAATGGAGCAGACTCCATGGGCCAAATGACATAATACTGTTCCTATGTCTGATGATAGAATGGAGGAGACTCCATGGGCCGAATGAAATAATACTGTTCCTATGTCTGATGATAGAATGGAGGTGCAGACTCCATGGGCCGAATGACATAATACTGTTCCTATGTCTGATGATAGAATGGTGGAGACTCCATGGGCCGAATGACATAATACTGTTCCTATGTCTGATGATAGAATGGAGGATCAGACTCCGTGGGCCTAATGACATAATACTATTCCTACGTCTGATGATAGAATGGAGGTGCAGTCTCCATGGGCCTAATGACATAATACTGTTACTATGTCTGATGATAGAATGGAGGAGAATACATGGGCCGAATGACATAATACTGTTCCTGTGTCTGATGAAAGAATGGAGGATCAGACTTCATGGGCCGAATGACATAATACTGTTCCTATGTCTGATGACAGAATGGGGGATCAGACTCCATGGGCCGAATGACATAATACTGTTCCTATGTCTGATGATAGAATGGAGGATCAGACTCCATGGGCCTAATGACATAATACAGTTCCTATGTCTGATGATAGAATGTAGGAGACTCCATGGGCCGA
The DNA here is from genome assembly GCF_048418815.1 of Hemitrygon akajei. Taxonomy (NCBI): domain Eukaryota; kingdom Metazoa; phylum Chordata; class Chondrichthyes; order Myliobatiformes; family Dasyatidae; genus Hemitrygon; species Hemitrygon akajei. Next base: position 46,548,014 of record NC_133151.1, read on the forward strand.
ATGACATAATACTGTTCCTATATCTGATGATAGAATGGAGGAGACTCCATGGGCCGAATGACATAATACTGTTCCTGTGTCTGATGATAGAATGGATGATCAGACTTCATTGGCCGAATGATATAATACTGTTCCTATGTCTGATGATAGAATGGGGGATCAGACTCCATGGGCCGAATGACATAATACTGTTTTTATGTCTGATGATAGAATGGATGATCAGAATTCATTGGCCGAATGACATAATACTGTTCCTATGTCTGATGATAGAATGGGGGATCAGACACCATGGGCCGAATGACATAATACTGTTCCTGTGTCTGATGATAGAATGGAGGATCAGACTCCATGGGCCGAATGACATAATACTGTTCCTGTGTCTGATGATAGAATGGAGGATCAGACTCCATGGGCCTAATGACATCATACTGTTCCTATGTCTGATGATAGAATGGAGGATCAGACTCCATGGGCCTAATGACATAATACTTTTCCTATGTCTGATGATAGAATGGAGGATCAGACTCCATGGGCCTAGTGACATAATACTGTTCCTGTGTCTGATGATAGAATGGAGAATCAGACTCCATGGGCCGAATGACATAATACTGTTCCTGTGTCTGATGATAGAATGGAGGATCAGACTCCATGGGCCGAATGACATAATACTGTTCCTATGTCTGATGATAGAATGGGGGATCAGACTCCATGGGCCTAATGACATAATACTGTTCCAATGTCTGATGATAGAATGGAGGATCAGACTCCATGGGCCGAATGACATAATACTGTTCCTATGTCTGATGATAGAATGGGGGATCAGACTCCATTGGCCGAATGACATAATTCTGTTCCTATGTCTGATGATAGAATCGAGGATCAGACACCATGGGCCGAATGACATAATACTGTTCCTATGTCTGATGATAGAATGGGGGATCAGACTCCATTGGCCGAATGACATAATTCTGTTCCTATGTCTGATGATAGAATCGAGGATCAGACACCATGGGGCGAATGACATAATACTGTTCCTATGTCTGATGATAGAATGGGGGATCAGACTCCATTGGCCGAATGACATAATACTGTTCCTATGTCTGATGATAGAATGGAGGATCAGACTCCATGGGGCTAATGACATAATACTGTTCCTGTGTCTGATGACAGAATGGAGCAGACTCCATGGGCCAAATGACATAATACTGTTCCTATGTCTGATGATAGAATGGAGGAGACTCCATGGGCCGAATGACATAATACTGTTCCTATGTCTGATGATAGAATGGAGGTGCAGACTCCATGGGCCGAATGACATAATACTGTTCCTATGTCTGATGATAGAATGGTGGAGACTCCATGGGCCGAATGACATAATACTGTTCCTATGTCTGATGATAGAATGGAGGATCAGACTCCGTGGGCCTAATGACATAATACTATTCCTACGTCTGATGATAGAATGGAGGTGCAGTCTCCATGGGCCTAATGACATAATACTGTTACTATGTCTGATGATAGAATGGAGGAGAATACATGGGCCGAATGACATAATACTGTTCCTATGTCTGATGATAGAATGGGGGATCAGACTCCATGGGCCTAATGACATAATACTGTTCCAATGTCTGATGATAGAATGGAGGATCAGACTCCATGGGCCGAATGACATAATACTGTTCCTATGTCTGATGATAGAATGGGGGATCAGACTCCATTGGCCGAATGACATAATTCTGTTCCTATGTCTGATGATAGAATCGAGGATCAGACACCCTGGGCCGAATGACATAATACTGTTCCTATGTCTGATGATAGAATGGGGGATCAGACTCCATTGGCCGAATGACATAATTCTGTTCCTATGTCTGATGATAGAATCGAGGATCAGACACCATGGGCCGAATGACATAATACTGTTCCTATGTCTGATGATAGAATGGGGGATCAGACTCCATTGGCCGAATGACATAATACTGTTCCTATGTCTGATGATAGAATGGAGGATCAGACTCCATGGGGCTAATGACATAATACTGTTCCTGTGTCTGATGACAGAATGGAGCAGACTCCATGGGCCAAATGACATAATACTGTTCCTATGTCTGATGATAGAATGGAGGAGACTCCATGGGCCGAATGACATAATACTGTTCCTATGTCTGATGATAGAATGGAGGTGCAGACTCCATGGGCCGAATGACATAATACTGTTCCTATGTCTGATGATAGAATGGTGGAGACTCCATGGGCCGAATGACATAATACTGTTCCTATGTCTGATGATAGAATGGAGGATCAGACTCCGTGGGCCTAATGACATAATACTATTCCTACGTCTGATGATAGAATGGAGGTGCAGTCTCCATGGGCCTAATGACATAATACTGTTACTATGTCTGATGATAGAATGGAGGAGAATACATGGGCCGAATGACATAATACTGTTCCTGTGTCTGATGAAAGAATGGAGGATCAGACTTCATGGGCCGAATGACATAATACTGTTCCTATGTCTGATGACAGAATGGGGGATCAGACTCCATGGGCCGAATGACATAATACTGTTCCTATGTCTGATGATAGAATGGAGGATCAGACTCCATGGGCCTAATGACATAATACAGTTCCTATGTCTGATGATAGAATGTAGGAGACTCCATGGGCCGAATGACATAATACTGTTCCTATGTCTGATGATAGAATCGAGGATCAGACACCATGGGCCGAATGACATAATACTGTTTCTATGTCTGATGATAGAATGGGGGATCAGACTCCATGGGCCGAATGATATAATACTGTTCCTATGTCTAATGATAGAATGGAGGATCAGACTCCATGGGCCTAATGACATAATACTGTTCCTATGTTTGATGATAGAATGGAGGATCAGACTCCATGGGCCTAATGACACAATACTGTTCCTGTGTCTGATGATAGAATGGGGGATCAGACTCCATGGGCTTAATGACATAATACTGTTCCAATGTCTGATGATAGAATGGAGGATCAGACTCCATGGGCCGAATGACATAATACTGTTCCTATGTCTGATGATAGAATGGGGGATCAGACTCCATTGGCCGAATGACATAATTCTGTTCCTATGTCTGATGTTAGAATCGAGGATCAGACACCATGGGCCTAATGACATAATACTATTCCTACGTCTGATGATAGAATGGAGGTGCAGTCTCCATGGGCCTAATGACATAATACTGTTACTATGTCTGATGATAGAATGGAGGAGAATACATGGGCCGAATGACATAATACTGTTCCTGTGTCTGATGAAAGAATGGAGGATCAGACTTCATGGGCCGAATGACATAATACTGTTCCTATGTCTGATGACAGAATGGGGGATCAGACTCCATGGGCCGAATGACATAATACTGTTCCTATGTCTGATGATAGAATGGAGGATCAGACTCCATGGGCCTAATGACATAATACAGTTCCTATGTCTGATGATAGAATGTAGGAGACTCCATGGGCCGAATGACATAATACTGTTCCTATGTCTGATGATAGAATGGAGGAGACTCCATGGGCCGAATGACATAATACTGTTCCTGTGTCTGATGATAGAATGGATGATCAGACTTCATTGGCCGAATGACATAATACTGTTCCTATGTCTGATGATAGAATGGGGGATCAGACTCCATGGGCCGAATGACATAATACTGTTTTTATGTCTGATGATAGAATGGAGGATCAGACTCCATGGGCCTAATGACATAATACAGTTCCTATGTCTGATGATAGAATGTAGGAGACTCCATGGGCCGAATGACATAATACTGTTCCTGTGTCTGATGATAGAATGGAGGATCAGACACCATGGGCCGAATGACATGACACTGTTCCTATGTCTGATGATAGAATGGAGGATCAGACTCCATGGTCAGAATGAAATAATAATGTTCCGATGTCTGATGATAGAATGGAGGATCAGACTCCATGGGCAGAATGACATAATACTGTTCCTATGTCTGATGATAGAATGGAGGATCAGACTCCATGGGCCTAATGACATAATACTGTTCCTGTGTCTGATGATAGAATGGAGGATCAGACTCCATGGGCCTAGTGACATAATACTGTTCCTGTGTCTTTTGATAGAATGGAGAATCAGACTCCATGGGCCGAATGACATAATACTGTTCCTGTGTCTGATGATAGAATGGAGGATCAGACTCCATGGGCCGAATGACATAATACTGTTCCTATGTCTGATGATAGAATGGGGGATCAGACTCCATTGGCCGAATGACATAATTCTGTTCCTATGTCTGATGATAGAATCGAGGATCAGACACCATGGGCCGAATGACATAATACTGTTCCTATGTCTGATGATAGAATGGGGGATCAGACTCCATGGGCCGAATGATATAATACTGTTCCTATGTCTAATGATAGAATGGAGGATCAGACTCCATGGGCCTAATGACATAATACTGTTCCTATGTTTGATGATAGAATGGAGGATCAGACTCCATGGGCCTAATGACACAATACTGTTCCTGTGTCTGATGATAGAATGGGGGATCAGACTCCATGGGCCTAATGATATAATTTTGTTCCAATGTCTGATGATAGAATGGAGGATCAGACTCCATGGGCCGAATGACATAATACTGTTCCTATGTCTGATGATAGAATGGGGGATCAGACTCCATTGGCCGAATGACATAATTCTGTTCCTATGTCTGATGATAGAATCGAGGATCAGACACCATGGGCCGAATGACATAATACTGTTCCTATGTCTGATGATAGAATGGGGGATCAGACTCCATTGGCCGAATGACATAATACTGTTCCTATGTCTGATGATAGAATGGAGGATCAGACTCCATGGGGCTAATGACATAATACTGTTCCTGTGTCTGATGACAGAATGGAGCAGACTCCATGGGCCAAATGACATAATACTGTTCCTATGTCTGATGATAGAATGGAGGAGACTCCATGGGCCGAATGACATAATACTGTTCCTATGTCTGATGATAGAATGGAGGTGCAGACTCCATGGGCCGAATGACATAATACTGTTCCTATGTCTGATGATAGAATGGTGGAGACTCCATGGGCCGAATGACATAATACTGTTCCTATGTCTGATGATAGAATGGAGGATCAGACTCCGTGGGCCTAATGACATAATACTATTCCTACGTCTGATGATAGAATGGAGGTGCAGTCTCCATGGGCCTAATGACATAATACTGTTACTAAGTCTGATGATAGAATGGAGGAGAATACATGGGCCGAATGACATAATACTGTTCCTGTGTCTGATGAAAGAATGGAGGATCAGACTTCATGGGCCGAATGACATAATACTGTTCCTATGTCTGATGACAGAATGGGGGATCAGACTCCATGGGCCGAATGACATAATACTGTTCCTATGTCTGATGATAGAATGGAGGATCAGACTCCATGGGCCTAATGACATAATACAGTTCCTATGTCTGATGATAGAATGTAGGAGACTCCATGGGCCGAATGACATAATTCTGTTCCTATGTCTGATGATAGAATCGAGGATCAGACACCATGGGCCGAATGACATAATACTGTTCCTATGTCTGATGATAGAATGGGGGATCAGACTCCATGGGCCTAATGACATAATACTGTTCCAATGTCTGATGATAGAATGGAGGATCAGACTCCATGGGCCGAATGACATAATACTGTTCCTATGTCTGATGATAGAATGGGGGATCAGACTCCATGGGCCTAATGACATAATACTGTTCCAATGTCTGATGATAGAATGGAGGATCAGACTCCATGGGCCGAATGACATAATACTGTTCCTATGTCTGATGATAGAATGTGGGATCAGACTCCATTGGCCGAATGACATAATTCTGTTCCTATGTCTGATGATAGAATCGAGGATCAGACACCATGGGCCGAATGACATAATACTGTTCCTATGTCTGATGATAGAATGGGGGATCAGACTCCATTGGCCGAATGACATAATACTGTTCCTATGTCTGATGATAGAATGGAGGATCAGACTCCATGGGGCTAATGACATAATACTGTTCCTGTGTCTGATGACAGAATGGAGCAGACTCCATGGGCCAAATGACATAATACTGTTCCTATGTCTGATGATAGAATGGAGGAGACTCCATGGGCCGAATGAAATAATACTGTTCCTATGTCTGATGATAGAATGGAGGTGCAGACTCCATGGGCCGAATGACATAATACTGTTCCTATGTCTGATGATAGAATGGTGGAGACTCCATGGGCCGAATGACATAATACTGTTCCTATGTCTGATGATAGAATGGAGGATCAGACTCCGTGGGCCTAATGACATAATACTATTCCTACGTCTGATGATAGAATGGAGGTGCAGTCTCCATGGGCCTAATGACATAATACTGTTACTATGTCTGATGATAGAATGGAGGAGAATACATGGGCCGAATGACATAATACTGTTCCTGTGTCTGATGAAAGAATGGAGGATCAGACTTCATGGGCCGAATGACATAATACTGTTCCTATGTCTGATGACAGAATGGGGGATCAGACTCCATGGGCCGAATGACATAATACTGTTCCTATGTCTGATGATAGAATGGAGGATCAGACTCCATGGGCCTAATGACATAATACAGTTCCTATGTCTGATGATAGAATGTAGGAGACTCCATGGGCCGAATGACATAATACTGTTCCTATGTCTGATGATAGAATGGAGGAGACTCCATGGGCCGAATGACATAATACTGTTCCTGTGTCTGATGATAGAATGGATGATCAGACTTCATTGGCCGAATGACATAATACTGTTCCTATGTCTGATGATAGAATGGGGGATCAGACTCCATGGGCCGAATGACATAATACTGTTTTTATGTCTGATGATAGAATGGATGATCAGAATTCATTGGCCGAATGACATAATACTGTTCCTATGTCTGATGATAGAATGGGGGATCAGACACCATGGGCCGAATGACATAATACTGTTCCTGTGTCTGATGATAGAATGGAGGATCAGACTCCATGGGCCGAATGACATAATACTGTTCCTGTGTCTGATGATAGAATGGAGGATCAGACTCCATGGGCCTAATGACATCATACTGTTCCTATGTCTGATGATAGAATGGAGGATCAGACTCCATGGGCCTAATGACATAATACTTTTCCTATGTCTGATGATAGAATGGAGGATCAGACTCCATGGGCCTAGTGACATAATACTGTTCCTGTGTCTGATGATAGAATGGAGAATCAGACTCCATGGGCCGAATGACATAATACTGTTCCTGTGTCTGATGATAGAATGGAGGATCAGACTCCATGGGCCGAATGACATAATACTGTTCCTATGTCTGATGATAGAATGGGGGATCAGACTCCATGGGCCTAATGACATAATACTGTTCCAATGTCTGATGATAGAATGGAGGATCAGACTCCATGGGCCGAATGACATAATACTGTTCCTATGTCTGATGATAGAATGGGGGATCAGACTCCATTGGCCGAATGACATAATTCTGTTCCTATGTCTGATGATAGAATCGAGGATCAGACACCATGGGCCGAATGACATAATACTGTTCCTATGTCTGATGATAGAATGGGGGATCAGACTCCATTGGCCGAATGACATAATACTGTTCCTATGTCTGATGATAGAATGGAGGATCAGACCTCATGGGGCTAATGACATAATACTGTTCCTGTGTCTGATGACAGAATGGAGCAGACTCCATGGGCCAAATGACATAATACTGTTCCTATGTCTGATGATAGAATGGAGGAGACTCCATGGGCCGAATGACATAATACTGTTCCTATGTCTGATGATAGAATGGAGGTGCAGACTCCATGGGCCGAATGACATAATACTGTTCCTATGTCTGATGATAGAATGGTGGAGACTCCATGGGCCGAATGACATAATACTGTTCCTATGTCTGATGATAGAATGGAGGATCAGACTCCGTGGGCCTAATGACATAATACTATTCCTACGTCTGAAGATAGAATGCAGGTGCAGTCTCCATGGGCCTAATGACATAATACTGTTACTATGTCTGATGATAGAATGGAGGATCAGACACCATGGGCCGAATGACATGACACTGTTCCTATGTCTGATGATATAATGAAGGAGAATCCATGGGCCGAATAAATAATACTGTTCCTATGTCTGATGATAGAATGGAGGATCAGACTCCATGGGCCGAATGACATAATACTGTTCCTGTGTCTGATGAAAGAATGGAGGATCAGACTTCATGGGCCGAATGACATAATACTGTTCCTATGTCTGATGACAGAATGGGGGATCAGACTCCATGGGCCGAATGACATAATACTGTTCCTATGTCTGATGATAGAATGGAGGATCAGACTCCATGGGCCTAATGACATAATACAGTTCCTATGTCTGATGATAGAATGTAGGAGACTCCATGGGCCGAATGACATAATACTGTTCCTGTGTCTGATGATAGAATGGAGGATCAGACACCATGGGCCGAATGACATGACACTGTTCCTATGTCTGATGATAGAATGAAGGAGAATCCATGGGCCGAATAAATAATACTGTTCCTATGTCTGATGATAGAATGGAGGATCAGACTCCATGGGCAGAATGAAATAATAATGTTCCGATGTCTGATGATAGAATGGAGGATCAGAGTCCATGGGCAGAATGACATAATACTGTTCCTATGTCTGATGATAGAATGGAGGATCAGACTCCAGGGGCAGAATGACATAATACTGTTCCTATGTCTGATGATAGAATGGGGGATCAGACTCCATGGGCCGAATGACATAATTCTGTTCCTATGTCTGATGATAGAATGGGGGATCAGACTCCATGGGCAGAAAAACATAATACTGTTCCTATGTCTGATGATAGAATGGAGGATCAGACTCCATGGGCAGAATGACATAATACTGTTCCTATGTCTGATGATAGAATGGGGGATCAGACTCCATGGGCAGAATGACATAATACTGTTCCTATGTCTGATGATAGAATGGATGATCAGACTCCATGGGCAGAATGACATAATACTGTTCCTATGTCTGATGATTGAATGGGGGATCAGACTCCATGGGCCGAATGACATAATACTGTTCGATGTCTGATGATAGAATGGAGGATCAGACTCCATGGGCAGAATGACATAATACTGTTCCTATGGCTGATGATAGAATGGAGGATCAGACTCCATGGGCCGAATGATATAATACTGTTCCGATGTCTGATGATAGAATGGAGGTGCAGACTCCATGGGCCTAATGACATAATACTGTTCCTATGTCTGATGATAGAATGGAGGAGACTCCATGGGCCGAATGACATAATACTGTTCCTATGTCTGATGATAGAATGGAGGAGACTCCATGGGCCGAATGACATAATACTGTTCCTGTGTCTGATGATAGAATGGAGGATCAGACTCCATGGGCCGAATGACATAATACTGTTCCTATGTCTGATGATAGAATGGGGGATCAGACTCCATTGGCCGAATGACATAATACTGTTCCTATGTCTGATGATAGAATGGAGGAGACTCCATGGGCAGAATGACATAATACTGTTTCTATGTCTGATGATAGAATGTAGGAGACTCCATGGGCCGAATGATATAATACTGTTCCTATGTCTGATGATAGAATGGAGGAGACTCCATGGGCCGAATGACATAATACTGTTCCTGTGTCTGATGATAGAATGGATGATCAGACTTCATTGGCCGAATGACATAATACTGTTCCTATGTCTGATGATAGAATGGGGGATCAGACTCCATGGGCCGAATGACATAATACTGTTTTTATGTCTGATGATAGAATGGATGATCAGACTTCATTGGCCGAATGACATAATACTGTTCCTATGTCTGATGATAGAATGGGGGATCAGACACCATGGGCCGAATGACATAATACTGTTCCTGTGTCTGATGATAGAATGGAGGATCAGACTCCATGGGCCTAATGACATAATAATGTTCCTATGTCTGATGATAGAATGGAGGATCAGACTCCATGGGCCTAATGACATAATACTGTTCCTATGTCTGATGATAGAATGGAGGATCAGACTCCATGGGCCTAGTGACATAATACTGTTCCTGTGTCTGATGAAAGAATGGAGGATCAGACTTCATGGGCCGAATGACATAATACTGTTCCTATGTCTGATGACAGAATGGGGGATCAGACTCCATGGGCCTAATGACATAATACAGTTCCTATGTCTGATGATAGAATGTAGGAGACTCCATGGGCCGAATGACATAATTCTGTTCCTATGTCTGATGATAGAATCGAGGATCAGACACCATGGGCCGAATGACATAATACTGTTCCTATGTCTGATGATAGAATGGGGGATCAGACTCCATGGGCCGAATGATATAATACTGTTCCTATGTCTAATGATAGAATGGAGGATCAGACTCCATGGGCCTAATGACATAATACTGTTCCTATGTTTGATGATAGAATGGAGGATCAGACTCCATGGGCCTAATGACACAATACTGTTCCTGTGTCTGATGATAGAATGGGGGATCAGACTCCATGGGCCTAATGACATAATACTGTTCCAATGTCTGATGATAGAATGGAGGATCACACTCCATGGGCCGAATGACATAATACTGTTCCTATGTCTGATGATAGAATGGGGGATCAGACTCCATTGGCCGAATGACATAATTCTGTTCCTATGTCTGATGATAGAATCGAGGATCAGACACCATGGGCCGAATGACATAATACTGTTCCTATGTCTGATGATAGAATGGGGGATCAGACTCCATGGGCCGAATGATATAATACTGTTCCTATGTCTAATGATAGAATGGAGGATCAGACTCCATGGGCCTAATGACATAATACTTTTCCTATGTCTGATGATAGAATGGAGGATCAGACTCCATGGGCCTAGTGACATAATAGTGTTCCTGTGTCTGATGATAGAATGGAGAATCAGACTCCATGGGCCGAATGACATAATACTGTTCCTGTGTCTGATGATAGAATGGAGGATCAGACTCCATGGGCCGAATGACATAATACTGTTCCTATGTCTGATGATAGAATGGGGGATCAGACTCCATGGGCCTAATGACATAATACTGTTCCAATGTCTGATGATAGAATGGAGGATCAGACTCCATGGGCCGAATGACATAATACTGTTCCTATGTCTGATGATAGAATGGGGGATCAGACTCCATTGGCCGAATGACATAATTCTGTTGCTATGTCTGATGATAGAATCGAGGATCAGACACCATGGGCCGAATGACATAATACTGTTCCTATGTCTGATGATAGAATGGGGGATCAGACTCCATTGGCCGAATGCCATAATACTGTTCCTATGTCTGATGATAGAATGGAGGATCAGACCTCATGGGGCTAATGACATAATACTGTTCCTGTGTCTGATGACAGAATGGAGCAGACTCCATGGGCCAAATGACATAATACTGTTCCTATGTCTGATGATAGAATGGAGGAGACTCCATGGGCCGAATGACATAATACTGTTCCTATGTCTGATGATAGAATGGAGGTGCAGACTCCATGGGCCGAATGACATAATACTGTTCCTATGTCTGATGATAGAATGGTGGAGACTCCATGGGCCGAATGACATAATACTGTTCCTATGTCTGATGATAGAATGGAGGATCAGACTCCGTGGGCCTAATGACATAATACTATTCCTACGTCTGAAGATAGAATGGAGGTGCAGTCTCCATGGGCCTAATGACATAATACTGTTACTATGTCTGATGATAGAATGGAGGATCAGACACCATGGGCCGAATGACATGACACTGTTCCTATGTCTGATGATATAATGAAGGAGAATCCATGGGCCGAATAAATAATACTGTTCCTATGTCTGATGATAGAATGGAGGATCAGACTCCATGGGCCGAATGACATAATACTGTTCCTGTGTCTGATGAAAGAATGGAGGATCAGACTTCATGGGCCGAATGACATAATACTGTTCCTATGTCTGATGACAGAATGGGGGATCAGACTCCATGGGCCGAATGACATAATACTGTTCCTATGTCTGATGATAGAATGTAGGAGACTCCATGGGCCGAATGACATAATACTGTTCCTGTGTCTGATGATAGAATGGAGGATCAGACACCATGGGCCGAATGACATGACACTGTTCCTATGTCTGATGATAGAATGAAGGAGAATCCATGGGCCGAATAAATAATACTGTTCCTATGTCTGATGATAGAATGGAGGATCAGACTCCATGGGCAGAATGAAATAATAATGTTCCGATGTCTGATGATAGAATGGAGGATCAGAGTCCATGGGCAGAATGACATAATACTGTTCCTATGTCTGATGATAGAATGGAGGATCAGACTCCAGGGGCAGAATGACATAATACTGTTCCTATGTCTGATGATAGAATGGGGGATCAGACTCCATGGGCCGAATGACATAATTCTGTTCCTATGTCTGATGATAGAATGGGGGATCAGACTCCATGGGCAGAAAAACATAATACTGTTCCTATGTCTGATGATAGAATGGAGGATCAGACTCCATGGGCAGAATGACATAATACTGTTCCTATGTCTGATGATAGAATGGGGGATCAGACTCCATGGGCAGAATGACATAATACTGTTCCTATGTCTGATGATAGAATGGATGATCAGACTCCATGGGCAGAATGACATAATACTGTTCCTATGTCTGATGATTGAATGGGGGATCAGACTCCATGGGCCGAATGACATAATACTGTTCGATGTCTGATGATAGAATGGAGGATCAGACTCCATGGGCAGAATGACATAATACTGTTCCTATGGCTGATGATAGAATGGAGGATCAGACTCCATGGGCCGAATGATATAATACTGTTCCGATGTCTGATGATAGAATGGAGGTGCAGACTCCATGGGCCTAATGACATAATACTGTTCCTATGTCTGATGATAGAATGGAGGAGACTCCATGGGCCGAATGACATAATACTGTTCCTATGTCTGATGATAGAATGGAGGAGACTCCATGGGCCGAATGACATAATACTGTTCCTGTGTCTGATGATAGAATGGAGGATCAGACTCCATGGGCCGAATGACATAATACTGTTCCTATGTCTGATGATAGAATGGGGGATCAGACTCCATTGGCCGAATGACATAATACTGTTCCTATGTCTGATGATAGAATGGAGGAGACTCCATGGGCAGAATGACATAATACTGTTTCTATGTCTGATGATAGAATGTAGGAGACTCCATGGGCCGAATGATATAATACTGTTCCTATGTCTGATGATAGAATGGAGGAGACTCCATGGGCCGAATGACATAATACTGTTCCTGTGTCTGATGATAGAATGGATGATCAGACTTCATTGGCCGAATGACATAATACTGTTCCTATGTCTGATGATAGAATGGGGGATCAGACTCCATGGGCCGAATGACATAATACTGTTTTTATGTCTGATGATAGAATGGATGATCAGACTTCATTGGCCGAATGACATAATACTGTTCCTATGTCTGATGATAGAATGGGGGATCAGACACCATGGGCCGAATGACATAATACTGTTCCTGTGTCTGATGATAGAATGGAGGATCAGACTCCATGGGCCTAATGACATAATAATGTTCCTATGTCTGATGATAGAATGGAGGATCAGACTCCATGGGCCTAATGACATAATACTGTTCCTATGTCTGATGATAGAATGGAGGATCAGACTCCATGGGCCTAGTGACATAATACTGTTCCTGTGTCTGATGAAAGAATGGAGGATCAGACTTCATGGGCCGAATGACATAATACTGTTCCTATGTCTGATGACAGAATGGGGGATCAGACTCCATGGGCCTAATGACATAATACAGTTCCTATGTCTGATGATAGAATGTAGGAGACTCCATGGGCCGAATGACATAATTCTGTTCCTATGTCTGATGATAGAATCGAGGATCAGACACCATGGGCCGAATGACATAATACTGTTCCTATGTCTGATGATAGAATGGGGGATCAGACTCCATGGGCCGAATGATATAATACTGTTCCTATGTCTAATGATAGAATGGAGGATCAGACTCCATGGGCCTAATGACATAATACTGTTCCTATGTTTGATGATAGAATGGAGGATCAGACTCCATGGGCCTAATGACACAATACTGTTCCTGTGTCTGATGATAGAATGGGGGATCAGACTCCATGGGCCTAATGACATAATACTGTTCCAATGTCTGATGATAGAATGGAGGATCAGACTCCATGGGCCGAATGACATAATACTGTTCCTATGTCTGATGATAGAATGGGGGATCAGACTCCATTGGCCGAATGACATAATTCTGTTCCTATGTCTGATGATAGAATCGAGGATCAGACACCATGGGCCGAATGACATAATACTGTTCCTATGTCTGATGATAGAATGGGGGATCAGACTCCATGGGCCGAATGATATAATACTGTTCCTATGTCTAATGATAGAATGGAGGATCAGACTCCATGGGCCTAATGACATAATACTGTTCCTATGTTTGATGATAGAATGGAGGATCAGACTCCATGGGCCTAATGACACAATACTGTTCCTGTGTCTGATGATAGAATGGGGGATCAGACTCCATGGGCCTAATGACATAATACTGTTCCAATGTCTGATGATAGAATGGAGGATCAGACTCCATGGGCCGAATGACATAATACTGTTCCTATGTCTGATGATAGAATGGGGGATCAGACTCCATTGGCCGAATGACATAATTCTGTTCCTATGTCTGATGATAGAATCGAGGATCAGACACCATGGGCCGAATGACATAATACTGTTCCTATGTCTGATGATAGAATGGGGGATCAGACTCCATTGGCCGAATGACATAATACTGTTCCTATGTCTGATGATAGAATGGAGGATCAGACTCCATGGGGCTAATGACATAATACTGTTCCTGTGTCTGATGACAGAATGGAGCAGACTCCATGGGCCAAATGACATAATACTGTTCCTATGTCTGATGATAGAATGGAGGAGACTCCATGGGCCGAATGACATAATACTGTTCCTATGTCTGATGATAGAATGGAGGTGCAGACTCCATGGGCCGAATGACATAATACTGTTCCTATGTCTGATGATAGAATGGTGGAGACTCCATGGGCCGAATGACATAATACTGTTCCTATGTCTGATGATAGAATGGAGGATCAG
Organism: Hemitrygon akajei; assembly: GCF_048418815.1. Lineage (NCBI taxonomy): Eukaryota > Metazoa > Chordata > Chondrichthyes > Myliobatiformes > Dasyatidae > Hemitrygon > Hemitrygon akajei. The sequence goes on from NC_133151.1 coordinate 46,563,318, forward strand.
ACTCCGTGGGCCTAATGACATAATACTATTCCTACGTCTGATGATAGAATGGAGGTGCAGTCTCCATGGGCCTAATGACATAATACTGTTACTATGTCTGATGATAGAATGGAGGAGAATACATGGGCCGAATGACATAATACTGTTCCTGTGTCTGATGAAAGAATGGAGGATCAGACTTCATGGGCCGAATGACATAATACTGTTCCTATGTCTGATGAAAGAATGGGGGATCAGACTCCATGGGCCGAATGACATAATACTGTTCCTATGTCTGATGATAGAATGGAGGATCAGACTCCATGGGCCTAATGACATAATACAGTTCCTATGTCTGATGATAGAATGTAGGAGACAGCATGGGCCGAATGACATAATACTGTTCCTATGTCTGATGATAGAATGGAGGAGACTCCATGGGCCGAATGACATAATACTGTTCCTGTGTCTGATGATAGAATGGATGATCAGACTTCATTGGCCGAATGACATAATACTGTTCCTATGTCTGATGATAGAATGGGGGATCAGACTCCATGGGCCGAATGACATAATACTGTTTTTATGTCTGATGATAGAATGGATGATCAGACTTCATTGGCCGAATGACATAATACTGTTCCTATGTCTGATGATAGAATGGGGGATCAGACACCATGGGCCGAATGACATAATACTGTTCCTGTGTCTGATGATAGAATGGAGGATCAGACTCCATGGGCCGAATGACATAATACTGTTCCTGTGTCTGATGATAGAATGGAGGATCAGACTCCATGGGCCTAATGACATCATACTGTTCCTATGTCTGATGATAGAATGGAGGATCAGACTCCATGGGCCTAATGACATAATACTGTTCCTATGTCTGATGATAGAATGGAGGATCAGACTCCATGGCCCTAGTGACATAATACTGTTCCTGTGTCTGATGATAGAATGGAGAATCAGACTCCATGGACCGAATGACATAATACTGTTCCTGTGTCTGATGATAGAATGGAGGATCAGACTCCATGGGCCGAATGACATAATACTGTTCCTATGTCTGATGATAGAATGGGGGATCAGACTCCATGGGCCTAATGACATAATACTGTTCCAATGTCTGATGATAGAATGGAGGATCAGACTCCATGGGCCGAATGACATAATACTGTTCCTATGTCTGATGATAGAATGGGGGATCAGACTCCATTGGCCGAATGACATAATTCTGTTCCTATGTCTGATGATAGAATCGAGGATCAGACACCATGGGCCGAATGACATAATACTGTTCCTATGTCTGATGATAGAATGGGGGATCAGACTCCATTGGCCGAATGACATAATACTGTTCCTATGTCTGATGATAGAATGGAGGATCAGACTCCATGGGGCTAATGACATAATACTGTTCCTGTGTCTGATGACAGAATGGAGCAGACTCCATGGGCCAAATGACATAATACTGTTCCTATGTCTGATGATAGAATGGAGGAGACTCCATGGGCCGAATGACATAATACTGTTCCTATGTCTGATGATAGAATGGAGGTGCAGACTCCATGGGCCGAATGACATAATACTGTTCCTATGTCTGATGATAGAATGGTGGAGACTCCATGGGCCGAATGACATAATACTGTTCCTATGTCTGATGATAGAATGGAGGATCAGACTCCGTGGGCCTAATGACATAATACTATTCCTACGTCTGATGATAGAATGGAGGTGCAGTCTCCATGGGCCTAATGACATAATACTGTTACTATGTCTGATGATAGAATGGAGGATCAGACACCATGGGCCGAATGACATGACACTGTTCCTATGTCTGATGATAGAATGAAGGAGAATCCATGGGCCGAATAAATAATACTGTTCCTATGTCTGATGATAGAATGGAGGATCAGACTCCATGGGCCGAATGACATAATACTGTTCCTGTGTCTGATGAAAGAATGGAGGATCAGACTTCATGGGCCGAATGACATAATACTGTTCCTATGTCTGATGACAGAATGGGGGATCAGACTCCATGGGCCGAATGACATAATACTGTTCCTATGTCTGATGATAGAATGGAGGATCAGACTCCATGGGCCTAATGACATAATACAGTTCCTATGTCTGATGATAGAATGTAGGAGACTCCATGGGCCGAATGACATAATACTGTTCCTGTGTCTGATGATAGAATGGAGGATCAGACACCATGGGCCGAATGACATGACACTGTTCCTATGTCTGATGATAGAATGAAGGAGAATCCATGGGCCGAATAAATAATACTGTTCCTATGTCTGATGATAGAATGGAGGATCAGACTCCATGGGCAGAATGAAATAATAATGTTCCGATGTCTGATGATAGAATGGAGGATCAGAGTCCATGGGCAGAATGACATAATACTGTTCCTATGTCTGATGATAGAATGGAGGATCAGACTCCAGGGGCAGAATGACATAATACTGTTCCTATGTCTGATGATAGAATGGGGGATCAGACTCCATGGGCCGAATGACATAATTCTGTTCCTATGTCTGATGATAGAATGGGGGATCAGACTCCATGGGCAGAAAAACATAATACTGTTCCTATGTCTGATGATAGAATGGAGGATCAGACTCCATGGGCAGAATGACATAATACTGTTCCTATGTCTGATGATATAATGGGGGATCAGACTCCATGGGCAGAATGACATAATACTGTTCCTATGTCTGATGATAGAATGGATGATCAGACTCCATGGGCAGAATGACATAATACTGTTCCTATGTCTGATGATTGAATGGGGGATCAGACTCCATGGGCCGAATGACATAATACTGTTCGATGTCTGATGATAGAATGGAGGATCAGACTCCATGGGCAGAATGACATAATACTGTTCCTATGGCTGATGATAGAATGGAGGATCAGACTCCATGGGCCGAATGATATAATACTGTTCCGATGTCTGATGATAGAATGGAGGTGCAGACTCCATGGGCCTAATGACATAATACTGTTCCTATGTCTGATGATAGAATGGAGGAGACTCCATGGGCCGAATGACATAATACTGTTCCTATGTCTGATGATAGAATGGAGGAGACTCCATGGGCCGAATGACATAATACTGTTCCTGTGTCTGATGATAGAATGGAGAATCAGACTCCATGGACCGAATGACATAATACTGTTCCTGTGTCTGATGATAGAATGGAGGATCAGACTCCATGGGCCGAATGACATAATACTGTTCCTATGTCTGATGATAGAATGGGGGATCAGACTCCATGGGCCTAATGACATAATACTGTTCCAATGTCTGATGATAGAATGGAGGATCAGACTCCATGGGCCGAATGACATAATACTGTTCCTATGTCTGATGATAGAATGGGGGATCAGACTCCATTGGCCGAATGACATAATTCTGTTCCTATGTCTGATGATAGAATCGAGGATCAGACACCATGGGCCGAATGACATAATACTGTTCCTATGTCTGATGATAGAATGGGGGATCAGACTCCATTGGCCGAATGACATAATACTGTTCCTATGTCTGATGATAGAATGGAGGATCAGACTCCATGGGGCTAATGACATAATACTGTTCCTGTGTCTGATGACAGAATGGAGCAGACTCCATGGGCCAAATGACATAATACTGTTCCTATGTCTGATGATAGAATGGAGGAGACTCCATGGGCCGAATGACATAATACTGTTCCTATGTCTGATGATAGAATGGAGGTGCAGACTCCATGGGCCGAATGACATAATACTGTTCCTATGTCTGATGATAGAATGGTGGAGACTCCATGGGCCGAATGACATAATACTGTTCCTATGTCTGATGATAGAATGGAGGATCAGACTCCGTGGGCCTAATGACATAATACTATTCCTACGTCTGATGATAGAATGGAGGTGCAGTCTCCATGGGCCTAATGACATAATACTGTTACTATGTCTGATGATAGAATGGAGGATCAGACACCATGGGCCGAATGACATGACACTGTTCCTATGTCTGATGATAGAATGAAGGAGAATCCATGGGCCGAATAAATAATACTGTTCCTATGTCTGATGATAGAATGGAGGATCAGACTCCATGGGCCGAATGACATAATACTGTTCCTGTGTCTGATGAAAGAATGGAGGATCAGACTTCATGGGCCGAATGACATAATACTGTTCCTATGTCTGATGACAGAATGGGGGATCAGACTCCATGGGCCGAATGACATAATACTGTTCCTATGTCTGATGATAGAATGGAGGATCAGACTCCATGGGCCTAATGACATAATACAGTTCCTATGTCTGATGATAGAATGTAGGAGACTCCATGGGCCGAATGACATAATACTGTTCCTGTGTCTGATGATAGAATGGAGGATCAGACACCATGGGCCGAATGACATGACACTGTTCCTATGTCTGATGATAGAATGAAGGAGAATCCATGGGCCGAATAAATAATACTGTTCCTATGTCTGATGATAGAATGGAGGATCAGACTCCATGGGCAGAATGAAATAATAATGTTCCGATGTCTGATGATAGAATGGAGGATCAGAGTCCATGGGCAGAATGACATAATACTGTTCCTATGTCTGATGATAGAATGGAGGATCAGACTCCAGGGGCAGAATGACATAATACTGTTCCTATGTCTGATGATAGAATGGGGGATCAGACTCCATGGGCCGAATGACATAATTCTGTTCCTATGTCTGATGATAGAATGGGGGATCAGACTCCATGGGCAGAAAAACATAATACTGTTCCTATGTCTGATGATAGAATGGAGGATCAGACTCCATGGGCAGAATGACATAATACTGTTCCTATGTCTGATGATATAATGGGGGATCAGACTCCATGGGCAGAATGACATAATACTGTTCCTATGTCTGATGATAGAATGGATGATCAGACTCCATGGGCAGAATGACATAATACTGTTCCTATGTCTGATGATTGAATGGGGGATCAGACTCCATGGGCCGAATGACATAATACTGTTCGATGTCTGATGATAGAATGGAGGATCAGACTCCATGGGCAGAATGACATAATACTGTTCCTATGGCTGATGATAGAATGGAGGATCAGACTCCATGGGCCGAATGATATAATACTGTTCCGATGTCTGATGATAGAATGGAGGTGCAGACTCCATGGGCCTAATGACATAATACTGTTCCTATGTCTGATGATAGAATGGAGGAGACTCCATGGGCCGAATGACATAATACTGTTCCTATGTCTGATGATAGAATGGAGGAGACTCCATGGGCCGAATGACATAATTCTGTTCCTATGTCTGATGATAGAATCGAGGATCAGACACCATGGGCCGAATGACATAATACTGTTCCTATGTCTGATGATAGAATGGGGGATCATACTCCATTGGCCGAATGACATAATACTGTTCCTATGTCTGATGATAGAATGGAGGAGACTCCATGGGCAGAATGACATAATACTGTTTCTATGTCTGATGATAGAATGGAGGAGACTCCATGGGCCGAATGATATAATACTGTTCCTATGTCTGATGATAGAATGGAGGAGACTCCATGGGCCGAATGACATAATACTGTTCCTGTGTCTGATGATAGAATGGATGATCAGACTTCATTGGCCGAATGACATAATACTGTTCCTATGTCTGATGATAGAATGGGGGATCAGACTCCATGGGCCGAATGACATAATACTGTTTTTATGTCTGATGATAGAATGGATGATCAGACTTCATTGGCCGAATGACATAATACTGTTCCTATGTCTGATGATAGAATGGGGGATCAGACACCATGGGCCGAATGACATAATACTGTTCCTGTGTCTGATGATAGAATGGAGGATCAGACTCCATTGGCCGAATGACATAATACTGTTCCTGTGTCTGATGATAGAATGGAGGATCAGACTCCATGGGCCTAATGACATAATACTGTTCCTATGTCTGATGATAGAATGGAGGATCAGACTCCATGGGCCTAATGACATAATACTGTTCCTATGTCTGATGATAGAATGGAGGATCAGACTCCATGGGCCTAGTGACATAATACTGTTCCTGTGTCTGATGAAAGAATGGAGGATCAGACTTCATGGGCCGAATGACATAATACTGTTCCTATGTCTGATGACAGAATGGGGGATCAGACTCCATGGGCCGAATGACATAATACTGTTCCTATGTCTGATGATAGAATGGAGGATCAGACTCCATGGGCCTAATGACATAATACAGTTCCTATGTCTGATGATAGAATGTAGGAGACTCCATGGGCCGAATGACATAATACTGTTCCTGTGTCTGATGATAGAATGGAGGATCAGACACCATGGGCCGAATGACATGACACTGTTCCTATGTCTGATGATAGAATGAAGGAGAATCCATGGGCCGAATAAATAATACTGTTCCTATGTCTGATGATAGAATGGAGGATCAGACTCCATGGGCAGAATGAAATAATAATGTTCCGATGTCTGATGATAGAATGGAGGATCAGACTCCATGGGCAGAATGAAATAATAATGTTCCGATGTCTGATGATAGAATGGGGGATCAGACTCCATGGGCCGAATGACATAATTCTGTTCCTATGTCTGATGATAGAATGGGGGATCAGACTCCATGGGCAGAAAAACATAATACTGTTCCTATGTCTGATGATAGAATGGAGGATCAGACTCCATGGGCAGAATGACATAATACTGTTCCTATGTCTGATGATAGAATGGAGGATCAGACTCCATGGGCCGAATGACATAATACTGTTCCTATGTCTGATGATAGAATGGTGGAGACTCCATGGGCCGAATGACATAATACTGTTCCTATGTCTGATGATAGAATGGAGGATCAGACTCCGTGGGCCTAATGACATAATACTATTCCTACGTCTGATGATAGAATGGAGGTGCTGTCTCCATGGGCCTAATGACATAATACTGTTACTATGTCTGATGATAGAATGGAGGAGAATACATGGGCCGAATGACATAATACTGTTCCTGTGTCTGATGAAAGAATGGAGGATCAGACTTCATGGGCCAAATGACATAATACTGTTCCTATGTCTGATGACAGAATGGGGGATCAGACTCCATGGGCCGAATGACATAATACTGTTCCTATGTCTGATGATAGAATGGAGGATCAGACTCCATGGGCCTAATGACATAATACAGTTCCTATGTCTGATGATAGAATGTAGGAGACTCCATGGGCCGAATGACATAATACTGTTCCTATCTCTGATGATAGAATGGAGGAGACTCCATGGGCCGAATGACATAATACTGTTCCTGTGTCTGATGATAGAATGGATGATCAGACTTCATTGGCCGAATGACATAATACTGTTCCTATGTCTGATGATAGAATGGGGGATCAGACTCCATGGGCCGAATGACATAATACTGTTTTTATGTCTGATGATAGAATGGATGATCAGACTTCATTGGCCGAATGACATAATACTGTTCCTATGTCTGATGATAGAATGGGGGATCAGACACCATGGGCCGAATGACATAATACTGTTCCTGTGTCTGATGATAGAATGGAGGATCAGACTCCATGGGCCGAATGACATAATACTGTTCCTGTGTCTGATGATAGAATGGAGGATCAGACTCCATGGGCCTAATGACGTCATACTGTTCCTATGTCTGATGATAGAATGGAGGATCAGACTCCATGGGCCTAATGACATAATACTGTTCCTATGTTTGATGATAGAATGGAGGATCAGACTCCATGGGCCTAATGACACAATACTGTTCCTGTGTCTGATGATAGAATGGGGGATCAGACTCCATGGGCCTAATGACATAATACTGTTCCAATGTCTGATGATAGAATGGAGGATCAGACTCCATGGGCCGAATGACATAATACTGTTCCTATGTCTGATGATAGAATGGGGGATCAGACTCCATTGGCCGAATGACATAATTCTGTTCCTATGTCTGATGATAGAATCGAGGATCAGACACCATGGGCCGAATGACATAATACTGTTCCTATGTCTGATGATAGAATGGGGGATCAGACTCCATGGGCCGAATGATATAATACTGTTCCTATGTCTAATGATAGAATGGAGGATCAGACTCCATGGGCCTAATGACATAATACTGTTCCTATGTTTGATAATAGAATGGAGGATCAGACTCCATGGGCCTAATGACACAATACTGTTCCTGTGTCTGATGATAGAATGGGGGATCAGACTCCATGGGCCTAATGACATAATACTGTTCCAATGTCTGATGATAGAATGGAGGATCAGACTCCATGGGCCGAATGACATAATACTGTTCCTATGTCTGATGATAGAATGGGGGATCAGACTCCATTGGCCGAATGACATAATTCTGTTCCTATGTCTGATGATAGAATCGAGGATCAGACACCATGGGCCGAATGACATAATACTGTTCCTATGTCTGATGATAGAATGGGGGATCAGACTCCATTGGCCGAATGACATAATACTGTTCCTATGTCTGATGATAGAATGGAGGATCAGACTCCATGGGGCTAATGACATAATACTGTTCCTGTGTCTGATGACAGAATGGAGCAGACTCCATGGGCCAAATGACATAATACTGTTCCTATGTCTGATGATAGAATGGAGGAGACTCCATGGGCCGAATGACATAATACTGTTCCTATGTCTGATGATAGAATGGAGGTGCAGACTCCATGGGCCGAATGACATAATACTGTTCCTATGTCTGATGATAGAATGGTGGAGACTCCATGGGCCGAATGACATAATACTGTTCCTATGTCTGATGATAGAATGGAGGATCAGACTCCGTGGGCCTAATGACATAATACTATTCCTACGTCTGATGATAGAATGGAGGTGCAGTCTCCATGGGCCTAATGACATAATACTGTTACTATGTCTGATGATAGAATGGAGGAGAATACATGGGCCGAATGACATAATACTGTTCCTGTGTCTGATGAAAGAATGGAGGATCAGACTTCATGGGCTGAATGACATAATACTGTTCCTATGTCTGATGACAGAATGGGGGATCAGACTCCATGGGCCGAATGACATAATACTGTTCCTATGTCTGATGATAGAATGGAGGATCAGACTCCATGGGCCTAATGACATAATACAGTTCCTGTGTCTGATGATAGAATGTAGGAGACAGCATGGGCCGAATGACATAATACTGTTCCTGTGTCTGATGATAGAATGGATGATCAGACTTCATTGGCCGAATGACATAATACTGTTCCTATGTCTGATGATAGAATGGGGGATCAGACTCCATGGGCCGAATGACATAATACTGTTTTTATGTCTGATGATAGAATGGATGATCAGACTTCATTGGCCGAATGACATAATACTGTTCCTATGTCTGATGATAGAATGAAGGAGAATCCATGGGCCGAATAAATAATACTGTTCCTATGTCTGATGATAGAATGGAGGATCAGACTCCGTGGGCCTAATGACATAATACTATTCCTACGTCTGATGATAGAATGGAGGTGCAGTCTCCATGGGCCTAATGACATAATACTGTTACTATGTCTGATGATAGAATGGAGGATCAGACACCATGGGCCGAATGACATGACACTGTTCCTATGTCTGATGATAGAATGAAGGAGAATCCATGGGCCGAATAAATAATACTGTTCCTATGTCTGATGATAGAATGGAGGATCAGACTCCATGGGCCGAATGACATAATACTGTTCCTGTGTCTGATGAAAGAATGGAGGATCAGACTTCATGGGCCGAATGACATAATACTGTTCCTATGTCTGATGACAGAATGGGGGATCAGACTCCATGGGCCGAATGACATAATACTGTTCCTATGTCTGATGATAGAATGGAGGATCAGACTCCATGGGCCTAATGACATAATACAGTTCCTATGTCTGATGATAGAATGTAGGAGACTCCATGGGCCGAATGACATAATACTGTTCCTGTGTCTGATGATAGAATGGAGGATCAGACACCATGGGCCGAATGACATGACACTGTTCCTATGTCTGATGATAGAATGAAGGAGAATCCATGGGCCGAATAAATAATACTGTTCCTATGTCTGATGATAGAATGGAGGATCAGACTCCATGGGCAGAATGAAATAATAATGTTCCGATGTCTGATGATAGAATGGAGGATCAGAGTCCATGGGCAGAATGACATAATACTGTTCCTATGTCTGATGATAGAATGGAGGATCAGACTCCAGGGGCAGAATGACATAATACTGTTCCTATGTCTGATGATAGAATGGGGGATCAGACTCCATGGGCCGAATGACATAATTCTGTTCCTATGTCTGATGATAGAATGGGGGATCAGACTCCATGGGCAGAAAAACATAATACTGTTCCTATGTCTGATGATAGAATGGAGGATCAGACTCCATGGGCAGAATGACATAATACTGTTCCTATGTCTGATGATATAATGGGGGATCAGACTCCATGGGCAGAATGACATAATACTGTTCCTATGTCTGATGATAGAATGGATGATCAGACTCCATGGGCAGAATGACATAATACTGTTCCTATGTCTGATGATTGAATGGGGGATCAGACTCCATGGGCCGAATGACATAATACTGTTCGATGTCTGATGATAGAATGGAGGATCAGACTCCATGGGCAGAATGACATAATACTGTTCCTATGGCTGATGATAGAATGGAGGATCAGACTCCATGGGCCGAATGATATAATACTGTTCCGATGTCTGATGATAGAATGGAGGTGCAGACTCCATGGGCCTAATGACATAATACTGTTCCTATGTCTGATGATAGAATGGAGGAGACTCCATGGGCCGAATGACATAATACTGTTCCTATGTCTGATGATAGAATGGAGGAGACTCCATGGGCCGAATGACATAATACTGTTCCTGTGTCTGATGATAGAATGGAGAATCAGACTCCATGGACCGAATGACATAATACTGTTCCTGTGTCTGATGATAGAATGGAGGATCAGACTCCATGGGCCGAATGACATAATACTGTTCCTATGTCTGATGATAGAATGGGGGATCAGACTCCATGGGCCTAATGACATAATACTGTTCCAATGTCTGATGATAGAATGGAGGATCAGACTCCATGGGCCGAATGACATAATACTGTTCCTATGTCTGATGATAGAATGGGGGATCAGACTCCATTGGCCGAATGACATAATTCTGTTCCTATGTCTGATGATAGAATCGAGGATCAGACACCATGGGCCGAATGACATAATACTGTTCCTATGTCTGATGATAGAATGGGGGATCAGACTCCATTGGCCGAATGACATAATACTGTTCCTATGTCTGATGATAGAATGGAGGATCAGACTCCATGGGGCTAATGACATAATACTGTTCCTGTGTCTGATGACAGAATGGAGCAGACTCCATGGGCCAAATGACATAATACTGTTCCTATGTCTGATGATAGAATGGAGGAGACTCCATGGGCCGAATGACATAATACTGTTCCTATGTCTGATGATAGAATGGAGGTGCAGACTCCATGGGCCGAATGACATAATACTGTTCCTATGTCTGATGATAGAATGGTGGAGACTCCATGGGCCGAATGACATAATACTGTTCCTATGTCTGATGATAGAATGGAGGATCAGACTCCGTGGGCCTAATGACATAATACTATTCCTACGTCTGATGATAGAATGGAGGTGCAGTCTCCATGGGCCTAATGACATAATACTGTTACTATGTCTGATGATAGAATGGAGGATCAGACACCATGGGCCGAATGACATGACACTGTTCCTATGTCTGATGATAGAATGAAGGAGAATCCATGGGCCGAATAAATAATACTGTTCCTATGTCTGATGATAGAATGGAGGATCAGACTCCATGGGCCGAATGACATAATACTGTTCCTGTGTCTGATGAAAGAATGGAGGATCAGACTTCATGGGCCGAATGACATAATACTGTTCCTATGTCTGATGACAGAATGGGGGATCAGACTCCATGGGCCGAATGACATAATACTGTTCCTATGTCTGATGATAGAATGGAGGATCAGACTCCATGGGCCTAATGACATAATACAGTTCCTATGTCTGATGATAGAATGTAGGAGACTCCATGGGCCGAATGACATAATACTGTTCCTGTGTCTGATGATAGAATGGAGGATCAGACACCATGGGCCGAATGACATGACACTGTTCCTATGTCTGATGATAGAATGAAGGAGAATCCATGGGCCGAATAAATAATACTGTTCCTATGTCTGATGATAGAATGGAGGATCAGACTCCATGGGCAGAATGAAATAATAATGTTCCGATGTCTGATGATAGAATGGAGGATCAGAGTCCATGGGCAGAATGACATAATACTGTTCCTATGTCTGATGATAGAATGGAGGATCAGACTCCAGGGGCAGAATGACATAATACTGTTCCTATGTCTGATGATAGAATGGGGGATCAGACTCCATGGGCCGAATGACATAATTCTGTTCCTATGTCTGATGATAGAATGGGGGATCAGACTCCATGGGCAGAAAAACATAATACTGTTCCTATGTCTGATGATAGAATGGAGGATCAGACTCCATGGGCAGAATGACATAATACTGTTCCTATGTCTGATGATATAATGGGGGATCAGACTCCATGGGCAGAATGACATAATACTGTTCCTATGTCTGATGATAGAATGGATGATCAGACTCCATGGGCAGAATGACATAATACTGTTCCTATGTCTGATGATTGAATGGGGGATCAGACTCCATGGGCCGAATGACATAATACTGTTCGATGTCTGATGATAGAATGGAGGATCAGACTCCATGGGCAGAATGACATAATACTGTTCCTATGGCTGATGATAGAATGGAGGATCAGACTCCATGGGCCGAATGATATAATACTGTTCCGATGTCTGATGATAGAATGGAGGTGCAGACTCCATGGGCCTAATGACATAATACTGTTCCTATGTCTGATGATAGAATGGAGGAGACTCCATGGGCCGAATGACATAATACTGTTCCTATGTCTGATGATAGAATGGAGGAGACTCCATGGGCCGAATGACATAATTCTGTTCCTATGTCTGATGATAGAATCGAGGATCAGACACCATGGGCCGAATGACATAATACTGTTCCTATGTCTGATGATAGAATGGGGGATCATACTCCATTGGCCGAATGACATAATACTGTTCCTATGTCTGATGATAGAATGGAGGAGACTCCATGGGCAGAATGACATAATACTGTTTCTATGTCTGATGATAGAATGGAGGAGACTCCATGGGCCGAATGATATAATACTGTTCCTATGTCTGATGATAGAATGGAGGAGACTCCATGGGCCGAATGACATAATACTGTTCCTGTGTCTGATGATAGAATGGATGATCAGACTTCATTGGCCGAATGACATAATACTGTTCCTATGTCTGATGATAGAATGGGGGATCAGACTCCATGGGCCGAATGACATAATACTGTTTTTATGTCTGATGATAGAATGGATGATCAGACTTCATTGGCCGAATGACATAATACTGTTCCTATGTCTGATGATAGAATGGGGGATCAGACACCATGGGCCGAATGACATAATACTGTTCCTGTGTCTGATGATAGAATGGAGGATCAGACTCCATTGGCCGAATGACATAATACTGTTCCTGTGTCTGATGATAGAATGGAGGATCAGACTCCATGGGCCTAATGACATAATACTGTTCCTATGTCTGATGATAGAATGGAGGATCAGACTCCATGGGCCTAATGACATAATACTGTTCCTATGTCTGATGATAGAATGGAGGATCAGACTCCATGGGCCTAGTGACATAATACTGTTCCTGTGTCTGATGAAAGAATGGAGGATCAGACTTCATGGGCCGAATGACATAATACTGTTCCTATGTCTGATGACAGAATGGGGGATCAGACTCCATGGGCCGAATGACATAATACTGTTCCTATGTCTGATGATAGAATGGAGGATCAGACTCCATGGGCCTAATGACATAATACAGTTCCTATGTCTGATGATAGAATGTAGGAGACTCCATGGGCCGAATGACATAATACTGTTCCTGTGTCTGATGATAGAATGGAGGATCAGACACCATGGGCCGAATGACATGACACTGTTCCTATGTCTGATGATAGAATGAAGGAGAATCCATGGGCCGAATAAATAATACTGTTCCTATGTCTGATGATAGAATGGAGGATCAGACTCCATGGGCAGAATGAAATAATAATGTTCCGATGTCTGATGATAGAATGGAGGATCAGACTCCATGGGCAGAATGAAATAATAATGTTCCGATGTCTGATGATAGAATGGGGGATCAGACTCCATGGGCCGAATGACATAATTCTGTTCCTATGTCTGATGATAGAATGGGGGATCAGACTCCATGGGCAGAAAAACATAATACTGTTCCTATGTCTGATGATAGAATGGAGGATCAGACTCCATGGGCAGAATGACATAATACTGTTCCTATGTCTGATGATAGAATGGAGGATCAGACTCCATGGGCCGAATGACATAATACTGTTCCTATGTCTGATGATAGAATGGTGGAGACTCCATGGGCCGAATGACATAATACTGTTCCTATGTCTGATGATAGAATGGAGGATCAGACTCCGTGGGCCTAATGACATAATACTATTCCTACGTCTGATGATAGAATGGAGGTGCTGTCTCCATGGGCCTAATGACATAATACTGTTACTATGTCTGATGATAGAATGGAGGAGAATACATGGGCCGAATGACATAATACTGTTCCTGTGTCTGATGAAAGAATGGAGGATCAGACTTCATGGGCCAAATGACATAATACTGTTCCTATGTCTGATGACAGAATGGGGGATCAGACTCCATGGGCCGAATGACATAATACTGTTCCTATGTCTGATGATAGAATGGAGGATCAGACTCCATGGGCCTAATGACATAATACAGTTCCTATGTCTGATGATAGAATGTAGGAGACTCCATGGGCCGAATGACATAATACTGTTCCTATCTCTGATGATAGAATGGAGGAGACTCCATGGGCCGAATGACATAATACTGTTCCTGTGTCTGATGATAGAATGGATGATCAGACTTCATTGGCCGAATGACATAATACTGTTCCTATGTCTGATGATAGAATGGGGGATCAGACTCCATGGGCCGAATGACATAATACTGTTTTTATGTCTGATGATAGAATGGATGATCAGACTTCATTGGCCGAATGACATAATACTGTTCCTATGTCTGATGATAGAATGGGGGATCAGACACCATGGGCCGAATGACATAATACTGTTCCTGTGTCTGATGATAGAATGGAGGATCAGACTCCATGGGCCGAATGACATAATACTGTTCCTGTGTCTGATGATAGAATGGAGGATCAGACTCCATGGGCCTAATGACGTCATACTGTTCCTATGTCTGATGATAGAATGGAGGATCAGACTCCATGGGCCTAATGACATAATACTGTTCCTATGTTTGATGATAGAATGGAGGATCAGACTCCATGGGCCTAATGACACAATACTGTTCCTGTGTCTGATGATAGAATGGGGGATCAGACTCCATGGGCCTAATGACATAATACTGTTCCAATGTCTGATGATAGAATGGAGGATCAGACTCCATGGGCCGAATGACATAATACTGTTCCTATGTCTGATGATAGAATGGGGGATCAGACTCCATTGGCCGAATGACATAATTCTGTTCCTATGTCTGATGATAGAATCGAGGATCAGACACCATGGGCCGAATGACATAATACTGTTCCTATGTCTGATGATAGAATGGGGGATCAGACTCCATGGGCCGAATGATATAATACTGTTCCTATGTCTAATGATAGAATGGAGGATCAGACTCCATGGGCCTAATGACATAATACTGTTCCTATGTTTGATAATAGAATGGAGGATCAGACTCCATGGGCCTAATGACACAATACTGTTCCTGTGTCTGATGATAGAATGGGGGATCAGACTCCATGGGCCTAATGACATAATACTGTTCCAATGTCTGATGATAGAATGGAGGATCAGACTCCATGGGCCGAATGACATAATACTGTTCCTATGTCTGATGATAGAATGGGGGATCAGACTCCATTGGCCGAATGACATAATTCTGTTCCTATGTCTGATGATAGAATCGAGGATCAGACACCATGGGCCGAATGACATAATACTGTTCCTATGTCTGATGATAGAATGGGGGATCAGACTCCATTGGCCGAATGACATAATACTGTTCCTATGTCTGATGATAGAATGGAGGATCAGACTCCATGGGGCTAATGACATAATACTGTTCCTGTGTCTGATGACAGAATGGAGCAGACTCCATGGGCCAAATGACATAATACTGTTCCTATGTCTGATGATAGAATGGAGGAGACTCCATGGGCCGAATGACATAATACTGTTCCTATGTCTGATGATAGAATGGAGGTGCAGACTCCATGGGCCGAATGACATAATACTGTTCCTATGTCTGATGATAGAATGGTGGAGACTCCATGGGCCGAATGACATAATACTGTTCCTATGTCTGATGATAGAATGGAGGATCAGACTCCGTGGGCCTAATGACATAATACTATTCCTACGTCTGATGATAGAATGGAGGTGCAGTCTCCATGGGCCTAATGACATAATACTGTTACTATGTCTGATGATAGAATGGAGGAGAATACATGGGCCGAATGACATAATACTGTTCCTGTGTCTGATGAAAGAATGGAGGATCAGACTTCATGGGCTGAATGACATAATACTGTTCCTATGTCTGATGACAGAATGGGGGATCAGACTCCATGGGCCGAATGACATAATACTGTTCCTATGTCTGATGATAGAATGGAGGATCAGACTCCATGGGCCTAATGACATAATACAGTTCCTGTGTCTGATGATAGAATGTAGGAGACAGCATGGGCCGAATGACATAATACTGTTCCTGTGTCTGATGATAGAATGGATGATCAGACTTCATTGGCCGAATGACATAATACTGTTCCTATGTCTGATGATAGAATGGGGGATCAGACTCCATGGGCCGAATGACATAATACTGTTTTTATGTCTGATGATAGAATGGATGATCAGACTTCATTGGCCGAATGACATAATACTGTTCCTATGTCTGATGATAGAATGAAGGAGAATCCATGGGCCGAATAAATAATACTGTTCCTATGTCTGATGATAGAATGGAGGATCAGACTCCATGGGCCGAATGACATAATACTGTTCCTGTGTCTGATGAAAGAATGGAGGATCAGACTTCATGGGCCGAATGACATAATACTGTTCCTATGTCTGATGACAGAATGAGGGATCAGACTCCATGGGCCGAATGACATAATACTGTTCCTATGTCTGATGATAGAATGGAGGATCAGACTCCATGGGCCTAATGACATAATACAGTTCCTATGTCTGATGATAGAATGTAGGAGACTCCATGGGCCGAATGACATAATACTGTTCCTGTGTCTGATGATAGAATGGAGGATCAGACACCATGGGCCGAATGACATGACACTGTTCCTATGTCTGATGATAGAATGAAGGAGAATCCATGGGCCGAATAAATAATACTGTTCCTATGTCTGATGATAGAATGGAGGATCAGACTCCATGGGCAGAATGAAATAATAATGTTCCTATGTCTGATGATAGAATGGGGGATCAGACTCCATGGGCCGAATGACATAATTCTGTTCCTATGTCTGATGATAGAATGGGGGATCAGACTCCATGGGCAGAAAAACATAATACTGTTCCTATGTCTGATGATAGAATGGAGGATCAGACTCCATGGGCAGAATGACATAATACTGTTCCTATGTCTGATGATAGAATGGGGGATCAGACTCCATGGGCAGAATGACATAATACTGTTCCTATGTCTGATGATAGAATGGATGATCAGACTCCATGGGCAGAATGACATAATACTGTTCCTATGTCTGATGATTGAATGGGGGATCAGACTCCATGGGCCGAATGACATAATACTGTTCGATGTCTGATGATAGAATGGAGGATCAGACTCCATGGGCAGAATGACATAATACTGTTCCTATGGCTGATGATAGAATGGAGGATCAGACTCCATGGGCCGAATTATATAATACTGTTCCGATGTCTGATGATAGAATGGAGGTGCAGACTCCATGGGCCTAATGACATAATACTGTTCCTATGTCTGATGATAGAATGGAGGAGACTCCATGGGCCGAATGACATAATACTGTTCCTATGTCTGATGATAGAATGGAGGAGACTCCATGGGCCGAATGACATAATACTGTTCCTGTGTCTGATGATAGAATGGAGGATCAGACTCCATGGGCCGAATGACATAATACTGTTCCTATGTCTGATGATAGAATGGAGGATCAGACTCCATGGGCCGAATGACATAATACTGTTCCTATGTCTGATGATAGAATGGGGGATCAGACTCCATGGGCCGAATGACATAATACTGTTTTTATGTCTGATGATAGAATGGATGATCAGACTTCATTGGCCGAATGACATAATACTGTTCCTATGTCTGATGATAGAATGGGGGATCAGACACCATGGGCCGAATGACATAATACTGTTCCTGTGTCTGATGATAGAATGGAGGATCAGACTCCATGGGCCGAATGACATAATACTGTTCCTGTGTCTGATGATAGAATAGAGGATCAGACTCCATGGGCCTAATGACATAATACTGTTCCTATGTCTGATGATAGAATGGAGGATCAGACTCCATGGGACTAATGACATAATACTGTTCCTATGTCTGATGATAGAATGGAGGATCAGACTCCATGGGCCTAGTGACATAATACTGTTCCTGTGTCTGATGAAAGAATGGAGGATCAGACTTCATGGGCCGAATGACATAATACTGTTCCTATGTCTGATGACAGAATGGGGGATCAGACTCCATGGGCCGAATGACATAATACTGTTCCTATGTCTGATGATAGAATGGAGGATCAGACTCCATGGGCCTAATGACATAATACAGTTCCTATGTCTGATGATATAATGTAGGAGACTCCATGGGCCGAATGACATAATACTGTTCCTGTGTCTGATGATAGAATGGAGGATCAGACACCATGGGCCGAATGACATGACACTGTTCCTATGTCTGATGATAGAATGAAGGAGAATCCATGGGCCGAATAAATAATACTGTTCCTATGTCTGATGATAGAATGGAGGATCAGACTCCATGGGCAGAATGAAATAATAATGTTCCGATGTCTGATGATAGAATGGAGGATCAGACTCCATGGGCAGAATGACATAATACTGTTCCTATGTCTGAGGATAGAATGGAGGATCAGACTCCAGGGGCAGAATGACATAATACTGTTCCTATGTCTGATGATAGAATGGGGGATCAGACTCCATGGGCCGAATGACATAATTCTGTTCCTATGTCTGATGATAGAATGGGGGATCAGACTCCATGGGCAGAAAAACATAATACTGTTCCTATGTCTGATGATAGAATGGAGGATCAGACTCCATGGGCAGAATGACATAATACTGTTCCTATGTCTGATGATAGAATGGAGGATCAGACTCCATGGGCCGAATGACATAATACTGTTCCTATGTCTGATGATAGAATGGAGGATCAGACTCCGTGGGCCTAATGACATAATACTATTCCTACGTCTGATGATAGAATGGAGGTGCTGTCTCCATGGGCCTAATGACATAATACTGTTACTATGTCTGATGATAGAATGGAGGAGAATACATGGGCCGAATGACATAATACTGTTCCTGTGTCTGATGAAAGAATGGAGGATCAGACTTCATGGGCCGAATGACATAATACTGTTCCTATGTCTGATGATAGAATGGAGGATCAGACTCCATGGGCCTAATGACATAATACAGTTCCTATGTCTGATGATAGAATGTAGGAGACTCCATGGGCCGAATGACATAATACTGTTCCTATGTCTGATGATAGAATGGAGGAGACTCCATGGGCCGAATGACATAATACTGTTCCTGTGTCTGATGATAGAATGGATGATCAGACTTCATTGGCCGAATGACATAATACTGTTCCTATGTCTGATGATAGAATGGGGGATCAGACTCCATGGGCCGAATGACATAATACTGTTTTTATGTCTGATGATAGAATGGATGATCAGACTTCATTGGCCGAATGACATAATACTGTTCCTATGTCTGATGATAGAATGGGGGATCAGACACCATGGGCCGAATGACATAATACTGTTCCTGTGTCTGATGATAGAATGGAGGATCAGACTCCATGGGCCGAATGACATAATACTGTTCCTGTGTCTGATGATAGAATGGAGGATCAGACTCCATGGGCCTAATGACGTCATACTGTTCCTATGTCTGATGATAGAATGGAGGATCAGACTCCATGGGCCTAATGACATAATACTGTTCCTATGTCTGATGATAGAATGGAGGATCAGACTCCATGGGCCTAGTGACATAATACTGTTCCTGTGTCTGATGATAGAATGGAGAATCAGACTCCATGGGCCGAATGACATAATACTGTTCCTGTGTCTGATGATAGAATGGAGGATCAGACTCCATGGGCCGAATGACATAATACTGTTCCTATGTCTGATGATAGAATGGGGGATCAGACTCCATGGGCCTAATGACATAATACTGTTCCAATGTCTGATGATAGAATGGAGGATCAGACTACATGGGCCTAATGACATAATACTGTTCCTATGTCTGATGATAGAATGGAGGATCAGACTCCATGGGCCTAGTGACATAATACTGTTCCTGTGTCTGATGATAGAATGGAGAATCAGACTCCATGGGCCGAATGACATAATACTGTTCCTGTGTCTGATGATAGAATGGAGGATCAGACTCCATGGGCCGAATGACATAATACTGTTCCTATGTCTGATGATAGAATGGGGGATCAGACTCCATGGGCCTAATGACATAATACTGTTCCAATGTCTGATGATAGAATGGAGGATCAGACTCCATGGGGCTAATGACATAATACTGTTCCTATGTCTGATGATAGAATGGGGGATCAGACGCCATTGGCCGAATGACATAATACTGTTCCTATGTCTGATGATAGAATGGAGGATCAGACTCCATGGGGCTAATGACATAATACTGTTCCTGTGTCTGATGACAGAATGGAGCAGACTCCATGGGCCAAATGACATAATACTGTTCCTATGTCTGATGATAGAATGGAGGAGACTCCATGGGCCGAATGACATAATACTGTTCCTATGTCTGATGATAGAACGGTGGAGACTCCATGGGCCGAATGACATAATACTGTTCCTATGTCTGATGATAGAATGGAGGATCAGACTCCGTGGGCCTAATGACATAATACTGTTCCTATGTCTGATGATAGAATGGAGGATCAGACTCCGTGGGCCTAATGACATAATACTGTTCCTATGTCTGATGATAGAACGGTGGAGACTCCATGGGCCGAATGACATAATACTGTTCCTATGTCTGATGATAGAATGGAGGATCAGACTCCATGGGCCGAATGACATAATACTGTTCCTATGTCTGATGATAGAATGGAGGAGACTCCATGGGCCGAATGACATAATACTGTTCCTATGTCTGATGATAGAACGGTGGAGACTCCATGGGCCGAATGACATAATACTGTTCCTATGTCTGATGATAGAATGGAGGTGCAGACTCCATGGGCCGAATGACATAATACTGTTCCTATGTCTGATGATAGAACGGTGGAGACTCCATGGGCCGAATGACATAATACTGTTCCTATGTCTGATGATAGAATGGAGGATCAGACTCCGTGGGCCTAATGACATAATACTATTCCTACGTCTGATGATAGAATGGAGGTGCAGTCTCCATGGGCCTAATGACATAATACTGTTACTATGTCTGATGATAGAATGGAGGATCAGACACCATGGGCCGAATGACATGACACTGTTCCTATGTCTGATGATAGAATGAAGGAGAATCCATGGGCCGAATAAATAATACTGTTCCTATGTCTGATGATAGAATGGAGGATCAGACTCCATGGGCCGAATGACATAATACTGTTCCTGTGTCTGATGAAAGAATGGAGGATCAGACTTCATGGGCCGAATGACATAATACTGTTCCTATGTCTGATGACAGAATGGGGGATCAGACTCCATGGGCCGAATGACATAATACTGTTCCTATGTCTGATGATAGAATGGAGGATCAGACTCCATGGGCCTAATGACATAATACAGTTCCTATGTCTGATGATTGAATGTAGGAGACTCCATGGGCCGAATGACATAATACTGTTCCTGTGTCTGATGATAGAATGGAGGATCAGACACCATGGGCCGAATGACATGACACTGTTCCTATGTCTGATGATAGAATGAAGGAGAATCCATGGGCCGAATAAATTATACTGTTCCTATGTCTGATGATAGAATGGAGGATCAGACTCCATGGGCAGAATGAAATAATAATGTTCCGATGTCTGATGATAGAATGGAGGATCAGACTCCAGGGGCAGAATGACATAATACAGTTCCTATGTCTGATGATAGAATGTAGGAGACTCCATGGTCCGAATGACATAATACTGTTCCTGTGTCTGATGATAGAATGGGGGATCAGACACCATGGGCCAAATGACATGACACTGTTCCTATGTCTGATGATAGAATGAAGGAGAATCCATGGGCCGAATAAATAATACTGTTCCTATGTCTGATGATAGAATGGAGGATCAGACTCCATGGGCAGAATGAAATAATAATGTTCCGATGTCTGATGATAGAATGGAGGATCAGACTCCATGGGCAGAATGACATAATACTGTTCCTATGTCTGATGATAGAATGGAGGATCAGACTCCAGGGGCAGAATGACATAATACTGTTCCTATGTCTGTTGATAGAATGGGGGATCAGACTCCATGGGCCGAATGACATAATTCTGTTGCTATGTCTGATGATAGAATGGGGGATCAGACTCCATGGGCAGAAAAACATAATACTGTTCCTATGTCTGATGATAGAATGGAGGATCAGACTCCATGGGCAGAATGACATAATACTGTTCCTATGTCTGATGATAGAATGGGGGATCAGACTCTATGGGCAGAATGACATAATACTGTTCCTATGTCTGATGATAGAATGGATGATCAGACTCCATGGGCAGAATGACATAATACAGTTCCTATGTCTGATGATTGAATGGGGGATCAGACTCCATGGGCCGAATGACATAATACTGTTCGATGTCTGATGATAGAATGGAGGATCAGACTCCATGGGCAGAATGACATAATACTGTTCCTATGGCTGATGATAGAATGGAGGATCAGACTCCATGGGCCGAATGATATAATACTGTTCCGATGTCTGATGATAGAATGGAGGTGCAGACTCCATGGGCCTAATGACATAATACTGTTCCTATGTCTGATGATAGAATGGAGGAGACTCCATGGGCCGAATGACATAATACTGTTCCTATGTCTGATGATAGAATGGAGGAGACTCCATGGGCTGAATGACATAATAATGTTCCTGTGTCTGATGATAGAATGGAGGATCAGACTCCATGGGCCGAATGACATAATACTGTTCCTATGTCTGATGATAGAATGGGGGATCAGACTCCATTGGCCGAATGACATAATACTGTTCCTATGTCTGATGATAGAATGGAGGAGACTCCATGGGCAGAATGACATAATACTGTTTCTATGTCTGATGATAGAATGGAGGAGACTCCATGGGCCGAATGATATAATACTGTTCCTATGTCTGATGATAGAATGGAGGAGACTCCATGGGCCGAATGACATAATACTGTTCCTGTGTCTGATGATAGAATGGATGATCAGACTTCATTGGCCGAATGACATAATACTGTTCCTATGTCTGATGATAGAATGGGGGATCAGACTCCATGGGCCGAATGACATAATACTGTTTTTATGTCTGATGATAGAATGGATGATCAGACTTCATTGGCCGAATGACATAATACTGTTCCTATGTCTGATGATAGAATGGGGGATCAGACACCATGGGCCGAATGACATAATACTGTTCCTGTGTCTGATGATAGAATGGAGGATCAGACTCCATGGGCCGAATGACATAATACTGTTCCTGTGTCTGATGATAGAATGGAAGATCAGACTCCATGGGCCTAATGACATAATACTGTTCCTATGTCTGATGATAGAATGGAGGATCAGACTCCATGGGCCTAATGACATAATACCGTTCCTATGTCTGATGATAGAATGGAGGATCAGACTCCATGGGCCTAGTGACATAATACTGTTCCTGTGTCTGATGATAGAATGGAGAATCAGACTCCATGGGCCGAATGACATAATACTGTTCCTGTGTCTGATGATAGAATGGAGGATCAGACTCCATGGGCCTAATGACATAATACTGTTCCTATGTCTGATGATAGAATGGAGGATCAGACTCCATGGGCCTAATGACACAATACTGTTCCTGTGTCTGATGATAGAATGGAGGATCAGACTCCAGTGGCCGAATGATATAATACTGTTCCTATGTCTGATGATAGAATGGAGGAGACTCCATGGGCCGAATGACATAATACTGTCCCTATGTCTGATGATAGAATGGAAGAGACTCCATGGGCCGAATGACATAATACTGTCCCTATGTCTGATGATAGAATGGAGGATCAGACTCCATGGGCCGAATGACATAACACTGTTCCTATGTCTGATGATAGAATGGGGGATCAGACACCATGGGCCGAATGACATAATACTGTTCCTATGTCTGATTATAGAATGGGGGATCAGACTCCATTGGCCGAATGACATAATTCTGTTCCTATGTCTGATGATAGAATCGAGGATCAGACACCATGGGCCGAATGACATAATACTGTTCCTATGTCTGATGATAGAATGGGGGATCAGACTCCATTGGCCGAATGACATAATACTGTTCCTATGTCTGATGATAGAATGGAGGATCAGACTCCATGGGGCTAATGACATAATACTGTTCCTGTGTCTGATGACAGAATGGAGCAGACTCCATGGGCCAAATGACATAATACTGTTCCTATGTCTGATGATAGAATGGAGGAGACTCCATGGGCCGAATGACATAATACTGTTTCTATGTCTGATGATAGAATGGAGGTGCAGACTCCATGGGCCGAATGACATAATACTGTTCCTATGTCTGATGATAGAATGGGGGATCAGACTCCAGTGGCCGAATGACATAATACTGTTCCTATGTCTGATGATTGAATGGGGGATCAGACTCCGTGGGCCGAATGACATAATACTGTTCCTATGTCTGATGATAGAATGGGGGATCAGACTCCATGGGCCGAATGACATAATACTGTTCCTATGTCTGGTGATAGAATGGGGGATCAGACTCCATGGGCCGAATGACATAATACTGTTCCTATGTCTGATGATAGAATGCCGGATCAGACGCCATGGGCCGAATGACATAATACTGTTCCTATGTCTGATGATAGAATGGAGGATCAGACTCCATGGGCCGAATGACATAATACTGTTCCTATGTCCGATGATAGAATGGAGGATCAGACTCCATGGGCCGAATGACATTATACTGTTCCTATGTCTGATGATAGAATGGAGGATCAGACTCCATGGGCCGAATGACATAATACTGTCCCTATGTCTGATGATAGAATGGAGGATCAGACTCCATGGGCCGAATGACATAACACTGTTCCTATGTCTGATGATAAAATGGGGGATCAGACACCATGGGCCGAATGACATAATACTGTTCCTTTGTCTGATGATAGAATGGGGGATCAGACTCCATTGGCCGAATGACATAATTCTGTTCCTATGTCTGATGATAGAATCGAGGATCAGACACCATGGGCCGAATGACTTAATACTGTTCCTATGTCTGATGATAGAATGGAGGATCAGACTCCATGGGGCTAATGACATAATACTGTTCCTGTGTCTGATGACAGAATGGAGCAGACTCCATGGGCCAAATGACATAATACTGTTCCTATGTCTGATGATAGAATGGAGGAGACTCCATGGGCCGAATGACATAATACTGTTCCTATGTCTGATGATAGAATGGAGGTGCAGTCTCAATGGGCCGAATGACATAATACTGTTCCTGTGTCTGATGACAGAATGGAGCAGACTCCATGGGCCAAATGACATAATACTGTTCCTATGTCTGATGATAGAATGGAGGAGACTCCATGGGCCGAATGACATAATACTGTTCCTATGTCTGATGATAGAATGGAGGTGCAGACTCAATGGGCCGAATGACATAATACTGTTCCTATGTCTGATGATAGAATGGGGGATCAGACTCCAGTGGCCGAATGACATAATACTGTTCCTATGTCTGATGATAGAATGTAGGAGACTCCATGGGCCGAATGACATAATACTGTTCCTGTGTCTGATGATAGAACGGAGGATCAGACTTCATGGGGCGAATGACATAATACTGTTCCTGTGTCTGATGATAGAATGGAGGATCAGACACCATGGGCCGAATGACATGACACTGTTCCTATGTCTGATGATAGAATGAAGGAGAATCCATGGGCCGAATAAATAATACTGTTCCTATGTCTGATGATAGAATGGAGGATCAGACTCCATGGGCAGAATGAAATAATAATGTTCCGATGTATGGTGATAGAATGGAGGATCAGACTCCATGGGCAGAATGACATAATACTGTTCCTATGTCTGATGATAGAATGGAGGATCAGACTCCAGGGGCAGAATGACATAATACTGTTCCTATGTCTGATGATAGAATGGGGGATCAGACTCCATGGGCCGAATGACATAATTCTGTTCCTATGTCTGATGATAGAATGGGGGATCAGACTCCATGGGCAGAATGACATAATACTGTTCCTATGTCTGATGATAGAATGGAGGATCAGACTCCATGGGCAGAATGACATAATACTGTTCCTATGTCTGATGATAGAATGGGGGATCAGACTCCATGGGCCGAATGACATAATACTGTTCGATGTCTGATGATAGAATGGAGGATCAGACTCCATGGGCAGAATGACATAATACTGTTCGATGTCTGATGATAGAATGGAGGATCAGACTCCATGGGCAGAATGACATAAATCTGTTCCTATGTCTGATGATAGAATGGAGGTGCAGACTCCATGGGCAGAATGACATAATACTGTTCCTATGTCTGATGATAGAATGGCGGATCAGACTCCATGGGCAGAATGACATAATACTGTTCCTATGTCTGATGATAGAATGGAGGATCAGACTCCATGGGCAGAATGACATAATACTGTTCCTATGTCTGATGATAGAATGGAGGATCAGACTCCATGGGCAGAATGACATAATACTGTTCGATGTCTGATGATAGAATGGAGGTGCAGACTCCATGGGCAGAATGACATAATACTGTTCCTATGTCTGATGATAGAATGGAGGATCAGACTCCATGGGCAGAATGACATAATACTGTTCCTATGTCTGATGATAGAATGGAGGATCAGACTCCATGGGCAGAATGACATAATACTGTTCCTATGTCTGATGATAGAATGGGGGATCAGACTCCATGGGCAGAATGACATAATACTGTTCCTATGTCTGATGATAGAATGGAGGATCAGACTACATGGGCAGAATGACATAATACTGTTCCTATGTCTGATGATAGAATGGAGGATCAGACTCCATGGGCAGAATGACATAATACTGTTCCTATGTCTGATGATAGAATGGGGGATCAGACTCCATGGGCCGAATGACATAATACTGTTCGATGTCTGATGATAGAGTGGAGGATCAGACTCCATGGGCAGAATGACATAATACTGTTCGATGTCTGATGATAGAATGGAGGTGCAGACTCCATGGGCAGAATGACATAATACTGTTCCTATGTCTGATGATAGAATGGGGGATCAGACTCCAGTGGCAGAATGACATAATACTGTTCCTATGTCTGATGATAGAATGGGGGATCAGACTCCATGGGCAGAATGACATAATACTGTTCCTATGTCTGATGATAGAATGGGGGATCAGACTCCATGGGCCGAATGACATAATACTGTTCCTATGTCTGATGATAGAATGCGGGATCAGACGCCATGGGCCGAATGACATAATACTGTTCCTATGTCTGATGATAGAATGGAGGATCAGACTCCATGGGCCGAATGACATAATACTGTTCCTATCTCTGATGATAGAATGGAGCATCAGACTCCATGGGCCGAATGACATAATACTGTTCCTATGTCTGATGATAGAATGGAGGATCAGACTCCATGGGCCGAATGACATAATACTGTTCCTATGTCTGATGATAGAATGGAGGATCAGACTCCATGGGCCGAATGACATAACACTGTTCCTATGTCTGATGATAGAATGGGGGATCAGACTGCATGGGCCGAATGACATAATACTGTTCCTATGTCTGATGATAGAATCGAGGAGCAGACACCATGGGCCGAATGACATAATACTGTTCCTATGTCTGATGATAGAATGGGGGATCAGACTCCATTGGCCGAATGACATAATACTGTTCCTATGTCTGATGATAGAATGGAGGATCAGACTCCATGGGCCGAATGACATAATACTGTTCCTGTGTCTGATGACAGAATGGAGCAGACTCCATGGGCCGACTGACATAATACTGTTCCTATGTCTGATGATAGAATGGAGGATCAGACTCCGTGGGCCTAATGACATAATACTGTTCCTGTGTCTGATGATAGAATGGAGCAGACTCCATGGGCCGACTGACATAATACTATTCCTACGTCTGATGATAGAATGGAGGTGCAGTCTCCATGGGCCTAATGACATAATACTGTTACTATGTCTGATGATAGAATGGAGGAGAATACATGGGCCGAATGACATAATACTGTTCCTGTGTCTGATGAAAGAATGGAGGATCAGACTTCATGGGCCGAATGACATAATACTGTTCCTATGTCTGATGACAGAATGGGGGATCAGACTCCATGGGCAGAATGACATAATACTGTTCCTGTGTCTGATGATAGAATGGAGGATCAGACTTCATGGGGCGAATGACATAATACTGTTACTGTGTCTGATGATAGAATGGAGGATCAGACACCATGGGCCGAATGACATGACACTGTTCCTATGTCTGATGATAGAATGGAGGATCAGACTCCATGGGCAGAATGACATAATACTGTTCCTATGTCTGATGATAGAATGGAGGATCAGACTCCATGGGCAGAATGACATAATACTGTTCGATGTCTGATGATAGAATGGAGGTGCAGACTCCATGGGCAGAATGACATAATACTGTTCCTATGTCTGATGATAGAATGGAGGATCAGACTCCATGGGCAGAATGACATAATACTGTTCCTAT
The DNA here is from genome assembly GCF_048418815.1 of Hemitrygon akajei. Taxonomy (NCBI): domain Eukaryota; kingdom Metazoa; phylum Chordata; class Chondrichthyes; order Myliobatiformes; family Dasyatidae; genus Hemitrygon; species Hemitrygon akajei. Next base: position 46,592,900 of record NC_133151.1, read on the forward strand.
GTCTGATGATAGAATGGAGGATCAGACTCCATGGGCAGAATGACATAATACTGTTCCTATGTCTGATGATAGAATGGGGGATCAGACTCCATGGGCAGAATGACATAATACTGTTCCTATGTCTGATGATAGAATGGAGGTGCAGACTCCATGGGCAGAATGACATAATACTGTTCATATGTCTGATGATAGAATGGAGGATCAGACTCCATGGGCAGAATGACATAATACTGTTCCTATGTCTGATGATAGAATGGAGGATCAGACTCCATGGGCAGAATGACTTAATACTGTTCCTATGTCTGATGATTGAATGGATGATCAGACTCCATGGGCAGAATGACATAATACTGTTCGATGTCTGATGATAGAATGGAGGAGCAGACTCCATGGGCAGAATGACATAATACTGTTCCTATGTCTGATGATAGAATGGAGGATCAGACTCCATGGGCAGAATGACATAATACTGTTCCTATGTCTGATGATAGAATGGAGGATCAGACTCCATGGGCAGAATGACATAATACTGTTCCTATGTCTGATGATAGAATGGGGGATCAGACTCCATGGGCCGAATGACATAATACTGTTCGATGTCTGATGATAGAGTGGAGGATCAGACTCCATGGGCAGAATGACATAATACTGTTCGATGTCTGATGATAGAATGGAGGTGCAGACTCCATGGGCAGAATGACATAATACTGTTCCTATGTCTGATGATAGAATGGGGGATCAGACTCCAGTGGCCGAATGACATAATACTGTTCCTATGTCTGATGATAGAATGGTGGAGACTCCATGGGCCGAATGACATAATACTGTTCCTGTGTCTGATGATAGAATGGAGGATCAGACTTCATGGGCCGAATGACATAATACTGTTCCTATGTCTGATGACAGAATGGGGGATCAGACTCCATGGGCCGAATGACATAATACTGTTCCTATGTCTGATGACAGAATGGGGGATCAGACTCCATGGGCCGAATGACATAATATTGTTCCTATGTCTGATGATAGAATGGAGGATCAGACTCCATGGGCCTAATGACATAATACTGTTCCTATGTCTGATGATAGAATGGAGGAGACTCCATGGGCCGAATGACATAATACTGTTCTGTGTCTGATGATAGAATGGAGGTGCAGTCTCCATGGGCCGAATGACATAATACTGTTCCTATGTCTGATGATAGAATGGAGGATCAGACTCCATGGGCAGAATGACATAATACTGTTCCTATGTCTGATGATAGAATGGGGGATCAGACTCCATGGGCAGAATGACATAATACTGTTCCTATGTCTGATGACAGAATGGAGGTGCAGACTCCATGGGCAGAATGACATAATACTGTTCATATGTCTGATGATAGAATGGAGGATCAGACTCCATGGGCAGAATGACATAATACTGTTCCTATGTCTGATGATAGAATGGAGGATCAGACTCCATGGGCAGAATGACTTAATACTGTTCCTATGTCTGATGATTGAATGGATGATCAGACTCCATGGGCAGAATGACATAATACTGTTCGATGTCTGATGATAGAATGGAGGTGCAGACTCCATGGGGAGAATGACATAATACTGTTCCTATGTCTGATGATAGAATGGAGGATCAGACTACATGGGCAGAATGACATAATACTGTTCCTATGTCTGATGATAGAATGGAGGATCAGACTCCATGGGCAGAATGACATAATACTGTTCCTATGTCTGATGATAGAATGGGGGATCAGACTCCATGGGCCGAATGACATAATACTGTTCGATGTCTGATGATAGAGTGGAGGATCAGACTCCATGGGCAGAATGACATAATACTGTTCGATGTCTGATGATAGAATGGAGGTGCAGACTCCATGGGCAGAATGACATAATACTGTTCCTATGTCTGATGATAGAATGGGGGATCAGACTCCAGTGGCCGAATGACATAATACTGTTCCTATGTCTGATGATAGAATGGTGGAGACTCCATGGGCCGAATGACATAATACTGTTCCTGTGTCTGATGATAGAATGGAGGATCAGACTTCATGGGCCGAATGACATAATACTGTTCCTATGTCTGATGACAGAATGGGGGATCAGACTCCATGGGCCGAATGACATAATATTGTTCCTATGTCTGATGATAGAATGGAGGATCAGACTCCATGGGCCTAATGACATAATACTGTTCCTATGTCTGATGATAGAATGGAGGAGACTCCATGGGCCGAATGACATAATACTGTTCTGTGTCTGATGATAGAATGGAGGTGCAGTCTCCATGGGCCGAATGACATAATACTGTTCCTATGTCTGATGATAGAATGGAGGATCAGACTCCATGGGCAGAATGACATAATACTGTTCCTATGTCTGATGATAGAATGGAGGTGCAGTCTCCATGGGCCTAGTGACATAATACTGTTCCTATGTCTGATGATAGAATGGAGGAGAATACATGGGCCGAATGACATAATACTGTTCCTGTGTCTGATGATAGAATGGAGGATCAGACTTCATGGGCCGAATGACATAATACTGTTCCTATGTCTGATGACAGAATGGGGGATCAGACTCCATGGGCCGAATGACATAATACTGTCCCTATGTCTGATGATAGAATGGAGGAGACTCCATGGGCCAAATGACATAATACTGTTCCTGTGTCTGATGATAGAATGGAGGATCAGACACCATGGGCCGAATGACATGACACTGTTCCTATGTCTGATGATTGAATGAAGGAGAATCCATGGGCCGAATGAAATAATACTGTTCCTATGTCTGATGATAGAATGGAGGATCAGACTCCATGGGCAGAATGACTTAATAATGTTCCGATGTCTGATGATAGAATGGAGGATCAGACTCCATGGGCAGAATGACATAATACTGTTCCTATGTCTGATGATAGAATGGAGGATCAGACTCCATGGGCAGAATGACATAATACTGTTCCTATGTCTGATGATAGAATGGGGGATCAGACTCCATGGGCAGAATGACATAATACTGTTCCTATGTCTGATGATAGAATGGGGGATCAGACTCCATGGGCCGAATGACATAATACTGTTCCTATGTCTGATGATAGAATGCGGGATCAGACGCCATGGGCCGAATGACATAATACTGTTCCTATGTCTGATGATAGAATGGAGGATCAGACTCCATGGGCCGAATGACATAATACTGTTCCTATCTCTGATGATAGAATGGAGCATCAGACTCCATGGGCCGAATGACATAATACTGTTCCTATGTCTGATGATAGAATGGAGGATCAGACTCCATGGGCCGAATGACATAATACTGTTCCTATGTCTGATGATAGAATGGAGGATCAGACTCCATGGGCCGAATGACATAACACTGTTCCTATGTCTGATGATAGAATGGGGGATCAGACTGCATGGGCCGAATGACATAATACTGTTCCTATGTCTGATGATAGAATCGAGGATCCGGCACCATGGGCCGAATGACATAATACTGTTCCTATGTCTGATGATAGAATGGGGGATCAGACTCCATTGGCCGAATGACATAATACTGTTCCTATGTCTGATGATAGAATGGAGGATCAGACTCCATGGGCCGAATGACATAATACTGTTCCTGTGTCTGATGACTGAATGGAGCAGACTCCATGGGCCGACTGACATAATACTGTTCCTATGTCTGATGATAGAATGGAGGATCAGACTCCGTGGGCCTAATGACATAATACTGTTCCTGTGTCTGATGATAGAATGGAGCAGACTCCATGGGCCGACTGACATAATACTATTCCTACGTCTGATGATAGAATGGAGGTGCAGTCTCCATGGGCCTAATGACATAATACTGTTACTATGTCTGATGATAGAATGGAGGAGAATACATGGGCCGAATGACATAATACTGTTCCTGTGTCTGATGAAAGAATGGAGGATCAGACTTCATGGGCCGAATGACATAATACTGTTCCTATGTCTGATGACAGAATGGGGGATCAGACTCCATGGGCAGAATGACATAATACTGTTCCTGTGTCTGATGATAGAATGGAGGATCAGACTTCATGGGGCGAATGACATAATACTGTTACTGTGTCTGATGATAGAATGGAGGATCAGACTCCATGGGCAGAATGACATAATACTGTTCGATGTCTGATGATAGAATGCAGGTGCAGACTCCATGGGCAGAATGACATAATACTGTTCCTATGTCTGATGATAGAATGGAGGATCAGACTCCATGGGCAGAATGACATAATACTGTTCCTATGTCTGATGATAGAATGGAGGATCAGACTCCATGGGCAGAATGACATAATACTGTTCCTATGTCTGATGATAGAATGGGGGATCAGACTCCATGGGCAGAATGACGTAATACTGTTCCTATGTCTGATGATAGAATGGAGGATCAGACTCCAGGGGCAGAATGACATAATACTGTTCCTATGTCTGATGATAGAATGGAGGATCAGACTCCATGGGCAGAATGACATAATACTGTTCCTATGTCTGATGATAGAATGGGGGATCAGACTCCATGGGCAGAATGACATAATACTGTTCCTATGTCTGATGATAGAATGGATGATCAGACTCAATGGGCCGAATGACATAATACTGTTCGATGTCTGATGATAGAATGGAGGATCAGACTCCATGGGCCTAATGACATAATACTGTTCCTATGTCTGATGATAGAATGGAGGAGACTCCATGGGCCGAATGACATAATACTGTTCGATGTCTGATGATAGAATGGAGGATCAGACTCCATGGGCCTAATGACATAATACTGTTCCTATGTCTGATGATAGAATGGAGGAGACTCCATGGGGCGAATGACATAATACTGTTCCTATGTCTGATGATAGAATGGAGGAGACTCCATGGGCCGAATGACATAATACTGTTCCTGTGTCTGATGATAGAATGGAGGATCAGACTCCATGGGCCGAATGACATAATACTGTTCCTATGTCTGATGATAGAATGGGGGATCAGACTCCATTGGCCGAATGACATAATACTGTTCCTATGTCTGATGATAGAATGGAGGATCAGACTCCATGGGCCTAATGACATAATACTGTTCCTATGTCTGATGATAGAATGGAGGAGACTCCATGGGCCGAATGACATAATACTGTTTCTACGTCTGATGATAGAATGGAGCAGACTCCATGGGCCGAATGATATAATACTGTTCCTATGTCTGTTGATAGAATGGAGGAGAATCCATGGGCCGAATGACATAATACTGTTCCTGTGTCTGATGATAGAATGGATGATCAGACTTCATTGGCCGAATGACATAATACTGTTCCTATGTCTGATGATAGAATGGGGGATCAGACTCCATGGGCCGAATGACATAATACTGTTCCTGTGTCTGATGATAGAATGGATGATCAGACTTCATTGGCCGAATGACATAATACTGTTCCTGTGTCTGATGATAGAATGGATGATCAGACTTCATTGGCCGAATGACATAATACTGTTTTTATGTCTGATGATAGAATGGAGGATCAGACTCCATGGGCCGAATGACATAATACTGTTCCTATGTCTGATGATAGAATGGAGGAGACTCCATGGGCCGAATGATATAATACTGTTCCTATGTCTGAAGATAGAATGGGGGATCAGACTCCATGGGCCGAATGACATAATACTGTTCCTATGTCTGATGATAGAATGGAGGAGACTCCATGGGCCGAATGACATAATACTGTTCCTATGTCTGATGATAGAATGGAGGATCAGACTCCATGGGCCGAATGACATAATACTGTTCCTATGTCTGAAGATAGAATGGGGGATCAGACTCCATGGGCCGAATGACATAATACTGTTCCTATGTCTGATGATAGAATGGAGGAGACTCCATGGGCCGAATGACATAATACTGTTCCTATGTCTGATGATAGAATGGAGGAGACTCCATGGGCCGAATGACATAATACTGTTTCTATGTCTGATGATAGAATGGAGGAGACTCCATGGGCCGAATGATATAATACTGTTCCTATGTCTGATGATAGAATGGAGGAGACTCCATGGGCCGAATGACATAATACTGTTCCTGTGTCTGATGATAGAATGGATGATCAGACTTCATTGGCCGAATGACATAATACTGTTCCTATGTCTGATGATAGAATGGGGGATCAGACTCCATGGGCAGAATGACATAATACTGTTCCTATGTCTGATGATAGAATGGGGGATCAGACTCCATGGGCAGAATGACATAATACTGTTCCTATGTCTGATGATAGAATGGGGGATCAGACTCCATGGGCCGAATGACATAATACTGTTCCTATGTCTGATGATAGAATGCGGGATCAGACGCCATGGGCCGAATGACATAATACTGTTCCTATGTCTGATGATAGAATGGAGGATCAGACTCCATGGGCCGAATGACATAATACTGTTCCTATCTCTGATGATAGAATGGAGCATCAGACTCCATGGGCCGAATGACATAATACTGTTCCTATGTCTGATGATAGAATGGAGGATCAGACTCCATGGGCCGAATGACATAATACTGTTCCTATGTCTGATGATAGAATGGAGGATCAGACTCCATGGGCCGAATGACATAACACTGTTCCTATGTCTGATGATAGAATGGGGGATCAGACTGCATGGGCCGAATGACATAATACTGTTCCTATGTCTGATGATAGAATCGAGGATCCGGCACCATGGGCCGAATGACATAATACTGTTCCTATGTCTGATGATAGAATGGGGGATCAGACTCCATTGGCCGAATGACATAATACTGTTCCTATGTCTGATGATAGAATGGAGGATCAGACTCCATGGGCCGAATGACATAATACTGTTCCTGTGTCAGATGACAGAATGGAGCAGACTCCATGGGCCGACTGACATAATACTGTTCCTATGTCTGATGATAGAATGGAGGATCAGACTCCGTGGGCCTAATGACATAATACTGTTCCTGTGTCTGATGATAGAATGGAGCAGACTCCATGGGCCGACTGACATAATACTATTCCTACGTCTGATGATAGAATGGAGGTGCAGTCTCCATGGGCCTAATGACATAATACTGTTACTATGTCTGATGATAGAATGGAGGAGAATACATGGGCCGAATGACATAATACTGTTCCTGTGTCTGATGAAAGAATGGAGGATCAGACTTCATGGGCCGAATGACATAATACTGTTCCTATGTCTGATGACAGAATGGGGGATCAGACTCCATGGGCAGAATGACATAATACTGTTCCTGTGTCTGATGATAGAATGGAGGATCAGACTTCATGGGGCGAATGACATAATACTGTTACTGTGTCTGATGATAGAATGGAGGATCAGACACCATGGGCCGAATGACATGACACTGTTCCTATGTCTGATGATAGAATGGAGGATCAGACTCCATGGGCAGAATGACATAATACTGTTCCTATGTCTGATGATAGAATGGAGGATCAGACTCCATGGGCAGAATGACATAATACTGTTCGATGTCTGATGATAGAATGGAGGTGCAGACTCCATGGGCAGAATGACATAATACTGTTCCTATGTCTGATGATAGAATGGAGGATCAGACTCCATGGGCAGAATGACATAATACTGTTCCTATGTCTGATGATAGAATGGAGGATCAGACTCCATGGGCAGAATGACATAATACTGTTCCTATGTCTGATGATAGAATGGGGGATCAGACTCCATGGGCAGAATGACGTAATACTGTTCCTATGTCTGATGATAGAATGGAGGATCAGACTCCAGGGGCAGAATGACATAATACTGTTCCTATGTCTGATGATAGAATGGAGGATCAGACTCCATGGGCAGAATGACATAATACTGTTCCTATGTCTGATGATAGAATGGGGGATCAGACTCCATGGGCAGAATGACATAATACTGTTCCTATGTCTGATGATAGAATGGATGATCAGACTCAATGGGCCGAATGACATAATACTGTTCGATGTCTGATGATAGAATGGAGGATCAGACTCCATGGGCCTAATGACATAATACTGTTCCTATGTCTGATGATAGAATGGAGGAGACTCCATGGGCCGAATGACATAATACTGTTCGATGTCTGATGATAGAATGGAGGATCAGACTCCATGGGCCTAATGACATAATACTGTTCCTATGTCTGATGATAGAATGGAGGAGACTCCATGGGGCGAATGACATAATACTGTTCCTATGTCTGATGATAGAATGGAGGAGACTCCATGGGCCGAATGACATAATACTGTTCCTGTGTCTGATGATAGAATGGAGGATCAGACTCCATGGGCCGAATGACATAATACTGTTCCTATGTCTGATGATAGAATGGGGGATCAGACTCCATTGGCCGAATGACATAATACTGTTCCTATGTCTGATGATAGAATGGAGGATCAGACTCCATGGGCCTAATGACATAATACTGTTCCTATGTCTGTTGATAGAATGGAGGAGAATCCATGGGCCGAATGACATAATACTGTTCCTGTGTCTGATGATAGAATGGGGGATCAGACTCCATGGGCCGAATGACATAATACTGTTCCTATGTCTGATGATAGAATGGAGGAGACTCCATGGGCCGAATGACATAATACTGTTCCTATGTCTGATGATAGAATGGAGGATCAGACTCCATGGGCCGAATGACATAATACTGTTCCTATGTCTGAAGATAGAATGGGGGATCAGACTCCATGGGCCGAATGACATAATACTGTTCCTATGTCTGATGATAGAATGGAGGAGACTCCATGGGCCGAATGACATAATACTGTTCCTATGTCTGATGATAGAATGGAGGAGACTCCATGGGCCGAATGACATAATACTGTTTCTATGTCTGATGATAGAATGGAGGAGACTCCATGGGCCGAATGATATAATACTGTTCCTATGTCTGATGATAGAATGGAGGAGACTCCATGGGCCGAATGACATAATACTGTTCCTGTGTCTGATGATAGAATGGATGATCAGACTTCATTGGCCGAATGACATAATACTGTTCCTATGTCTGATGATAGAATGGGGGATCAGACTCCATGGGCAGAATGACATAATACTGTTCCTATGTCTGATGATAGAATGGGGGATCAGACTCCATGGGCAGAATGACATAATACTGTTCCTATGTCTGATGATAGAATGGGGGATCAGACTCCATGGGCCGAATGACATAATACTGTTCCTATGTCTGATGATAGAATGCGGGATCAGACGCCATGGGCCGAATGACATAATACTGTTCCTATGTCTGATGATAGAATGGAGGATCAGACTCCATGGGCCGAATGACATAATACTGTTCCTATCTCTGATGATAGAATGGAGCATCAGACTCCATGGGCCGAATGACATAATACTGTTCCTATGTCTGATGATAGAATGGAGGATCAGACTCCATGGGCCGAATGACATAATACTGTTCCTATGTCTGATGATAGAATGGAGGATCAGACTCCATGGGCCGAATGACATAACACTGTTCCTATGTCTGATGATAGAATGGGGGATCAGACTGCATGGGCCGAATGACATAATACTGTTCCTATGTCTGATGATAGAATCGAGGATCCGGCACCATGGGCCGAATGACATAATACTGTTCCTATGTCTGATGATAGAATGGGGGATCAGACTCCATTGGCCGAATGACATAATACTGTTCCTATGTCTGATGATAGAATGGAGGATCAGACTCCATGGGCCGAATGACATAATACTGTTCCTGTGTCTGATGACAGAATGGAGCAGACTCCATGGGCCGACTGACATAATACTGTTCCTATGTCTGATGATAGAATGGAGGATCAGACTCCGTGGGCCTAATGACATAATACTGTTCCTGTGTCTGATGATAGAATGGAGCAGACTCCATGGGCCGACTGACATAATACTATTCCTACGTCTGATGATAGAATGGAGGTGCAGTCTCCATGGGCCTAATGACATAATACTGTTACTATGTCTGATGATAGAATGGAGGAGAATACATGGGCCGAATGACATAATACTGTTCCTGTGTCTGATGAAAGAATGGAGGATCAGACTTCATGGGCCGAATGACATAATACTGTTCCTATGTCTGATGACAGAATGGGGGATCAGACTCCATGGGCAGAATGACATAATACTGTTCCTGTGTCTGATGATAGAATGGAGGATCAGACTTCATGGGGCGAATGACATAATACTGTTACTGTGTCTGATGATAGAATGGAGGATCAGACACCATGGGCCGAATGACATGACACTGTTCCTATGTCTGATGATAGAATGGAGGATCAGACTCCATGGGCAGAATGACATAATACTGTTCCTATGTCTGATGATAGAATGGAGGATCAGACTCCATGGGCAGAATGACATAATACTGTTCGATGTCTGATGATAGAATGGAGGTGCAGACTCCATGGGCAGAATGACATAATACTGTTCCTATGTCTGATGATAGAATGGAGGATCAGACTCCATGGGCAGAATGACATAATACTGTTCCTATGTCTGATGATAGAATGGAGGATCAGACTCCATGGGCAGAATGACATAATACTGTTCCTATGTCTGATGATAGAATGGGGGATCAGACTCCATGGGCAGAATGACGTAATACTGTTCCTATGTCTGATGATAGAATGGAGGATCAGACTCCAGGGGCAGAATGACATAATACTGTTCCTATGTCTGATGATAGAATGGAGGATCAGACTCCATGGGCAGAATGACATAATACTGTTCCTATGTCTGATGATAGAATGGGGGATCAGACTCCATGGGCAGAATGACATAATACTGTTCCTATGTCTGATGATAGAATGGATGATCAGACTCAATGGGCCGAATGACATAATACTGTTCGATGTCTGATGATAGAATGGAGGATCAGACTCCATGGGCCTAATGACATAATACTGTTCCTATGTCTGATGATAGAATGGAGGAGACTCCATGGGCCGAATGACATAATACTGTTCGATGTCTGATGATAGAATGGAGGATCAGACTCCATGGGCCTAATGACATAATACTGTTCCTATGTCTGATGATAGAATGGAGGAGACTCCATGGGGCGAATGACATAATACTGTTCCTATGTCTGATGATAGAATGGAGGAGACTCCATGGGCCGAATGACATAATACTGTTCCTGTGTCTGATGATAGAATGGAGGATCAGACTCCATGGGCCGAATGACATAATACTGTTCCTATGTCTGATGATAGAATGGGGGATCAGACTCCATTGGCCGAATGACATAATACTGTTCCTATGTCTGATGATAGAATGGAGGATCAGACTCCATGGGCCTAATGACATAATACTGTTCCTATGTCTGTTGATAGAATGGAGGAGAATCCATGGGCCGAATGACATAATACTGTTCCTGTGTCTGATGATAGAATGGATGATCAGACTTCATTGGCCGAATGACATAATACTGTTCCTATGTCTGATGATAGAATGGGGGATCAGACTCCATGGGCCGAATGACATAATACTGTTCCTGTGTCTGATGATAGAATGGATGATCAGACTTCATTGGCCGAATGACATAATACTGTTCCTGTGTCTGATGATAGAATGGATGATCAGACTTCATTGGCCGAATGACATAATACTGTTTTTATGTCTGATGATAGAATGGAGGATCAGACTCCATGGGCCGAATGACATAATACTGTTCCTATGTCTGATGATAGAATGGAGGAGACTCCATGGGCCGAATGATATAATACTGTTCCTATGTCTGAAGATAGAATGGGGGATCAGACTCCATGGGCCGAATGACATAATACTGTTCCTATGTCTGATGATAGAATGGAGGAGACTCCATGGGCCGAATGACATAATACTGTTCCTATGTCTGATGATAGAATGGAGGATCAGACTCCATGGGCCGAATGACATAATACTGTTCCTATGTCTGAAGATAGAATGGGGGATCAGACTCCATGGGCCGAATGACATAATACTGTTCCTATGTCTGATGATAGAATGGAGGAGACTCCATGGGCCGAATGACATAATACTGTTCCTATGTCTGATGATAGAATGGAGGAGACTCCATGGGCCGAATGACATAATACTGTTTCTATGTCTGATGATAGAATGGAGGAGACTCCATGGGCCGAATGATATAATACTGTTCCTATGTCTGATGATAGAATGGAGGAGACTCCATGGGCCGAATGACATAATACTGTTCCTGTGTCTGATGATAGAATGGATGATCAGACTTCATTGGCCGAATGACATAATACTGTTCCTATGTCTGATGATAGAATGGGGGATCAGACTCCATGGGCCGAATGACATAATACTGTTTTTATGTCTGATGATAGAATGGAAGATCAGACTCCATGGGCCGAATGACATAATACTGTTCCTATGTCTGATGATAGAATGGAGGAGACTCCATGGGCCGAATGATATAATACTGTTCCTATGTCTGAAGATAGAATGGGGGATCAGACTCCATGGGCCGAATGACATAATACTGTTCCTATGTCTGATGATAGAATGCGGGATCAGACGCCATGGGCCGAATGACATAATACTGTTCCTATGTCTGATGATAAAATGGAGGATCAGACTCCATGGGCCGAATGACATAATACTGTTCCTATCTCTGATGATAGAATGGAGGATCAGACTCCATGGGCCGAATGACATAATACTGTTCCTATGTCTGATGATAGAATGGAGGATCAGACTCCATGGGCCGAATGACATAATACTGTTCCTATGTCTGATGATAGAATGGAGGATCAGACTCCATGGGCCGAATGACATAACACTGTTCCTATGTCTGATGATAGAATGGGGGATCAGAATGCATGGGCCGAATGACATAATACTGTTCCTATGTCTGATGACAGAATGGGGGATCAGACTGCATGGGCCGAATGACATAATACTGTTCCTATGTCTGATGATAGAATCGAGGATCAGACACCATGGGCCGAATGACATAATACTGTTCCTATGTCTGATGATAGAATGGGGGATCAGACTCCATTGGCCGAATGACATAATACTGTTCCTATGTCTGATGATAGAATGGAGGATCAGACTCCATGGGCCGAATGACATAATACTGTTCCTGTGTCTGATGACAGAATGGAGCAGACTCCATGGGCCGACTGACATAATACTGTTCCTATGTCTGATGATAGAATGGAGGATCAGACTCCGTGGGCCTAATGACATAATACTATTCCTACGTCTGATGATAGAATGGAGGTGCAGTCTCCATGGGCCGAATGACATAATACTGTTGCTGTGTCTGATGAAAGAATGGAGGATCAGACTTCATGGGCCGAATGACATAATACTGTTCCTATGTCTGATGACAGAATGGGGGATCAGACTCCATGGGCCGAATGACATAATACTGTTCCTATGTCTGATGATAGAATGGAGGATCAGACTCCATGGGCCTAATGACATAATACTGTTCCTATGTCTGATGATAGAATGGGGCATCAGACTCCATGGGCCGAATGACATAATACTGTTCCTGTGTCTGATGATAGAATGGAGGATCAGACACCATGGGACGAATGACATGACACTGTTCCTATGTCTGATGATAGAATGAAGGAGAATCCATGGGCCGAATAAATAATACTGTTCCTATGTCTGATGATAGAATGGAGGATCAGACTCCATGGGCAGAATGAAATAATAATGTTCCGATGACTGATGATAGAATGGAGGATCAGATTCATTGGGCAGAATGACATAATACTGTTCCTATGTCTGATGATAGAATGGGGGATCAGACTCCATGGGCCGAATGACATAATACTGTTCCTATGTCTGATGATAGAATGCGGGATCAGACGCCATGGGCCGAATGACATAATACTGTTCCTATGTCTGATGATAGAATGGAGGATCAGACTCCATGGGCCGAATGACATAATACTGTTCCTATGTCTGATGATAGAATGGAGGATCAGACTCCATGGGCCGAATGACATAACACTGTTCCTATGTCTGATGATAGAATGGGGGATCAGACTGCATGGGCCGAATGACATAATACTGTTCCTATGTCTGATGATAGAATCGAGGATAAGACACCATGGGCCGAATGACATAATACTGTTCCTATGTCTGATGATAGAATGGGGGATCAGACTCCATTGGCCGAATGACATAATACTGTTCCTATGTCTGATGATAGAATGGAGGATCAGACTCCATGGGCCGAATGACATAATACTGTTCCTGTGTCTGATGACAGAATGGAGCAGACTCCATGGGCCGACTGACATAATACTATTCCTACGTCTGATGATAGAATGGAGGTGCAGTCTCTATGGGCCTAATGACATAATACTGTTACTATGTCTGATGATAGAATGGAGGAGAATACATGGGCCGAATGACATAATACTGTTCCTGTGTCTGATGAAAGAATGGAGGATCAGACTTCATGGGCCGAATGACATAATACTGTTCCTATGTCTGATGACAGAATCGGGGATCAGACTCCATGGGCCGAATGACATAATACTGTTCCTATGTCTGATGATAGAATGGAGGATCAGACTCCATGGGCCTAATGACATAATACTGTTCCTATGTCTGATGATAGAATGTAGGAGACTCCATGGGCCGAATGACATAATACTGTTCCTGTGTCTGATGATAGAATGGAGGATCAGACTTCATGGGGCGAATGACATAATACTGTTCCTGTGTCTGATGATAGAATGGAGGATCAGACACCATGGGCCGAATGACATGACACTGTTCCTATGTCTGATGATAGAATGAAGGATCAGACTCCATGGGCAGAATGAAATAATAATGTTCCGATGTCTGATGATAGAATGGAGGATCAGACTCCATGGGCAGAATGACATAATACTGTTCCTATGTCTGATGATAGAATGGAGGATCAGACTCCAGGGGCAGAATGACATAATACTGTTCCTATGTCTGATGATAGAATGGGGGATCAGACTCCATGGGCCAAATGACATAATTCTGTTCCTATGTCTGATGATAGAATGGGGGATCAGACTCCATGGGCAGAATGACATAATACTGTTCCTATGTCTGATGATAGAATGGAGGATCAGACTCCATGGGCCGAATGACATAATACTGTTCCTGTGTCTGATGATAGAATGGAGGATCAGACTCCATGGGCCGAATGACATAATACTGTTCCTATGTCTGATGATAGAATGGGGGATCAGACTCCGTTGGCCGATTGACATAATACTGTTCCTATGTCTGATGATAGAATGGGGGATCAGACTCCATGGGCAGAATGACATAATACTGTTCCTATGTCTGATGATAGAATGGAGGAGACTCCATGGGCCGAATGACATAATACTGTTCCTGTGTCTGATGATAGAATGGAGGATCAGACTCCATGGGCCGAATGACATAATACTGTTCCTATGTCTGATGATAGAATGGGGGATCAGACTCCATTGGCCGAATGACATAATACTGTTCCTATGTCTGATGATAGAATGGAGGATCAGACTCCATGGGCCTAATGACATAATACTGTTCCTATGTCTGATGATAGAATGGAGGAGACTCCATGGGCCGAATGACATAATACTGCTTCTATGTCTGATGATAGAATGGAGCAGACTCCATGGGCCGAATGATATAATACTGTTCCTATGTCTGATGATAGAATGGAGGAGAATCCATGGGCCGAATGACATAATACTGTTCCTATGTCTGATGATATAATGGGGGATCAGACTCCATGGGCCGAATGACATAATACTGTTCCTGTGTCTGATGATAGAATGGATGATCAGACTTCATTGGCCGAATGACATAATACTGTTCCTATGTCTGATGATAGAATGGGGGATCAGACTCCATGGGCCGAATGACATAATACTGTTTTTATGTCTGATGATAGAATGGAGGATCAGACTACATGGGCCGAAAGACATAATACTGTTCCTATGTCTGATGATAGAATGGAGGAGACTCCATGGGCCGAATGATATAATACTGTTCCTATGTCTGAAGATAGAATGGGGGATCAGACTCCATGGGCCGAATGACATAATACTGTTCCTATGTCTGATGATAGAATGGGGGATCAGACTCCATGGGCCGAATGACATAATACTGTTCCTATGTCTGATGATAGAATGGAGGAGACTCCATGGGCCGAATGACATAATACTGTTCCTATGTCTGATGATAGAATGGGGGATCAGACTCCATGGGCCGAATGACATAATACTGTTCCTATGTCTGATGATAGAATGGAGGAGACTCCATGGCCCGAATGACATAATACTGTTCCTATGTCTGATGATAGAATGGAGGATCAGACTCCATGGGCCGAATGACATAATACTGTTCCTATGTCTGAAGATAGAATGGGGGATCAGACTCCATGGGCCGAATGACATAATACTGTTCCTATGTCTGATGATAGAATGGAGGAGACTCCATGGGCCGAATGACATAATACTGTTCCTATGTCTGATGATAGAATGGAGGAGACTCCATGGGCCGAATGACATAATACTGTTTCTATGTCTGATGATAGAATGGAGGAGACTCCATGGGCCGAATGATATAATACTGTTCCTATGTCTGATGATAGAATGGAGGAGACTCCATGGGCCGAATGACATAATACTGTTCCTGTGTCTGATGATAGAATGGATGATCAGACTTCATTGGCCGAATGACATAATACTGTTCCTATGTCTGATGATAGAATGGGGGATCAGACTCCATGGGCCGAATGACATAATACTGTTTTTATGTCTGATGATAGAATGGAGGATCAGACTCCATGGGCCGAATGACATAATACTGTTCCTATGTCTGATGATAGAATGGAGGAGACTCCATGGGCCGAATGATATAATACTGTTCCTATGTCTGAAGATAGAATGGGGGATCAGACTCCATGGGCCGAATGACATAATACTGTTCCTATGTCTGATGATAGAATGCGGGATCAGACGCCATGGGCCGAATGACATAATACTGTTCCTATGTCTGATGATAGAATGGAGGATCAGACTCCATGGGCCGAATGACATAATACTGTTCCTGTGTCTGATGAAAGAATGGAGGATCAGACTTCATGGGCCGAATGACATAATACTGTTCCTATGTCTGATGACAGAATGGGGGATCAGACTCCATGGGCCGAATGACATAATACTGTTCCTATGTCTGATGATAGAATGGAGGATCAGACTCCATGGGCCTAATGACATAATACTGTTCCTATGTCTGATGATAGAATGTAGGAGACTCCATGGGCCGAATGACATAATACTGTTCCTGTGTCTGATGATAGAATGGAGGATCAGACACCATGGGCCGAATGACATGACACTGTTCCTATGTCTGATGATGGAATGAAGGATCAGACTCCATGGGCAGAATGAAATAATAATGTTCCGATGTCTGATGATAGAATGGAGGATCTGACTCCATGGGCAGAATGACATAATACTGTTCCTATGTCTGATGATAGAATGGAGGATCAGACTCCAGGGGCAGAATAACATAATACTGTTCCTATGTCTGATGATAGAATGGGGGATCAGACTCCATGGGCCAAATGACATAATACTGTTCCTATGTCTGATGATAGAATGGGGGATCAGACTCCATGGGCAGAATGACATAATACTGTTCCTATGTCTGATGATAGAATGGAGGAGACTCCATGGGCCGAATGACATAATACTGTTCCTGTGTCTGATGATAGAATGGAGGATCAGACTCCATGGGCCGAATGACATAATACTGTTCCTATGTCTGATGATAGAATGGGGGATCAGACTCCATTGGCCGAATGACATAATACTGTTCCTATGTCTGATGATAGAATGGAGGAGACTCCATGGGCCGAATGATATAATACTGTTCCTATGTCTGAAGATAGAATGGGGGATCAGACTCCATGGGCCGAATGACATAATACTGTTCCTATGTCTGATGATAGAATGGGGGATCAGACTCCATGGGCCGAATGACATAATACTGTTCCTATGTCTGATGATAGAATGGAGGAGACTCCATGGGCCGAATGACATAATACTGTTCCTATGTCTGATGATAGAATGGGGGATCAGACTCCATGGGCCGAATGACATAATACTGTTCCTATGTCTGATGATAGAATGGAGGAGACTCCATGGCCCGAATGACATAATACTGTTCCTATGTCTGATGATAGAATGGAGGATCAGACTCCATGGGCCGAATGACATAATACTGTTCCTATGTCTGAAGATAGAATGGGGGATCAGACTCCATGGGCCGAATGACATAATACTGTTCCTATGTCTGATGATAGAATGGAGGAGACTCCATGGGCCGAATGACATAATACTGTTTCTATGTCTGATGATAGAATGGAGGAGACTCCATGGGCCGAATGATATAATACTGTTCCTATGTCTGATGATAGAATGGAGGAGACTCCATGGGCCGAATGACATAATACTGTTCCTGTGTCTGATGATTGAATGGATGATCAGACTTCATTGGCCGAATGACATAATACTGTTCCTATGTCTGATGATAGAATGGGGGATCAGACTTCATTGGCCGAATGACATAATACTGTTCCTATGTCTGATGATAGAATGGGGGATCAGACTCCATGGGCCGAATGATATAATACTGTTCCTATGTCTGATGATAGAATGGAGGAGACTCCATCGGCCGAATGATATAATACTGTTCCTATGTCTGAAGATAGAATGGGGGATCAGACTCCATGGGCCGAATGACATAATACTGTTCCTATGTCTGATGATAGAATGCGGGATCAGACGCCATGGGCCGAATGACATAATACTGTTCCTATGTCTGATGATAGAATGGAGGATCAGACTCCATGGGCCGAATGACATAATACTGTTCCTATCTCTGATGATAGAATGGAGGATCAGACTCCATGGGCCGAATGACATAATACTGTTCCTATGTCTGATGATAGAATGGAGGATCAGACTCCATGGGCCGAATGACATAATACTGTTCCTATGTCTGATGATAGAATGGAGGATCAGACTCCATGGGCCGAATGACATAACACTGTTCCTATGTCTGATGATAGAATGGGGGATCAGAATGCATGGGCCGAATGACATAATACTGTTCCTATGTCTGATGATAGAATCGAGGATCAGACACCATGGGCCGAATGACATAATACTGTTCCTATGTCTGATGATAGAATGGAGGATCAGACACCATGGGCCGAATGACATAATACTGTTCCTATGTCTGATGATAGAATGGAGGATCAGACTCCATGGGCCGAATGACATAATACTGTTCCTGTGTCTGATGACAGAATGGAGCAGACTCCATGGGCCGACTGACATAATACTGTTCCTATGTCTGATGATAGAATGGAGGATCAGACTCCGTGGGCCTAATGACATAATACTATTCCTACGTCTGATGATAGAATGGAGGTGCAGTCTCCATGGGCCGAATGACATAATACTGTTCCTGTGTCTGATGAAAGAATGGAGGATCAGACTTCATGGGCCGAATGACATAATACTGTTCCTATGTCTGATGACAGAATGGGGGATCAGACTCCATGGGCCGAATGACATAATACTGTTCCTATGTCTGATGATAGAATGGAGGATCAGACTCCATGGGCCTAATGACATAATACTGTTCCTAAGTCTGATGATAGAATGGGGCGTCAGACTCCATGGGCCGAATGACATTATACTGTTCCTGTGTCTGATGATAGAATGGAGGATCAGATACCATGGGCCGAATGACATGACACTGTTCCTATGTCTGATGATAGAATGAAGGAGAATCCATGGGCCGAATAAATAATACTGTTCCTATGTCTGATGATAGAATGGAGGATCAGACTCCATGGGCAGAATGAAATAATAATGTTCCGATGTCTGATGATAGAATGGAGGATCAGACTCCATGGGCAGAATGACATAATACTGTTACTATGTCTGATGATAGAATGGAGGAGAATACATGGGCCGAATGACATAATACTGTTCCTGTGTCTGATGAAAGAATGGAGGATCAGACTTCATGGGCCGAATGACATAATACTGTTCCTATGTCTGATGACAGAATGGGGGATCAGACTCCATGGGCCGAATGACATAATACTGTTCCTATGTCTGATGATAGAATGGAGGATCAGACTCCATGGGCCTAATGACATAATACTGTTCCTATGTCTGATGATAGAATGTAGGAGACTCCATGGGCCGAATGACATAATACTGTTCCTGTGTCTGATGATAGAATGGAGGATCAGACTTCATGGGGCGAATGACATAATACTGTTCCTGTGTCTGATGATAGAATGGAGGATCAGACACCATGGGCCGAATGACATGACACTGTTCCTATGTCTGATGATAGAATGAAGGATCAGACTCCATGGGCAGAATGAAATAATAATGTTCCGATGTCTGATGATAGAATGGAGGATCAGACTCCATGGGCAGAATGACATAATACTGTTCCTATGTCTGATGATAGAATGGAGGATCAGACTCCAGGGGCAGAATGACATAATACTGTTCCTATGTCTGATGATAGAATGGGGGATCAGACTCCATGGGCCAAATGACATAATTCTGTTCCTATGTCTGATGATAGAATGGGGGATCAGACTCCATGGGCAGAATGACATAATACTGTTCCTATGTCTGATGATAGAATGGAGGATCAGACTCCATGGGCCGAATGACATAATACTGTTCCTGTGTCTGATGATAGAATGGAGGATCAGACTCCATGGGCCGAATGACATAATACTGTTCCTATGTCTGATGATAGAATGGGGGATCAGACTCCGTTGGCCGATTGACATAATACTGTTCCTATGTCTGATGATAGAATGGGGGATCAGACTCCATGGGCAGAATGACATAATACTGTTCCTATGTCTGATGATAGAATGGAGGAGACTCCATGGGCCGAATGACATAATACTGTTCCTATGTCTGATGATAGAATGGAGGATCAGACTCCATTGGCCGAATGACATAATACTGTTCCTATGTCTGATGATAGAATGGAGGATCAGACTCCATGGGCCTAATGACATAATACTGTTCCTATGTCTGATGATAGAATGGAGGAGACTCCATGGGCCGAATGACATAATACTGTTTCTATGTCTGATGATAGAATGGAGCAGACTCCATGGGCCGAATGATATAATACTGTTCCTATGTCTGATGATAGAATGGAGGAGAATCCATGGGCCGAATGACATAATACTGTTCCTATGTCTGATGATATAATGGGGGATCAGACTCCATGGGCCGAATGACATAATACTGTTCCTGTGTCTGATGATAGAATGGATGATCAGACTTCATTGGCCGAATGACATAATACTGTTCCTATGTCTGATGATAGAATGGGGGATCAGACTCCATGGGCCGAATGACATAATACTGTTTTTATGTCTGATGATAGAATGGAGGATCAGACTACATGGGCCGAATGACATAATACTGTTCCTATGTCTGATGATAGAACGGAGGAGACTCCGTGGGCCGAATGATATAATACTGTTCCTATGTCTGAAGATAGAATGGGGGATCAGACTCCATGGGCCGAATGACATAATACTGTTCCTATGTCTGATGATAGAATGGGGGATCAGACTCCATGGGCCGAATGACATAATACTGTTCCTATGTCTGATGATAGAATGGAGGAGACTCCATGGGCCGAATGACATAATACTGTTCCTATGTCTGAAGATAGAATGGGGGATCAGACTCCATGGGCCGAATGACATAATACTGTTCCTATGTCTGATGATAGAATGGAGGAGACTCCATGGGCCGAATGACATAATACTGTTCCTATGTCTGATGATAGAATGGAGGAGACTCCATGGGCCGAATGACATAATACTGTTTCTATGTCTGATGATAGAATGGAGGAGACTCCATGGGCCGAATGATATAATACTGTTCCTATGTCTGATGATAGAATGGAGGAGAATCCATGGGCCGAATGACATAATACTGTTCCTATGTCTGATGATATAATGGGGGATCAGACTCCATGGGCCGAATGACATAATACTGTTCCTGTGTCTGATGATAGAATGGATGATCAGACTTCATTGGCCGAATGACATAATACTGTTCCTATGTCTGATGATAGAATGGGGGATCAGACTCCATGGGCCGAATGACATAATTCTGTTTTTATGTCTGATGATAGAATGGAGGAGACTCCATGGGCCGAATGATATAATACTGTTCCTATGTCTGAAGATAGAATGGGGGATCAGACTCCATGGGCCGAATGACATAATACTGTTCCTATGTCTGATGATAGAATGGGGGATCAGACTCCATGGGCCGAATGACATAATACTGTTCCTATGTCTGATGATAGAATGGAGGAGACTCCATGGGCCGAATGACATAATACTGTTCCTATGTCTGATGATAGAATGGGGGATCAGACTCCATGGGCCGAATGACATAATACTGTTCCTATGTCTGATGATAGAATGGAGGAGACTCCATGGCCCGAATGACATAATACTGTTCCTATGTCTGATGATAGAATGGAGGATCAGACTCCATGGGCCGAATGACATAATACTGTTCCTATGTCTGAAGATAGAATGGGGGATCAGACTCCATGGGCCGAATGACATAATACTGTTCCTATGTCTGATGATAGAATGGAGGAGACTCCATGGGCCGAATGACATAATACTGTTTCTATGTCTGATGATAGAATGGAGGAGACTCCATGGGCCGAATGATATAATACTGTTCCTATGTCTGATGATAGAATGGAGGAGACTCCATGGGCCGAATGACATAATACTGTTCCTGTGTCTGATGATTGAATGGATGATCAGACTTCATTGGCCGAATGACATAATACTGTTCCTATGTCTGATGATAGAATGGGGGATCAGACTCCATGGGCCGAATGACATAATACTGTTTTTATGTCTGATGATAGAATGGAGGATCAGACTCCATGGGCCGAATGACATAATACTGTTCCTATGTCTGATGATAGAATGGAGGAGACTCCATCGGCCGAATGATATAATACTGTTCCTATGTCTGAAGATAGAATGGGGGATCAGACTCCATGGGCCGAATGACATAATACTGTTCCTATGTCTGATGATAGAATGCGGGATCAGACGCCATGGGCCGAATGACATAATACTGTTCCTATGTCTGATGATAGAATGGAGGATCAGACTCCATGGGCCGAATGACATAATACTGTTCCTATCTCTGATGATAGAATGGAGGATCAGACTCCATGGGCCGAATGACATAATACTGTTCCTATGTCTGATGATAGAATGGAGGATCAGACTCCATGGGCCGAATGACATAATACTGTTCCTATGTCTGATGATAGAATGGAGGATCAGACTCCATGGGCCGAATGACATAACACTGTTCCTATGTCTGAAGATAGAATGGGGGATCAGAATGCATGGGCCGAATGACATAATACTGTTCCTATGTCTGATGATAGAATCGAGGATCAGACACCATGGGCCGAATGACATAATACTGTTCCTATGTCTGATGATAGAATGGGGGATCAGACTCCATTGGCCGAATGACATAATACTGTTCCTATGTCTGATGATAGAATGGAGGATCAGACTCCATGGGCCGAATGACATAATACTGTTCCTGTGTCTGATGACAGAATGGAGCAGACTCCATGGGCCGACTGACATAATACTGTTCCTATGTCTGATGATAGAATGGAGGATCAGACTCCGTGGGCCTAATGACATAATACTATTCCTACGTCTGATGATAGAATGGAGGTGCAGTCTCCATGGGCCGAATGACATAATACTGTTCCTGTGTCTGATGAAAGAATGGAGGATCAGACTTCATGGGCCGAATGACATAATACTGTTCCTATGTCTGATGACAGAATGGGGGATCAGACTCCATGGGCCGAATGACATAATACTGTTCCTATGTCTGATGATAGAATGGAGGATCAGACTCCATGGGCCTAATGACATAATACTGTTCCTAAGTCTGATGATAGAATGGGGCGTCAGACTCCATGGGCCGAATGACATAATACTGTTCCTGTGTCTGATGATAGAATGGAGGATCAGATACCATGGGCCGAATGACATGACACTGTTCCTATGTCTGATGATAGAATGAAGGAGAATCCATGGGCCGAATAAATAATACTGTTCCTATGTCTGATGATAGAATGGAGGATCAGACTCCATGGGCAGAATGAAATAATAATGTTCCGATGTCTGATGATAGAATGGAGGATCAGACTCCATGGGCAGAATGACATAATACTGTTACTATGTCTGATGATAGAATGGAGGAGAATACATGGGCCGAATGACATAATACTGTTCCTGTGTCTGATGAAAGAATGGAGGATCAGACTTCATGGGCCGAATGACATAATACTGTTCCTATGTCTGATGACAGAATGGGGGATCAGACTCCATGGGCCGAATGACATAATACTGTTCCTATGTCTGATGATAGAATGGAGGATCAGACTCCATGGGCCTAATGACATAATACTGTTCCTATGTCTGATGATAGAATGTAGGAGACTCCATGGGCCGAATGACATAATACTGTTCCTGTGTCTGATGATAGAATGGAGGATCAGACTTCATGGGGCGAATGACATAATACTGTTCCTGTGTCTGATGATAGAATGGAGGATCAGACACCATGGGCCGAATGACATGACACTGTTCCTATGTCTGATGATAGAATGAAGGATCAGACTCCATGGGCAGAATGAAATAATAATGTTCCGATGTCTGATGATAGAATGGAGGATCAGACTCCATGGGCAGAATGACATAATACTGTTCCTATGTCTGATGATAGAATGGAGGATCAGACTCCAGGGGCAGAATGACATAATACTGTTCCTATGTCTGATGATAGAATGGGGGATCAGACTCCATGGGCCAAATGACATAATTCTGTTCCTATGTCTGATGATAGAATGGGGGATCAGACTCCATGGGCAGAATGACATAATACTGTTCCTATGTCTGATGATAGAATGGAGGATCAGACTCCATGGGCCGAATGACATAATACTGTTCCTGTGTCTGATGATAGAATGGAGGATCAGAGTCCATGGGCCGAATGACATAATACTGTTCCTATGTCTGATGATAGAATGGGGGATCAGACTCCGTTGGCCGATTGACATAATACTGTTCCTATGTCTGATGATAGAATGGGGGATCAGACTCCATGGGCAGAATGACATAATACTGTTCCTATGTCTGATGATAGAATGGAGGAGACTCCATGGGCCGAATGACATAATACTGTTCCTGTGTCTGATGATAGAATGGAGGATCAGACTCCATGGGCCGAATGACATAATACTGTTCCTATGTCTGATGATAGAATGGGGGATCAGACTCCATTGGCCGAATGACATAATACTGTTCCTATGTCTGATGATAGAATGGAGGATCAGACTCCATGGGCCTAATGACATAATACTGTTCCTATGTCTGATGATAGAATGGAGGAGACTCCATGGGCCGAATGACATAATACTGTTTCTATGTCTGATGATAGAATGGTGCAGACTCCATGGGCCGAATGATATAATACTGTTCCTATGTCTGATGATAGAATGGAGGAGAATCCATGGGCCGAATGACATAATACTGTTCCTATGTCTGATGATATAATGGGGGATCAGACTCCATGGGCCGAATGACATAATACTGTTCCTGTGTCTGATGATAGAATGGATGATCAGACTTCATTGGCCGAATGACATAATACTGTTCCTATGTCTGATGATAGAATGGGGGATCAGACTCCATGGGCCGAATGACATAATACTGTTTTTATGTCTGATGATAGAATGGAGGATCAGACTACATGGGCCGAATGACATAATACTGTTCCTATGTCTGATGATAGAATGGAGGAGACTCCATGGGCCGAATGATATAATACTGTTCCTATGTCTGAAGATAGAATGGGGGATCAGACTCCATGGGCCGAATGACATAATACTGTTCCTATGTCTGATGATAGAATGGGGGATCAGACTCCATGGGCCGAATGACATAATACTGTTCCTATGTCTGATGATAGAATGGAGGAGACTCCATGGGCCGAATGACATAATACTGTTCCTATGTCTGATGATAGAATGGGGGATCAGACTCCATGGGCCGAATGACATAATACTGTTCCTATGTCTGATGATAGAATGGAGTAGACTCCATGGCCCGAATGACATAATACTGTTCCTATGTCTGATGATAGAATGGAGGATCAGACTCCATGGGCAGAATGAAATAATAATGTTCCGATTTCTGATGACAGAATGGAGGATCAGACTCCATGGGCCAAATGACATAATTCTGTTCCTATGTCTGATGATAGAATGGGGGATCAGACTCCATGGGCAGAATGACATAATACTGTTCCTATGTCTGATGATAGAATGGAGGATCAGACTCCATGGGCCGAATGACATAATACTGTTCCTGTGTCTGATGATAGAATGGAGGATCAGTCTCCATGGGCCGAATGACATAATACTGTTCCTATGTCTGATGATAGAATGGGGGATCAGACTCCGTTGGCCGATTGACATAATACTGTTCCTATGTCTGATGATAGAATGGGGGATCAGACTCCATGGGCAGAATGACATAATACTGTTCCTATGTCTGATGATAGAATGGAGGAGACTCCATGGGCCGAATGACATAATACTGTTCCTGTGTCTGATGATAGAATGGAGGATCAGACTCCATGGGCCGAATGACATAATACTGTTCCTATGTCTGATGATAGAATGGGGGATCAGACTCCATTGGCCGAATGACATAATACTGTTCCTATGTCTGATGATAGAATGGAGGATCAGACTCCATGGGCCTAATGACATAATACTGTTCCTATGTCTGATGATAGAATGGAGGAGACTCCATGGGCCGAATGACATAATACTGTTTCTATGTCTGATGATAGAATGGAGCAGACTCCATGGGCCGAATGATATAATACTGTTCCTATGTCTGATGATAGAATGGAGGAGAATCCATGGGCCGAATGACATAATACTGTTCCTATGTCTGATGATATAATGGGGGATCAGACTCCATGGGCCGAATGACATAATACTGTTCCTGTGTCTGATGATAGAATGGATGATCAGACTTCATTGGCCGAATGACATAATACTGTTCCTATGTCTGATGATAGAATGGGGGATCAGACTCCATGGGCCGAATGACATAATACTGTTTTTATGTCTGATGATAGAATGGAGGATCAGACTACATGGGCCGAATGACATAATACTGTTCCTATGTCTGATGATAGAATGGAGGAGACTCCATGGGCCGAATGATATAATACTGTTCCTATGTCTGAAGATAGAATGGGGGATCAGACTCCATGGGCCGAATGACATAATACTGTTCCTATGTCTGATGATAGAATGGGGGATCAGACTCCATGGGCCGAATGACATAATACTGTTCCTATGTCTGATGATAGAATGGAGGAGACTCCATGGGCCGAATGACATAATACTGTTCCTATGTCTGATGATAGAATGGGGGATCAGACTCCATGGGCCGAATGACATAATACTGTTCCTATGTCTGATGATAGAATGGAGGAGACTCCATGGCCCGAATGACATAATACTGTTCCTATGTCTGATGATAGAATGGAGGATCAGACTCCATGGGCCGAATGACATAATACTGTTCCTATGTCTGAAGATAGAATGGGGGATCAGACTCCATGGGCCGAATGACATAATACTGTTCCTATGACTGATGATAGAATGGAGGAGACTCCATGGGCCGAATGACATAATACTGTTCCTATGTCTGATGATAGAATGGAGGAGACTCCATGGGCCGAATGACATAATACTGTTTCTATGTCTGATGATAGAATGGAGGAGACTCCATGGGCCGAATGATATAATACTGTTCCTATGTCTGATGATAGAATGGAGGAGAATCCATGGGCCGAATTACATAATACTGTTCCTATGTCTGATGATATAATGGGGGATCAGACTCCATGGGCCGAATGACATAATACTGTTCCTGTGTCTGATGATAGAATGGATGATCAGACTTCATTGGCCGAATGACATAATACTGTTCCTATGTCTGATGATAGAATGGGGGATCAGACTCCATGGGCCGAATGACATAATACTGTTTTTATGTCTGATGATAGAATGGAGGATCAGACTACATGGGCCGAATGACATAATACTGTTCCTATGTCTGATGATAGAATGGAGGAGACTCCATGGGCCGAATGATATAATACTGTTCCTATGTCTGAAGATAGAATGGGGGATCAGACTCCATGGGCCGAATGACATAATACTGTTCCTATGTCTGATGATAGAATGGGGGATCAGACTCCATGGGCCGAATGACATAATACTGTTCCTATGTCTGATGATGGAATGGAGGAGACTCCATGGGCCGAATGACATAATACTGTTCCTATGTCTGATGATAGAATGGGGGATCAGACTCCATGGGCCGAATGACATAATACTGTTCCTATGTCTGATGATAGAATGGAGGAGACTCCATGGCCCGAATGACATAATACTGTTCCTATGTCTGATGATAGAATGGAGGATCAGACTCCATGGGCCGAATGACATAATACTGTTCCTATGTCTGAAGATAGAATGGGGGATCAGACTCCATGGGCCGAATGACATAATACTGTTCCTATGTCTGATGATAGAATGGAGGAGACTCCATGGGCCGAATGACATAATACTGTTTCTATGTCTGATGATAGAATGGAGGAGACTCCATGGGCCGAATGATATAATACTGTTCCTATGTCTGATGATAGAATGGAGGAGACTCCATGGGCCGAATGACATAATACTGTTCCTGTGTCTGATGATTGAATGGATGATCAGACTTCATTGGCCGAATGACATAATACTGTTCCTATGTCTGATGATAGAATGGGGGATCAGACTCCATGGGCCGAATGACATAATACTGTTTTTATGTCTGATGATAGAATGGAGGATCAGACTCCATGGGCCGAATGACATAATACTGTTCCTATGTCTGATGATAGAATGGAGGAGACTCCATCGGCCGAATGATATAATACTGTTCCTATGTCTGAAGATAGAATGGGGGATCAGACTCCATGGGCCGAATGACATAATACTGTTCCTATGTCTGATGATAGAATGCAGGATCAGACGCCATGGGCCGAATGACATAATACTGTTCCTATGTCTGATGATAGAATGGAGGATCAGACTCCATGGGCCGAATGACATAATACTGTTCCTATCTCTGATGATAGAATGGAGGATCAGACTCCATGGGCCGAATGACATAATACTGTTCCTATGTCTGATGATAGAATGGAGGATCAGACTCCATGGGCCGAATGACATAATACTGTTCCTATGTCTGATGATAGAATGGAGGATCAGACTCCATGGGCCGAATGACATAACACTGTTCCTATGTCTGATGATAGAATGGGGGATCAGAATGCATGGGCCGAATGACATAATACTGTTCCTATGTCTGATGATAGAATCGAGGATCAGACACCATGGGCCGAATGACATAATACTGTTCCTATGTCTGATGATAGAATGGGGGATCAGACTCCATTGGCCGAATGACATAATACTGTTCCTATGTCTGATGATAGAATGGAGGATCAGACTCCATGGGCCGAATGACATAATACTGTTCCTGTGTCTGATGACAGAATGGAGCAGACTCCATGGGCCGACTGACATAATACTGTTCCTATGTCTGATGATAGAATGGAGGATCAGACTCCGTGGGCCTAATGACATAATACTATTCCTACGTCTGATGATAGAATGGAGGTGCAGTCTCCATGGGCCGAATGACATAATACTGTTCCTGTGTCTGATGAAAGAATGGAGGATCAGACTTCATGGGCTGAATGACATAATACTGTTCCTATGTCTGATGACAGAATGGGGGATCAGACTCCATGGGCCGAATGACATAATACTGTTCCTATGTCTGATGATAGAATGGAGGATCAGACTCCATGGGCCTAATGACATAATACTGTTCCTAAGTCTGATGATAGAATGGGGCGTCAGACTCCATGGGCCGAATGACATAATACTGTTCCTGTGTCTGATGATAGAATGGAGGATCAGATACCATGGGCCGAATGACATGACACTGTTCCTATGTCTGATGATAGAATGAAGGAGAATCCATGGGCCGAATAAATAATACTGTTCCTATGTCTGATGATAGAATGGAGGATCAGACTCCATGGGCAGAATGAAATAATAATGTTCCGATGTCTGATGATAGAATGGAGGATCAGACTCCATGGGCAGAATGACATAATACTGTTACTATGTCTGATGATAGAATGGAGGAGAATACATGGGCCGAATGACATAATACTGTTCCTGTGTCTGATGAAAGAATGGAGGATCAGACTTCATGGGCCGAATGACATAATACTGTTCCTATGTCTGATGACAGAATGGGGGATCAGACTCCATGGGCCGAATGACATAATACTGTTCCTATGTCTGATGATAGAATGGAGGATCAGACTCCATGGGCCTAATGACATAATACTGTTCCTATGTCTGATGATAGAATGTAGGAGACTCCATGGGCCGAATGACATAATACTGTTCCTGTGTCTGATGATAGAATGGAGGATCAGACTTCATGGGGCGAATGACATAATACTGTTCCTGTGTCTGATGATAGAATGGAGGATCAGACACCATGGGCCGAATGACATGACACTGTTCCTATGTCTGATGATAGAATGAAGGATCAGACTCCATGGGCAGAATGAAATAATAATGTTCCGATGTCTGATGATAGAATGGAGGATCAGACTCCATGGGCAGAATGACATAATACTGTTCCTATGTCTGATGATAGAATGGAGGATCAGACTCCAGGGGCAGAATGACATAATACTGTTCCTATGTCTGATGATAGAATGGGGGATCAGACTCCATGGGCCAAATGACATAATTCTGTTCCTATGTCTGATGATAGAATGGGGGATCAGACTCCATGGGCAGAATGACATAATACTGTTCCTATGTCTGATGATAGAATGGAGGATCAGACTCCATGGGCCGAATGACATAATACTGTTCCTATGTCTGATGATAGAATGGGGGATCAGACTCCATTGGCCGAATGACATAATACTGTTCCTATGTCTGATGATAGAATGGAGGATCAGACTCCATGGGCCTAATGACATAATACTGTTCCTATGTCTGATGATAGAATGGAGGAGACTCCATGGGCCGAATGACATAATACTGTTTCTATGTCTGATGATAGAATGGAGCAGACTCCATGGGCCGAATGATATAATACTGTTCCTATGTCTGATGATAGAATGGAGGAGAATCCATGGGCCGAATGACATAATACTGTTCCTATGTCTGATGATATAATGGGGGATCAGACTCCATGGGCCGAATGACATAATACTGTTCCTGTGTCTGATGATAGAATGGATGATCAGACTTCATTGGACGAATGACATAATACTGTTCCTATGTCTGATGATAGAATGGGGGATCAGACTCCATGGGCCGAATGACATAATACTGTTTTTATGTCTGATGATAGAATGGAGGATCAGACTACATGGGCCGAATGACATAATACTGTTCCTATGTCTGATGATAGATTGGAGGAGACTCCATGGGCCGAATGATATAATACTGTTCCTATGTCTGAAGATAGAATGGGGGATCAGACTCCATGGGCCGAATGACATAATACTGTTCCTATGTCTGATGATAGAATGGGGGATCAGACTCCATGGGCCGAATGACATAATACTGTTCCTATGTCTGATGATAGAATGGAGGAGACTCCATGGGCCGAATGACATAATACTGTTCCTATGTCTGATGATAGAATGGGGGATCAGACTCCATGGGCCGAATGACATAATACTGTTCCTATGTCTGATGATAGAATGGAGGAGACTCCATGGCCCGAATGACATAATACTGTTCCTATGTCTGATGATAGAATGGAGGATCAGACTCCATGGGCCGAATGACATAATACTGTTCCTATGTCTGAAGATAGAATGGGGGATCAGACTCCATGGGCCGAATGACATAATACTGTTCCTATGTCTGATGATAGAATGGAGGAGACTCCATGGGTCGAATGACATAATACTGTTCCTATGTCTGATGATAGAATGGAGGAGACTCCATGGGCCGAATGACATAATACTGTTTCTATGTCTGATGATAGAATGGAGGAGACTCCATGGGCCGAATGATATAATACTGTTCCTATGTCTGATGATAGAATGGAGGAGACTCCATGGGCCGAATGACATAATACTGTTCCTGTGTCTGATGATAGAATGGATGATCAGACTTCATTGGCCGAATGACATAATACTGTTCCTATGTCTGATGATAGAATGGGGGATCAGACTCCATGGGCCGAATGACATAATACTGTTTTTATGTCTGATGATAGAATGGAGGATCAGACTCCATGGGCCGAATGACATAATACTGTTCCTATGTCTGATGATAGAATGGAGGAGACTCCATGGGCCGAATGATATAATACTGTTCCTATGTCTGAAGATAGAATGGGGGATCAGACTCCATGGGCCGAATGACATAATACTGTTCCTATGTCTGATGATAGAATCCGGGATCAGACGCCATGGGCCGAATGACATAATACTGTTCCTATGTCTGATGATAGAATGGAGGATCAGACTCCATGGGCCGAATGACATAATACTGTTCCTGTGTCTGATGAAATAATGGAGGATCAGACTTCATGGGCCGAATGACATAATACTGTTCCTATGTCTGATGACAGAATGGGGGATCAGACTCCATGGGCCGAATGACATAATACTGTTCCTATGTCTGCTGATAGAATGGAGGATCAGACTCCATGGGCCTAATGACATAATACTGTTCCTATGTCTGATGATAGAATGTAGGAGACTCCATGGGCCGAATGACATAATACTGTTCCTGTGTCTGATGATAGAATGGAGGATCAGACACCATGGGCCGAATGACATGACACTGTTCCTATGTCTGATGATAGAATGAAGGATCAGACTCCATGGGCAGAATGAAATAATAATGTTCCGATGTCTGATGATAGAATGGAGGATCTGACTCCATGGGCAGAATGACATAATACTGTTCCTATGTCTGATGATAGAATGGAGGATCAGACTCCAGGGGCAGAATGACATAATACTGTTCCTATGTCTGATGATAGAATGGGGGATCAGACTCCATGGGCCAAATGACTTAATTCTGTTCCTATGTCTGATGATAGAATGGGGGATCAGACTCCATGGGCAGAATGACATAATACTGTTCCTATGTCTGATGATAGAATGGAGGATCAGACTCCATGGGCCGAATGACATAATACTGTTCCTGTGTCTGATGATAGAATGGAGGATCAGACTCCATGGGCCGAATGACATAATACTGTTCCTATGTCTGATGATAGAATGGGGGATCAGACTCCGTTGGCCGATTGACATAATACTGTTCCTATGTCTGATGATAGAATGGGGGATCAGACTCCATGGGCAGAATGACATAATACTGTTCCTATGTCTGATGATAGAATGGGGGATCAGACTCCATTGGCCGAATGACATAATACTGTTCCTATGTCTGATGATAGAATGGAGGATCAGACTCCATGGGCCTAATGACATAATACTGTTCCTATGTCTGATGATAGAATGGAGGAGACTCCATGGGCCGAATGACATAATACTGTTTCTATGTCTGATGATAGAATGGAGCAGACTCCATGGGCCGAATGATATAATACTGTTCCTATGTCTGATGATAGAATGGAGGAGAATCCATGGGCCGAATGACATAATACTGTTCCTATGTCTGATGATATAATGGGGGATCAGACTCCATGGGCCGAATGACATAATACTGTTCCTGTGTCTGATGATAGAATGGATGATCAGACTTCATTGGCCGAATGACATAATACTGTTCCTATGTCTGATGATAGAATGGAGGAGACTCCATGGGCCGAATGATATAATACTGTTCCTATGTCTGAAGATAGAATGGGGGATCAGACTCCATGGGCCGAATGACATAATACTGTTCCTATGTCTGATGATAGAATGGAGGAGACTCCATGGGTCGAATGACATAATACTGTTCCTATGTCTGATGATAGAATGGAGGAGACTCCATGGGCCGAATGACATAATACTGTTTCTATGTCTGATGATAGAATGGAGGAGACTCCATGGGCCGAATGATATAATACTGTTCCTATGTCTGATGATAGAATGGAGGAGACTCCATGGGCCGAATGACATAATACTGTTCCTGTGTCTGATGATAGAATGGATGATCAGACTTCATTGGCCGAATGACATAATACTGTTCCTATGTCTGATGATAGAATGGGGGATCAGACTCCATGGGCCGAATGACATAATACTGTTTTTATGTCTGATGATAGAATGGAGGATCAGACTCCATGGGCCGAATGACATAATACTGTTACTATGTCTGATGATAGAATGAGGATCAGACTCCATGGGCCGAATGACATAATACTGTTCCTATGTCTGATGATAGAATGGAGGATCAGACACCATGGGCCGAATGACATGACACTGTTCCTATGTCTGATGATTGAATGAAGGAGAAGCCATGGGCCGAATGAAATAATACTGTTCCTATGTCTGTTGATAAAATGGAGGATCAGACTCCATGGGCAGAATGACTTAATAATGTTCCGATGTCTGATGATAGAATGGAGGATCAGACTCCATGGGCAGAATGACATAATACTGTTCCTATGTCTGATGATAGAATGGAGGATCAGACTCCATGGGCAGAATGACATAATACTGTTCCTATATCTGATGATAGAATGCGGGATCAGACGCCATGGGCCGAATGACATAATACTGTTCCTATGTCTGATGATAGAATGGGGGATCAGACTCCATGGGCCGAATGACATAATACTGTTCCTATGTCTGATGATAGAATGGAGGATCAGACTCCATGGGCCGAATGACATAATACTGTTCCTGTGTCTGATGACAGAATGGAGCAGACTCCATGGGCCGAATGACATAATACTGTTCCTATGTCTGATGACAGAATGGAGGAGAATACATGGGCCAAATGACATAATACTGTTACTATGTCTGATGATAGAATGGAGGAGAATACATGGGCCGAATGACAGAATACTGTTCCTATGTCCGATGATAGAATGGAGGAGAATACATGGGCCGAATGACATAATACTGTTCCTGTGTCTGATGATAGAATGGAGGATCAGAATTCATGGGCCGAATGACATAATACTGTTCCTATGTCTGATGACAGAATGGGGGATCAGACTCCATGGGCCGAATGACATAATACTGTTCCTATGTCTGATGATAGAATGGAGGAGACTCCATGGGCCGAATGACATAATACTGTTCCTGTGTCTGATGATAGAATGGAGGTGCAGTCTCCATGGGCAGAATGACATAATACTGTTCCTATGTCTGATGATAGAATGGAGGATCAGACTCCATGGGCCGAATGACATAATACTGTTCCGATGTCTGATGATAGAATGGAGGTGCAGACTCCATGGGCCGAATGACATAATACTGTTCCGATGTCTGATGATAGAATGGAGGATCAGACACCATGGGCCGAATGACATAATACTGTTCCTATGTCTGATGATAGAATGGGGGATCAGACTCCATGGGCCGAATGACATAATACTGTTCCTATGTCTGATGATAGAATGGAGGAGACTCCATGGGCCGAATGACATAATACTGTTCCTATGTCTGATGATAGAATGGAGGAGACTCCATGGGCCAAATGACATAATACTGTTCCTGTGTCTGATGATAGAATGGAGGTGCAGACTCCATGGGCCGAATGACATAATACTGTTACTATGTCTGATGATAGAATGGGGGATCAGACTCCATTGGCCGAATGACATAATACTGTTCCTATGTCTGATGATAGAATGGAGGAGACTCCATGGGCCGAATGACATAATACTGTTCCTGTGTCTGATGACAGAATGGAGCAGACTCCATGGGCCGAATGACATAATACTGTTCCTATCTCTGATGATAGAATGGAGGGTTAGACTCCATGGGGCTAATGACATAATACTGTTCCTGTGTCTGATGACAGAATGGAGCAGACTCCATGGGCCGAATGACATAATACTGTTCCTATGTCTGATGATAGAATGGGGGATCAGACTCCATGGGCCGAATGACATAATACTGTTCGATGTCTGATGATAGAATGGAGGTGCAGACTCCATGGGCAGAATGACATAATACTGTTCCTATGTCTGATGATAGAATGGGGGATCAGACTCCAGTGGCCGAATGACATAATACTGTTCCTATGTCTGATGATAGAATGGTGGAGACTCCATGGGCCGAATGACATAATACTGTTCCTATGTCTGATGATAGAATGGAGGATCAGACTCCGTGGGCCTAATGACATAATATTGTTACTATGTCTGATGATAGAATGGAGGAGAATACATGGGCCGAATGACATAATACTGTTCCTATGTCTGATGATAGAATGGAGGAGAATACATGGGCCGAATGACATAATACTGTTCCTGTGTCTGATGATAGAATGGAGGATCAGAATTCATGGCCCGAATGACATAATACTGTTCCTATGTCTGATGACAGAATGGGGGATCAGACTCCATGGGCCGAATGACATAATACTGTTCCTATGTCTGATGATAGAATGGAGGATCAGACTCCATGGCCCTAATGACATAATACTGTTCCTATGTCTGATGATAGAATGGAGGAGACTCCATGGGCCGAATGACATAATACTGTTCCTATGTCTGATGATAGAATGGAGGTGCAGTCTCCATGGGCCTAGTGACATAATACTGTTCCTATGTCTGATGATAGAATGGAGGAGAATACATGGGCCGAATGACATAATACTGTTCCTGTGTCTGATGATAGAATGGAGGATCAGACTTCATGGGCCGAATGACATAATACTGTTCCTATGTCAGATGACAGAATGGGGGATCAGACTCCATGGGCCGAATGACATAATACTGTTCCTATGTCTGATGATAGAATGGAGGATCAGACTCCATGGGCCTAATGACATAATACTGTTCCTATGTCTGATGATAGAATGGAGGAGACTCCATGGGCTGAATGACATAATACTGTTCCTGTGTCTGATGATAGAATGGAGGATCAGACTTCATGGGGCGAATGACATAATACTGTTCCTGTGTCTGATGATAGAATGGAGGAGACTCCATGGGCCGAATGACATAATACTGTTCCTATGTCTGATGATAGAATGGAGTTGCAGTCTCCATGGGCCTAGTGACATAATACTGTTCCTATGTCTGATGATAGAATGGAGGAGAATACATGGGCCGAATGACATAATACTGTTCCTGTGTCTGATGATAGAATGGAGGATCAGACTTCATGGGCCGAATGACATAATACTGTTCCTATGTCAGATGACAGAATGGGGGATCAGACTCCATGGGCCGAATGACATAATACTGTTCCTATGTCTGATGATAGAATGGAGGATCAGACTCCATGGGCCTAATGACATAATACTGTTCCTATGTCTGATGATAGAATGGAGGAGACTCCATGGGCTGAATGACATAATACTGTTCCTGTGTCTGATGATAGAATGGAGGATCAGACTTCATGGGGCGAATGACATAATACTGTTCCTGTGTCTGATGATAGAATGGAGGATCAGACACCATGGGCCGAATGACATGACACTGTTCCTATGTCTGATGATTGAATGAAGGAGAATCCATGGGCCGAATGAAATAATACTGTTCCTATGTCTGATGATAGAATGGAGGATCAGACTCCATGGGCAGAATGACTTAATAATGTTCCGATGTCTGATGATAGAATGGAGGATCAGACTCCATGGGCAGAATGACATAATACTGTTCCTATGTCTGATGATAGAATGGAGGATCAGACTCCATGGGCAGAATGACATAATACTGTTCCTATGTCTGATGATAGAATGGGGGATCAGACTCCATGGGCAGAATGACATAATACTGTTCCTATGTCTGATGATAGAATGGGGGATCAGACTCCATGGGCAGAATGACATAATACTGTTCCTATGTCTGATGATAGAATGGAGGATCAGACTCCATGGACAGAATGACATAATACTGTTCCTATGTCTGATGATAGAATGCGGGATCAGACGCCATGGGCCGAATGACATAATACTGTTCCTATGTCTGATGATAGAATGGGGGATCAGACTCCATGGGCCGAATGACATAATACTGTTCCAATGTCTGATGATAGAATGGAGGATCAGAATCCATGGGCCGAATGATATAATACTGTTCCTATGTCTGATGATAGAATGGAGGAGAATACATGGGCCGAATGACATAATACTGTTCCTATGTCTGATGATAGAATGGAGGAGAATACATGGGCCGAATGACATAATACTGTTCCTGTGTCTGATGATAGAATGGAGGATCAGAATTCATGGCCCGAATGACATAATACTGTTCCTATGTCTGATGACAGAATGGGGGATCAGACTCCATGGGCCGAATGACATAATACTGTTCCT
The DNA here is from genome assembly GCF_048418815.1 of Hemitrygon akajei. Lineage (NCBI taxonomy): Eukaryota > Metazoa > Chordata > Chondrichthyes > Myliobatiformes > Dasyatidae > Hemitrygon > Hemitrygon akajei. The sequence goes on from NC_133151.1 coordinate 46,631,722, forward strand.
ATGTCTGATGATAGAATGGAGGATCAGACTCCATGGGCCTAATGACATAATACTGTTCGTATGTCTGATGATAGAATGGAGGAGACTCCATGGGCCGAATGACATAATACTGTTCCTGTGTCTGATGATAGAATGGAGGTGCAGTCTCCATGGGCCTAATGACATAATACTGTTCCTATGTCTGATGATAGAATGGAGGAGAATACATGGGCCGAATGACATAATACTGTTCCTGTGTCTGATGATAGAATGGAGGATCAGACACCATGGGCCGAATGACATAATACTGTTCCTATGTCTGATGATAGAATGGGGGATCAGACTCCATGGGCCGAATGACATAATACTGTTCCTATGTCTGATGATAGAATGGAGGAGACTCCATGGGCCGAATGACATAATACTGTTCCTATGTCTGATGATAGAATGGAGGAGACTCCATGGGCCAAATGACATAATACTGTTCCTGTGTCTGATGATAGAATGGAGGTGCAGACTCCATGGGCCGAATGACATAATACTGTTACTATGTCTGATGATAGAATGGGGGATCAGACTCCATTGGCCGAATGACATAATACTGTTCCTATGTCTGATGATAGAATGGAGGAGACTCCATGGGCCGAATGACATAATACTGTTCCTGTGTCTGATGACAGAATGGAGCAGACTCCATGGGCCGAATGACATAATACTGTTCCTATCTCTGATGATAGAATGGAGGGTTAGACTCCATGGGGCTAATGACATAATACTGTTCCTGTGTCTGATGACAGAATGGAGCAGACTCCATGGGCCGAATGACATAATACTGTTCCTATGTCTGATGATAGAATGGGGGATCAGACTCCATGGGCCGAATGACATAATACTGTTCGATGTCTGATGATAGAATGGAGGTGCAGACTCCATGGGCAGAATGACATAATACTGTTCCTATGTCTGATGATAGAATGGGGGATCAGACTCCAGTGGCCGAATGACATAATACTGTTCCTATGTCTGATGATAGAATGGTGGAGACTCCATGGGCCGAATGACATAATACTGTTCCTATGTCTGATGATAGAATGGAGGATCAGACTCCGTGGGCCTAATGACATAATATTGTTACTATGTCTGATGATAGAATGGAGGAGAATACATGGGCCGAATGACATAATACTGTTCCTATGTCTGATGATAGAATGGAGGAGAATACATGGGCCGAATGACATAATACTGTTCCTGTGTCTGATGATAGAATGGAGGATCAGAATTCATGGCCCGAATGACATAATACTGTTCCTATGTCTGATGACAGAATGGGGGATCAGACTCCATGGGCCGAATGACATAATACTGTTCCTATGTCTGATGATAGAATGGAGGATCAGACTCCATGGGCCTAATGACATAATACTGTTCCTATGTCTGATGATAGAATGGAGGAGACTCCATGGGCCGAATGACATAATACTGTTCCTATGTCTGATGATAGAATGGAGGTGCAGTCTCCATGGGCCTAGTGACATAATACTGTTCCTATGTCTGATGATAGAATGGAGGAGAATACATGGGCCGAATGACATAATACTGTTCCTGTGTCTGATGATAGAATGGAGGATCAGACTTCATGGGCCGAATGACATAATACTGTTCCTATGTCAGATGACAGAATGGGGGATAAGACTCCATGGGCCGAATGACATAATACTGTTCCTATGTCTGATGATAGAATGGAGGATCAGACTCCATGGGCCTAATGACATAATACTGTTCCTATGTCTGATGATAGAATGGAGGAGACTCCATGGGCTGAATGACATAATACTGTTCCTGTGTCTGATGATAGAATGGAGGATCAGACTTCATGGGGCGAATGACATAATACTGTTCCTGTGTCTGATGATAGAATGGAGGAGACTCCATGGGCCGAATGACATAATACTGTTCCTATGTCTGATGATAGAATGGAGTTGCAGTCTCCATGGGCCTAGTGACATAATACTGTTCCTATGTCTGATGATAGAATGGAGGAGAATACATGGGCCGAATGACATAATACTGTTCCTGTGTCTGATGATAGAATGGAGGATCAGACTTCATGGGCCGAATGACATAATACTGTTCCTATGTCAGATGACAGAATGGGGGATCAGACTCCATGGGCCGAATGACATAATACTGTTCCTATGTCTGATGATAGAATGGAGGATCAGACTCCATGGGCCTAATGACATAATACTGTTCCTATGTCTGATGATAGAATGGAGGAGACTCCATGGGCTGAATGACATAATACTGTTCCTGTGTCTGATGATAGAATGGAGGATCAGACTTCATGGGGCGAATGACATAATATTGTTCCTGTGTCTGATGATAGAATGGAGGATCAGACACCATGGGCCGAATGACATGACACTGTTCCTATGTCTGATGATTGAATGAAGGAGAATCCATGGGCCGAATGAAATAATACTGTTCCTATGTCTGATGATAGAATGGAGGATCAGACTCCATGGGCAGAATGACTTAATAATGTTCCGATGTCTGATGATAGAATGGAGGATCAGACTCCATGGGCAGAATGACATAATACTGTTCCTATGTCTGATGATAGAATGGAGGATCAGACTCCATGGGCAGAATGACATAATACTGTTCCTATGTCTGATGATAGAATGGGGGATCAGACTCCATGGGCAGAATGACATAATACTGTTCCTATGTCTGATGATAGAATGGGGGATCAGACTCCATGGGCAGAATGACATAATACTGTTCCTATGTCTGATGATAGAATGGAGGATCAGACTCCATGGACAGAATGACATAATACTGTTCCTATGTCTGATGATAGAATGCGGGATCAGACGCCATGGGCCGAATGACATAATACTGTTCCTATGTCTGATGATAGAATGGGGGATCAGACTCCATGGGCCGAATGACATAATACTGTTCCAATGTCTGATGATAGAATGGAGGATCAGAATCCATGGGCCGAATGATATAATACTGTTCCTATGTCTGATGATAGAATGGAGGAGAATACATGGGCCGAATGACATAATACTGTTCCTATGTCTGATGATAGAATGGAGGAGAATACATGGGCCGAATGACATAATACTGTTCCTGTGTCTGATGATAGAATGGAGGATCAGACACCATGGGCCGAATGACATGACACTGTTCCTATGTCTGATGATAGAATGAAGGATCAGACTCCATGGGCAGAATGAAATAATAATGTTCCGATGTCTGATGATAGAATGGAGGATCTGACTCCATGGGCAGAATGACATAATACTGTTCCTATGTCTGATGATAGAATGGAGGATCAGACTCCAGGGGCAGAATGACATAATACTGTTCCTATGTCTGATGATAGAATGGGGGATCAGACTCCATGGGCCAAATGACATAATTCTGTTCCTATGTCTGATGATAGAATGGGGGATCAGACTCCATGGGCAGAATGACATAATACTGTTCCTATGTCTGATGATAGAATGGAGGATCAGACTCCATGGGCCGAATGACATAATACTGTTCCTGTGTCTGATGATAGAATGGAGGATCAGACTCCATGGGCCGAATGACATAATACTGTTCCTATGTCTGATGATAGAATGGGGGATCAGACTCCGTTGGCCGATTGACATAATACTGTTCCTATGTCTGATGATAGAATGGGGGATCAGACTCCATGGGCAGAATGACATAATACTGTTCCTATGTCTGATGATAGAATGGGGGATCAGACTCCATTGGCCGAATGACATAATACTGTTCCTATGTCTGATGATAGAATGGAGGATCAGACTCCATGGGCCTAATGACATAATACTGTTCCTATGTCTGATGATAGAATGGAGGAGACTCCATGGGCCGAATGACATAATACTGTTTCTATGTCTGATGATAGAATGGAGCAGACTCCATGGGCCGAATGATATAATACTGTTCCTATGTCTGATGATAGAATGGAGGAGAATCCATGGGCCGAATGACATAATACTGTTCCTATGTCTGATGATATAATGGGGGATCAGACTCCATGGGCCGAATGACATAATACTGTTCCTGTGTCTGATGATAGAATGGATGATCAGACTTCATTGGCCGAATGACATAATACTGTTCCTATGTCTGATGATAGAATGGGGGATCAGACTCCATGGGCCGAATGACATAATACTGTTTTTATGTCTGATGATAGAATGGAGGATCAGACTACATGGGCCGAATGACATAATACTGTTCCTATGTCTGATGATAGAATGGAGGAGACTCCATGGGCCGAATGATATAATACTGTTCCTATGTCTGAAGATAGAATGGGGGATCAGACTCCATGGGCCGAATGACATAATACTGTTCCTATGTCTGATGATAGAATGGGGGATCAGACTCCATGGGCCGAATGACATAATACTGTTCCTATGTCTGATGATAGAATGGAGGAGACTCCATGGGCCGAATGACATAATACTGTTCCTATGTCTGATGATAGAATGGGGGATCAGACTCCATGGGCCGAATGACATAATACTGTTCCTATGTCTGATGATAGAATGGAGGAGACTCCATGGCCCGAATGACATAATACTGTTCCTATGTCTGATGATAGAATGGAGGATCAGACTCCATGGGCCGAATGACATAATACTGTTCCTATGTCTGAAGATAGAATGGGGGATCAGACTCCATGGGCCGAATGACATAATACTGTTCCTATGTCTGATGATAGAATGGAGGAGACTCCATGGGCCGAATGACATAATACTGTTCCTATGTCTGATGATAGAATGGAGGAGACTCCATGGGCCGAATGACATAATACTGTTTCTATGTCTGATGATAGAATGGAGGAGACTCCATGGGCCGAATGATATAATACTGTTCCTATGTCTGATGATAGAATGGAGGAGACTCCATGGGCCGAATGACATAATACTGTTCCTGTGTCTGATGATTGAATGGATGATCAGACTTCATTGGCCGAATGACATAATACTGTTCCTATGTCTGATGATAGAATGGGGGATCAGACTCCATGGGCCGAATGACATAATACTGTTTTTATGTCTGATGATAGAATGGAGGATCAGACTCCATGGGCCGAATGACATAATACTGTTCCTATGTCTGATGATAGAATGGAGGAGACTCCATGGGCCGAATGATATAATACTGTTCCTATGTCTGAAGATAGAATGGGGGATCAGATCTCCATGGGCCGAATGACATAATACTGTTCCTATGTCTGATGATAGAATGCGGGATCAGACGCCATGGGCCGAATGACATAATACTGTTCCTATGTCTGATGATAGAATGGAGGATCAGACTCCATGGGCCGAATGACATAATACTGTTCCTATCTCTGATGATAGAATGGAGGATCAGACTCCATGGGCCGAATGACATAATACTGTTCCTATGTCTGATGATAGAATGGAGGATCAGACTCCATGGGCCGAATGACATAATACTGTTCCTATGTCTGATGATAGAATGGAGGATCAGACTCCATGGGCCGAATGACATAACACTGTTCCTATGTCTGATGATAGAATGGGGGATCAGAATGCATGGGCCGAATGACATAATACTGTTCCTATGTCTGATGATAGAATCGAGGATCAGACACCATGGGCCGAATGACATAATACTGTTCCTATGTCTGATGATAGAATGGGGGATCAGACTCCATTGGCCGAATGACATAATACTGTTCCTATGTCTGATGATAGAATGGAGGATCAGACTCCATGGGCCGAATGACATAATACTGTTCCTGTGTCTGATGACAGAATGGAGCAGACTCCATGGGCCGACTGACATAATACTGTTCCTATGTCTGATGATAGAATGGAGGATCAGACTCCTTGGGCCTAATGACATAATACTATTCCTACGTCTGATGATAGAATGGAGGTGCAGTCTCCATGGGCCGAATGACATAATACTGTTCCTGTGTCTGATGAAAGAATGGAGGATCAGACTTCATGGGCCGAATGACATAATACTGTTCCTATGTCTGATGACAGAATGGGGGATCAGACTCCATGGGCCGAATGACATAATACTGTTCCTATGTCTGATGATAGAATGGAGGATCAGACTCCATGGGCCTAATGACATAATACTGTTCCTAAGTCTGATGATAGAATGGGGCGTCAGACTCCATGGGCCGAATGACATAATACTGTTCCTGTGTCTGATGATAGAATGGAGGATCAGATACCATGGGCCGAATGACATGACACTGTTCCTATGTCTGATGATAGAATGAAGGAGAATCCATGGGCCGAATAAATAATACTGTTCCTATGTCTGATGATAGAATGGAGGATCAGACTCCATGGGCAGAATGAAATAATATTGTTCCGATGTCTGATGATAGAATGGAGGATCAGACTCCATGGGCAGAATGACATAATACTGTTCCTATGTCTGATGATTTAATGGGGGATCAGACTCCATGGGCCGAATGACATAATACTGTTCCTATGTCTGATGATAGAATGCGGGATCAGACGCCATGGGCCGAATGACATAATACTGTTCCTATGTCTGATGATAGAATGGGGGATCAGACTCCATGCGCCGAATGACATAATACTGTTCCTATGTCTGATGATAGAATGGAGGATCAGACTCCATGGGCCGAATGACATAATACTGTTCCTATGTCTGATGATAGAATGGAGGATCAGACTCCATGGGCCGAATGACATAACACTGTTCCTATGTCTGATGATAGAATGGGGGAACAGACTGCATGGGCCGAATGACATAATACTGTTCCTATGTCTGATGATAGAATCGAGGATCAGACACCATGGCCGAATGACATAATACTGTTCCTATGTCTGAAGATAGAATGGGGGATCAGACTCCATTGGCCGAATGACATAATACTGTTCCTATGTCTGATGATAGAATGGAGGATCAGACTCCATGGGCCGAATGACATAATACTGTTCCTGTGTCTGATGACAGAATGGAGCAGACTCCATGGGCCGACTGACATAATACTGTTCCTATGTCTGATGATAGAATGGAGGATCAGACTCCGTGGGCCTAATGACATAATACTATTCCTACGTCTGATGATAGAATGGAGGTGCAGTCTCCATGGGCCTAATGACATAATACTGTTACTATGTCTGATGATAGAATGGAGGAGAATACATGGGCCGAATGACATAATACTGTTCTGTGTCTGATGAAAGAATGGAGGATCAGACTTCATGGGCCGAATGACATAATACTGTTCCTATGTCTGATGACAGAATGGGGGATCAGACTCCATGGGCCGAATGACATAATACTGTTCCTATGTCTGATGATAGAATGGAGGATCAGACTCCATGGGCCTAATGACATAATACTGTTCCTATGTCTGATGATAGAATGTAGGAGACTCCATGGGCCGAATGACATAATACTGTTCCTGTGTCTGATGATAGAATGGAGGATCAGACTTCATGGGGCGAATGACATAATACTGTTCCTGTGTCTGATGATAGAATGGAGGATCAGACACCATGGGCCGAATGACATGACACTGTTCCTATGTCTGATGATAGAATGAAGGAGAATCCATGGGCCGAATAAATAATTCTGTTCCTATGTCTGATGATAGAATGGAGGATCAGACTCCATGGGCAGAATGAAATAATAATGTTCCGATGTCTGATGATAGAATGGAGGATCAGACTCCATGGGCAGAATGACATAATACTGTTCCTATGTCTGATGATAGAATGGAGGATCAGACTCCAGGGGCAGAATGACATAATACTGTTCCTATGTCTGATGATAGAATGGGGGATCAGACTCCATGGGCCAAATGACATAATTCTGTTCCTATGTCTGATGATAGAATGGGGGATCAGACTCCATGGGCAGAATGACATAATACTGTTCCTATGTCTGATGATAGAATGGAGGATCAGAATCCATGGGCCGAATGACATAATACTGTTCCTGTGTCTGATGATAGAATGGAGTATCAGTCTCCATGGGCCGAATGACATAATACTGTTCCTATGTCTGATGATAGAATGGGGGATGAGACTCCATTGGCCGATTGACATAATACTGATCCTATGTCTGATGATAGAATGGGGGATCAGACTCCATGGGCAGAATGACATAACACTGTTCCTATGTCTGATGATAGAATGGAGGAGACTCCATGGGCCGAATGACATAATACTGTTCCTGTGTCTGATGATAGAATGGAGGATCAGACTCCATGGGCCGAATGACATAATACTGTTCCTATGTCTGATGATAGAATGGGGGATCAGACTCCATTGGCCGAATGACATAATACTGTTCCTATGTCTGATGATAGAATGGAGGATCAGACTCCATGGGCCTAATGACATAATACTGTTCCTATGTCTGATGATAGAATGGAGGAGACTCCATGGGCCGAATGACATAATACTGTTTCTATGTCTGATGATAGAATGGAGCAGACACCATGGGCCGAATGATATAATACTGTTCCTATGTCTGATGATAGAATGGAGGAGAATCCATGGGCCGAATGACATAATACTGTTCCTGTGTCTGATGATAGAATGGATGATCAGACTTCATTGGACGAATGACATAATACTGTTCCTATGTCTGATGATAGAATGGGGGATCAGACTCCATGGGCCGAATGACATAATACTGTTTTTATGTCTGATGATAGAATGGAGGATCAGACTCCATGGGCTGAATGATATAATACTGTTCCTATGTCTGATGATAGAATGGAGGAGACTCCATGGGCCGAATGATATAATACTGTTCCTATGTCTGAAGATAGAATGGGGGATCAGACTCCATGGGCCGAATGACATAATACTGTTCCTATGTCTGATGATAGAATGGGGGATCAGACTCCATGGGCCGAATGACATAATACTGTTCCTATGTCTGATGATAGAATGGAGGAGACTCCATGGGCCGAATGACATAATACTGTTCCTATGTCTGATGATAGAATGGAGGAGAATCCATGGGCCGAATGACATAATACTGTTCCTATGTCTGATGATATAATGGGGGATCAGACTCCATGGGCCGAATGACATAATACTGTTCCTGTGTCTGATGATAGAATGGATGATCAGACTTCATTGGCCGAATGACATAATACTGTTCCTATGTCTGATGATAGAATGGGGGATCAGACTCCATGGGCCGAATGACATAAAACTGTTTTTATGTCTGATGATAGAATGGACGATCAGACTCCATGGGCCGAATGATATAATACTGTTCCTATGTCTGATGATAGAATGGAGGAAACTCCATGGGCCGAATGATATAATACTGTTCCTATGTCTGAAGATAGAATGGGGGATCAGACTCCATGGGCCGAATGACATAATACTGTTCCTATGTCTGATGATAGAATGAGGGATCAGACTCCATGGGCCGAATGACATAATACTGTTCCTATGTCTGATGATAGAATGGAGGAGACTCCATGGGCCGAATGACATAATACTTTTTCTATGTCTGATGATAGAATGGAGGAGACTCCATGGGCCGAATGATATAATACTGTTCCTATGTCTGATGATAGAATGGAGGAGACTCCATGGGCCGAATGACATAATACTTTTCCTGTGTCTGATGATAGAATGGATGATCAGACTTCATTGGCCGAATGACATAATACTGTTCCTATGTCTGATGATAGAATGGGGGATCAGACTCCATGGGCCGAATGACATAATACTGTTTTTATGTCTGATGATAGAATGGAGGATCAGACTCCATGGGCCGAATGACATAATACTGTTCCTATGTCTGATGATAGAATGGAGGATCAGACTCCATGGGCCGAATGATATAATACTGTTCCTATGTCTGATGATAGAATGGGGGATCAGACTCCATGGGCCGAATGACATAATACTGTTCCTATGTCTGATGATAGAATGGAGGATCAGACTCCATGGGCCGAATGATATAATACTGTTCCTATGTCTGAAGATAGAATGGGGGATCAGACTCCATGGGCCGAATGACATAATACTGATCCTATGTCTGATGATAGAATGGGGGATCAGACTCCATGGGCCGAATGACATAATACTGTTCCTATGTCTGATGATAGAATGCGGGATCAGACGCCATGGGCCGAATGACATAATACTGTTCCTATGTCTGATGATAGAATGGAGGATCAGACTCCATGGGCCGAATGACATAATACTGTTCCTATCTCTGATGATAGAATGGAGGATCAGACTCCATGGGCCGAATGACATAATACTGTTCCTATGTCTGATGATAGAATGGAGGATCAGACTCCATGGGCCGAATGACATAATACTGTTCCTATGTCTGATGATAGAATGGAGGATCAGACTCCATGGGCCGAATGACATAACACTGTTCCTATGTCTGATGGTAGAATGGGGGATCAGACTGCATGGGCCGAATGACATAATACTGTTCCTATGTCTGATGATAGAATCGAGGATCAGACACCATGGGCCGAATGACATAATACTGTTCCTATGTATGATGATAGAATGGGGGATCAGACTCCATTGGCCGAATGACATAATACTGTTCCTATGTCTGATGATAGAATGGAGGATCAGACTCCATGGGCCGAATGACATAATACTGTTCCTGTGTCTGATGACAGAATGGAGCAGACTCCATGGGCCGACTGACATAATACTGTTCCTATGTCTGATGATAGAATGGAGGATCAGACTCCGTGGGCCTAATGACATAATACTATTCCTACGTCTGATGATAGAATGGAGGTGCAGTCTCCATGGGCCGAATGACATAATACTGTTCCTGTGTCTGATGAAAGAATGGAGGATCAGACTTCATGGGCCGAATGACATAATACTGTTCCTATGTCTGATGACAGAATGGGGGATCAGACTCCATGGGCCGAATGACATAATACTGTTCCTATGTCTGATGATAGAATGGAGGATCAGACTCCATGGGCCTAATGACATAATACTGTTCCTATGTCTGATGATAGAATGGGGCGTCAGACTCCATGGGCCGAATGACATAATACTGTTCCTATGTCTGATGATAGAATGGGGCGTCAGACTCCATGGGCCGAATGACATAATACTGTTCCTGTGTCTGATGATAGAATGGAGGATCAGACACAATGGGCCGAATGACATGACACTGTTCCTATGTCTGATGATAGAATGAAGGAGAATCCATGGGCCGAATAAATAATACTGTTCCTATGTCTGATGATAGAATGGAAGATCAGACTCCATGGGCAGAATGAAATAATAATGTTCCGATGTCTGATGATAGAATGGAGGATCAGACTCCATGGGCAGAATGACATAATACTGTTCCTATGTCTGATGATAGAATGGAGGATCAGACTCCAGGGGCAGAATGACATAATACTGTTCCTATGTCTGATGATAGAATGGGGGATCAGACTCCATGGGCCGAATGACATAATACTGTTCCTATGTCTGATGATAGAATGGAGGATCAGACTCCATGGGCCGAATGATATAATACTGTTCCTATGTCTGATGATAGAATGGGGGATCAGACTCCATGGGCAGAATGACATAATACTGTTCCTATGTCTGATGATAGAATGGGGGATCAGACTCCATGGGCAGAATGACATAATACTGTTCCTATGTCTGATGATAGAATGGATGATCAGACTCCATGGGCCGAATGACATAATACTGTTTCTATGTCCGATGATAGAATGGAGGAGACTCCATGGGCCGAATGATATAATACTGTTCCTATGTCTGATGATAGAATGGAGGAGACTCCATGGGCCGAATGACATAATACTGTTCCTATGTCTGAAGATAGAATGGGGGATCAGACTCCATGGGCCGAATGACATAATACTGTTCCTATGTCTGATGATAGAATGGGGGATCAGACTCCATGGGCCGAATGACATAATACTGTTGCTATGTCTGATGATAGAATGGAGGATCAGACTCCATGGGCCGAATGACATAATACTGTCCCTATGTCTGATGATAGAATGGAGGATCAGACTCCATGAGCCGAATGACATAACACTGTTCCTATGTCTGATGATAGAATGGGGGATCAGACACCATGGGCCGAATGACATAATACTGTTCCTATGTCTGATGATAGAATGGGGGATCAGACTCCATTGGCCGAATGACATAATTCTGTTCCTATGTCTGATGATAGAATCGAGGATCAGACACCATGGGCCGAATGACATAATACTGTTCCTATGTCTGATGATAGAATGGGGGATCAGACTCCATTGGCCGAATGACATAATACTGTTCCTATGTCTGATGATAGAATGGAGGATCAGACTCCATGGGGCTAATGACATAATACTGTTCCTGTGTCTGATGATAGAATGGAGGAGACTCCATGGGCCGAATGACATAATACTGTTCCTATGTCTGATGATAGAATGGAGGATCAGACTCCATGGGCCGAATGACATAATACTGTTCCTATGTCTGATGATAGAATGGAGGTGCAGTCTCCATGGGCCTAATGACATAATACTGTTACTATGTCTGATGATAGAATGGAGGAGAATACATGGGCCGAATGACATAATACTGTTCCTGTGTCTGATGAAAGAATGGAGGATCAGACTTCATGGGCCGAATGACATAATACTGTTCCTATGTCTGATGATAGAATGGAGGATCAGACTCCAGGGGCAGAATGACATAATACTGTTCCTATGTCTGATGATAGAATGGGGGATCAGACTCCATGGGCCGAATGACATAATACTGTTTTTATGTCTGATGATAGAATGGAGGATCAGACTCCATGGGCCGAATGACATAATACTGTTCCTATGTCTGATGATAGAATGGAGGATCAGACTCCATGGGCCGAATGATATAATACTGTTCCTATGTCTGATGATAGAATGGGGGATCAGACTCCATGGGCCGAATGACATAATACTGTTCCTATGTCTGATGATAGAATGGAGGATCAGACTCCATGGGCCGAATGATATAATACTGTTCCTATGTCTGAAGATAGAATGGGGGATCAGACTCCATGGGCCGAATGACATAATACTGATCCTATGTCTGATGATAGAATGGGGGATCAGACTCCATGGGCCGAATGACATAATACTGTTCCTATGTCTGATGATAGAATGCGGGATCAGACGCCATGGGCCGAATGACATAATACTGTTCCTATGTCTGATGATAGAATGGAGGATCAGACTCCATGGGCCGAATGACATAATACTGTTCCTATCTCTGATGATAGAATGGAGGATCAGACTCCATGGGCCGAATGACATAATACTGTTCCTATGTCTGATGATAGAATGGAGGATCAGACTCCATGGGCCGAATGACATAATACTGTTCCTATGTCTGATGATAGAATGGAGGATCAGACTCCATGGGCCGAATGACATAACACTGTTCCTATGTCTGATGGTAGAATGGGGGATCAGACTGCATGGGCCGAATGACATAATACTGTTCCTATGTCTGATGATAGAATCGAGGATCAGACACCATGGGCCGAATGACATAATACTGTTCCTATGTATGATGATAGAATGGGGGATCAGACTCCATTGGCCGAATGACATAATACTGTTCCTATGTCTGATGATAGAATGGAGGATCAGACTCCATGGGCCGAATGACATAATACTGTTCCTGTGTCTGATGACAGAATGGAGCAGACTCCATGGGCCGACTGACATAATACTGTTCCTATGTCTGATGATAGAATGGAGGATCAGACTCCGTGGGCCTAATGACATAATACTATTCCTACGTCTGATGATAGAATGGAGGTGCAGTCTCCATGGGCCGAATGACATAATACTGTTCCTGTGTCTGATGAAAGAATGGAGGATCAGACTTCATGGGCCGAATGACATAATACTGTTCCTATGTCTGATGACAGAATGGGGGATCAGACTCCATGGGCCGAATGACATAATACTGTTCCTATGTCTGATGATAGAATGGAGGATCAGACTCCATGTGCCTAATGACATAATACTGTTCCTATGTCTGATGATAGAATGGGGCGTCAGACTCCATGGGCCGAATGACATAATACTGTTCCTATGTCTGATGATAGAATGGGGGATCAGACTCCATGGGCCGAATGACATAATACTGTTTTTATGTCTGATGATAGAATGGAGGATCAGACTCCATGGGCTGAATGATATAATACTGTTCCTATGTCTGATGATAGAATGGAGGAGACTCCATGGGCCGAATGATATAATACTGTTCCTATGTCTGAAGATAGAATGGGGGATCAGACTCCATGGGCCGAATGACATAATACTGTTCCTATGTCTGATGATAGAATGGGGGATCAGACTCCATGGGCCGAATGACATAATACTGTTCCTATGTCTGATGATAGAATGGAGGAGACTCCATGGGCCGAATGACATAATACTGTTCCTATGTCTGATGATAGAATGGAGGAGAATCCATGGGCCGAATGACATAATACTGTTCCTATGTCTGATGATATAATGGGGGATCAGACTCCATGGGCCGAATGACATAATACTGTTCCTGTGTCTGATGATAGAATGGATGATCAGACTTCATTGGCCGAATGACATAATACTGTTCCTATGTCTGATGATAGAATGGGGGATCAGACTCCATGGGCCGAATGACATAAAACTGTTTTTATGTCTGATGATAGAATGGACGATCAGACTCCATGGGCCGAATGATATAATACTGTTCCTATGTCTGATGATAGAATGGAGGAAACTCCATGGGCCGAATGATATAATACTGTTCCTATGTCTGAAGATAGAATGGGGGATCAGACTCCATGGGCCGAATGACATAATACTGTTCCTATGTCTGATGATAGAATGAGGGATCAGACTCCATGGGCCGAATGACATAATACTGTTCCTATGTCTGATGATAGAATGGAGGAGACTCCATGGGCCGAATGACATAATACTTTTTCTATGTCTGATGATAGAATGGAGGAGACTCCATGGGCCGAATGATATAATACTGTTCCTATGTCTGATGATAGAATGGAGGAGACTCCATGGGCCGAATGACATAATACTTTTCCTGTGTCTGATGATAGAATGGATGATCAGACTTCATTGGCCGAATGACATAATACTGTTCCTATGTCTGATGATAGAATGGGGGATCAGACTCCATGGGCCGAATGACATAATACTGTTTTTATGTCTGATGATAGAATGGAGGATCAGACTCCATGGGCCGAATGACATAATACTGTTCCTATGTCTGATGATAGAATGGAGGATCAGACTCCATGGGCCGAATGATATAATACTGTTCCTATGTCTGATGATAGAATGGGGGATCAGACTCCATGGGCCGAATGACATAATACTGTTCCTATGTCTGATGATAGAATGGAGGATCAGACTCCATGGGCCGAATGATATAATACTGTTCCTATGTCTGAAGATAGAATGGGGGATCAGACTCCATGGGCCGAATGACATAATACTGATCCTATGTCTGATGATAGAATGGGGGATCAGACTCCATGGGCCGAATGACATAATACTGTTCCTATGTCTGATGATAGAATGCGGGATCAGACGCCATGGGCCGAATGACATAATACTGTTCCTATGTCTGATGATAGAATGGAGGATCAGACTCCATGGGCCGAATGACATAATACTGTTCCTATCTCTGATGATAGAATGGAGGATCAGACTCCATGGGCCGAATGACATAATACTGTTCCTATGTCTGATGATAGAATGGAGGATCAGACTCCATGGGCCGAATGACATAATACTGTTCCTATGTCTGATGATAGAATGGAGGATCAGACTCCATGGGCCGAATGACATAACACTGTTCCTATGTCTGATGGTAGAATGGGGGATCAGACTGCATGGGCCGAATGACATAATACTGTTCCTATGTCTGATGATAGAATCGAGGATCAGACACCATGGGCCGAATGACATAATACTGTTCCTATGTATGATGATAGAATGGGGGATCAGACTCCATTGGCCGAATGACATAATACTGTTCCTATGTCTGATGATAGAATGGAGGATCAGACTCCATGGGCCGAATGACATAATACTGTTCCTGTGTCTGATGACAGAATGGAGCAGACTCCATGGGCCGACTGACATAATACTGTTCCTATGTCTGATGATAGAATGGAGGATCAGACTCCGTGGGCCTAATGACATAATACTATTCCTACGTCTGATGATAGAATGGAGGTGCAGTCTCCATGGGCCGAATGACATAATACTGTTCCTGTGTCTGATGAAAGAATGGAGGATCAGACTTCATGGGCCGAATGACATAATACTGTTCCTATGTCTGATGACAGAATGGGGGATCAGACTCCATGGGCCGAATGACATAATACTGTTCCTATGTCTGATGATAGAATGGAGGATCAGACTCCATGGGCCTAATGACATAATACTGTTCCTATGTCTGATGATAGAATGGGGCGTCAGACTCCATGGGCCGAATGACATAATACTGTTCCTATGTCTGATGATAGAATGGGGCGTCAGACTCCATGGGCCGAATGACATAATACTGTTCCTGTGTCTGATGATAGAATGGAGGATCAGACACAATGGGCCGAATGACATGACACTGTTCCTATGTCTGATGATAGAATGAAGGAGAATCCATGGGCCGAATAAATAATACTGTTCCTATGTCTGATGATAGAATGGAAGATCAGACTCCATGGGCAGAATGAAATAATAATGTTCCGATGTCTGATGATAGAATGGAGGATCAGACTCCATGGGCAGAATGACATAATACTGTTCCTATGTCTGATGATAGAATGGAGGATCAGACTCCAGGGGCAGAATGACATAATACTGTTCCTATGTCTGATGATAGAATGGGGGATCAGACTCCATGGGCCGAATGACATAATACTGTTCCTATGTCTGATGATAGAATGGAGGATCAGACTCCATGGGCCGAATGATATAATACTGTTCCTATGTCTGATGATAGAATGGGGGATCAGACTCCATGGGCAGAATGACATAATACTGTTCCTATGTCTGATGATAGAATGGGGGATCAGACTCCATGGGCAGAATGACATAATACTGTTCCTATGTCTGATGATAGAATGGATGATCAGACTCCATGGGCCGAATGACATAATACTGTTTCTATGTCCGATGATAGAATGGAGGAGACTCCATGGGCCGAATGATATAATACTGTTCCTATGTCTGATGATAGAATGGAGGAGACTCCATGGGCCGAATGACATAATACTGTTCCTATGTCTGAAGATAGAATGGGGGATCAGACTCCATGGGCCGAATGACATAATACTGTTCCTATGTCTGATGATAGAATGGGGGATCAGACTCCATGGGCCGAATGACATAATACTGTTGCTATGTCTGATGATAGAATGGAGGATCAGACTCCATGGGCCGAATGACATAATACTGTCCCTATGTCTGATGATAGAATGGAGGATCAGACTCCATGAGCCGAATGACATAACACTGTTCCTATGTCTGATGATAGAATGGGGGATCAGACACCATGGGCCGAATGACATAATACTGTTCCTATGTCTGATGATAGAATGGGGGATCAGACTCCATTGGCCGAATGACATAATTCTGTTCCTATGTCTGATGATAGAATCGAGGATCAGACACCATGGGCCGAATGACATAATACTGTTCCTATGTCTGATGATAGAATGGGGGATCAGACTCCATTGGCCGAATGACATAATACTGTTCCTATGTCTGATGATAGAATGGAGGATCAGACTCCATGGGGCTAATGACATAATACTGTTCCTGTGTCTGATGATAGAATGGAGGAGACTCCATGGGCCGAATGACATAATACTGTTCCTATGTCTGATGATAGAATGGAGGATCAGACTCCATGGGCCGAATGACATAATACTGTTCCTATGTCTGATGATAGAATGGAGGTGCAGTCTCCATGGGCCTAATGACATAATACTGTTACTATGTCTGATGATAGAATGGAGGAGAATACATGGGCCGAATGACATAATACTGTTCCTGTGTCTGATGAAAGAATGGAGGATCAGACTTCATGGGCCGAATGACATAATACTGTTCCTATGTCTGATGATAGAATGGAGGATCAGACTCCAGGGGCAGAATGACATAATACTGTTCCTATGTCTGATGATAGAATGGGGGATCAGACTCCATGGGCCGAATGACATAATACTGTTTTTATGTCTGATGATAGAATGGAGGATCAGACTCCATGGGCCGAATGACATAATACTGTTCCTATGTCTGATGATAGAATGGAGGATCAGACTCCATGGGCCGAATGATATAATACTGTTCCTATGTCTGATGATAGAATGGGGGATCAGACTCCATGGGCCGAATGACATAATACTGTTCCTATGTCTGATGATAGAATGGAGGATCAGACTCCATGGGCCGAATGATATAATACTGTTCCTATGTCTGAAGATAGAATGGGGGATCAGACTCCATGGGCCGAATGACATAATACTGATCCTATGTCTGATGATAGAATGGGGGATCAGACTCCATGGGCCGAATGACATAATACTGTTCCTATGTCTGATGATAGAATGCGGGATCAGACGCCATGGGCCGAATGACATAATACTGTTCCTATGTCTGATGATAGAATGGAGGATCAGACTCCATGGGCCGAATGACATAATACTGTTCCTATCTCTGATGATAGAATGGAGGATCAGACTCCATGGGCCGAATGACATAATACTGTTCCTATGTCTGATGATAGAATGGAGGATCAGACTCCATGGGCCGAATGACATAATACTGTTCCTATGTCTGATGATAGAATGGAGGATCAGACTCCATGGGCCGAATGACATAACACTGTTCCTATGTCTGATGGTAGAATGGGGGATCAGACTGCATGGGCCGAATGACATAATACTGTTCCTATGTCTGATGATAGAATCGAGGATCAGACACCATGGGCCGAATGACATAATACTGTTCCTATGTATGATGATAGAATGGGGGATCAGACTCCATTGGCCGAATGACATAATACTGTTCCTATGTCTGATGATAGAATGGAGGATCAGACTCCATGGGCCGAATGACATAATACTGTTCCTGTGTCTGATGACAGAATGGAGCAGACTCCATGGGCCGACTGACATAATACTGTTCCTATGTCTGATGATAGAATGGAGGATCAGACTCCGTGGGCCTAATGACATAATACTATTCCTACGTCTGATGATAGAATGGAGGTGCAGTCTCCATGGGCCGAATGACATAATACTGTTCCTGTGTCTGATGAAAGAATGGAGGATCAGACTTCATGGGCCGAATGACATAATACTGTTCCTATGTCTGATGACAGAATGGGGGATCAGACTCCATGGGCCGAATGACATAATACTGTTCCTATGTCTGATGATAGAATGGAGGATCAGACTCCATGTGCCTAATGACATAATACTGTTCCTATGTCTGATGATAGAATGGGGCGTCAGACTCCATGGGCCGAATGACATAATACTGTTCCTATGTCTGATGATAGAATGGGGCGTCAGACTCCATGGGCCGAATGACATAATACTGTTCCTGTGTCTGATGATAGAATGGAGGATCAGACACAATGGGCCGAATGACATGACACTGTTCCTATGTCTGATGATAGAATGAAGGAGAATCCATGGGCCGAATAAATAATACTGTTCCTATGTCTGATGATAGAATGGAAGATCAGACTCCATGGGCAGAATGAAATAATAATGTTCCGATGTCTGATGATAGAATGGAGGATCAGACTCCATGGGCAGAATGACATAATACTGTTCCTATGTCTGATGATAGAATGGAGGATCAGACTCCAGGGGCAGAATGACATAATACTGTTCCTATGTCTGATGATAGAATGGGGGATCAGACTCCATGGGCCGAATGACATAATACTGTTCCTATGTCTGATGATAGAATGGAGGATCAGACTCCATGGGCCGAATGATATAATACTGTTCCTATGTCTGATGATAGAATGGGGGATCAGACTCCATGGGCAGAATGACATAATACTGTTCCTATGTCTGATGATAGAATGGGGGATCAGACTCCATGGGCAGAATGACATAATACTGTTCCTATGTCTGATGATAGAATGGATGATCAGACTCCATGGGCCGAATGACATAATACTGTTTCTATGTCCGATGATAGAATGGAGGAGACTCCATGGGCCGAATGATATAATACTGTTCCTATGTCTGATGATAGAATGGAGGAGACTCCATGGGCCGAATGACATAATACTGTTCCTATGTCTGAAGATAGAATGGGGGATCAGACTCCATGGGCCGAATGACATAATACTGTTCCTATGTCTGATGATAGAATGGGGGATCAGACTCCATGGGCCGAATGACATAATACTGTTGCTATGTCTGATGATAGAATGGAGGATCAGACTCCATGGGCCGAATGACATAATACTGTCCCTATGTCTGATGATAGAATGGAGGATCAGACTCCATGAGCCGAATGACATAACACTGTTCCTATGTCTGATGATAGAATGGGGGATCAGACACCATGGGCCGAATGACATAATACTGTTCCTATGTCTGATGATAGAATGGGGGATCAGACTCCATTGGCCGAATGACATAATTCTGTTCCTATGTCTGATGATAGAATCGAGGATCAGACACCATGGGCCGAATGACATAATACTGTTCCTATGTCTGATGATAGAATGGGGGATCAGACTCCATTGGCCGAATGACATAATACTGTTCCTATGTCTGATGATAGAATGGAGGATCAGACTCCATGGGGCTAATGACATAATACTGTTCCTGTGTCTGATGATAGAATGGAGGAGACTCCATGGGCCGAATGACATAATACTGTTCCTATGTCTGATGATAGAATGGAGGATCAGACTCCATGGGCCGAATGACATAATACTGTTCCTATGTCTGATGATAGAATGGAGGTGCAGTCTCCATGGGCCTAATGACATAATACTGTTACTATGTCTGATGATAGAATGGAGGAGAATACATGGGCCGAATGACATAATACTGTTCCTGTGTCTGATGAAAGAATGGAGGATCAGACTTCATGGGCCGAATGACATAATACTGTTCCTATGTCTGATGATAGAATGGAGGATCAGACTCCAGGGGCAGAATGACATAATACTGTTCCTATGTCTGATGATAGAATGGGGGATCAGACTCCATGGGCCGAATGACATAATTCTGTTCCTATGTCTGATGATAGAATGGAGGTGCAGACTCCATGGGCCTAATGACATAATACTGTTCCTATGTCTGATGATAGAATGGAGGAGACTCCATGGGCCGAATGACATAATACTGTTCCTGTGTATGATGATAGAATGGAGGATCAGACTCCATGGGCCGAATGACATAATACTGTTCCTATGTCTGATGATAGAATGGGGGATCAGACTCCATTGGCCGAATGACATAATACTGTTCCTATGTCTGATGATAGAATGGAGGAGACTCCATGGGCCGAATGACATAATACTGTTTCTATGTCTGATGATAGAATGGAGGAGACTCCATGGGCCGAATGATATAATACTGTTCCTATGTCTGATGATAGAATGGAGGAGACTCCATGGGCCGAATGACATAATACTGTTCCTATGTCTGAAGATAGAATGGGGGATCAGACTCCATGGGCCGAATGACATAATACTGTTCCTATGTCTGATGATAGAATGGAGGATCAGACTCCATGGGCCGAATGACATAATACTGTTAATATCTCTGATGATAGAATGGAGGATCAGACTCCATGGGCCGAATGACATAATACTGTTCCTATGTCTGATGATAGAATGGAGGATCAGACTCCATGGGCCGAATGACATAATACTGTTCCTATGTCTGATGATAGAATGGAGGATCAGACTCCATGGGCCGAATGACATAACACTGTTCCTATGTCTGATGATAGAATGGGGGATCAGACTGCATGGGCCGAATGACATAATACTGTTCCTATGTCTGATGATAGAATCGAGGATCAGACACCATGGGCCGAATGACATAATACTGTTCCTATGTCTGATGATAGAATGGGGGATCAGACTCCATTGGCCGAATGACATAATACTGTTCCTATGTCTGATGATAGAATGGAGGATCAGACTCCATGGGCCGAATGACATAATACTGTTCCTGTGTCTGATGACAGAATGGAGCAGACTCCATGGGCCGACTGACATAATACTGTTCCTATGTCTGATGATAGAATGGAGGATCAGACTCCGTGGGCCTAATGACATAATACTATTCCTACGTCTGATGATAGAATGGAGGTGCAGTCTCCATGGGCCGAATGACATAATACTGTTCCTGTGTCTGATGAAAGAATGGAGGATCAGACTTCATGGGCCGAATGACATAATACTGTTCCTATGTCTGATGACAGAATGGGGGATCAGACTCCATGGGCCGAATGACATAATACTGTTCCTATGTCTGATGATAGAATGGAGGATCAGACTCCATGGGCCTAATGACATAATACTGTTCCTATGTCTGATGATAGAATGGGGCGTCAGACTCCATGGGCCGAATGACATAATACTGTTCCTATGTCTGATGATAGAATGGGGCGTCAGACTCCATGGGCCGAATGACATAATACTGTTCCTGTGTCTGATGATAGAATGGAGGATCAGACACCATGGGCCGAATGACATGACACTGTTCCTATGTCTGATGATAGAATGAAGGAGAATCCATGGGCCGAATAAATAATACTGTTCCTATGTCTGATGATAGAATGGAGGATCAGACTCCATGGGCAGAATGAAATAATAATGTTCCGATGTCTGATGATAGAATGGAGGATCAGACTCCATGGGCAGAATGCCATAATACTGTTCCTATGTCTGATGATAGAATGGAGGATCAGACTCCAGGGGCAGAATGACATAATACTGTTCCTATGTCTGATGATAGAATGGGGGATCAGACTCCATGGGCCGAATGACATAATTCTGTTCCTATGTCTGATGATAGAATGGGGGATCAGACTCCATGGGCAGAATGACATAATACTGTTCCTATGTCTGATGATAGAATGGAGGATCAGACTCCATGGGCAGAATGACATAATACTGTTCCTATGTCTGATAATAGAATGGGGCATCAGACTCCATGGGCCGAATGACATAATACTGTCCCTATGTCTGATGATAGAATGGAGGAGCAGACTCCATGGGCCGAATGACATAACACTGTTCCTATGTCTGATGATAGAATGGGGGATCAGACACCATGGGCCGAATGACATAATACTGTTCCTATGTCTGATGATAGAATGGGGGATCAGACTCCATGGGCCGAATGACATAATTCTGTTCCTATGTCTGATGATAGAATCGAGGATCAGACACCATGGGCCGAATGACATAATACTGTTCCTATGTCGGATGATAGAATGGGGGATCAGACGCCATTGGCCGAATGACATAATACTGTTCCTGTGTCTGATGATAGAATGGAGGAGACTCCATGGGCCGAATGACATAATACTGTTCCTATGTCTGATGATAGAATGGAGGAGACTCCATGGGCCGAATGACATAATACTGTTCCTATGTCTGATGATAGAATGGAGGTGCAGACTCCATGGCCGAATGACATAATACTGTTCCTATATCTGATGATAGAATGGGGGATCAGACTCCAGTGGCCGAATGACATAATACTGTTCCTATGTCTGATGATAGAATGGTGGAGACTCCATGGGCCGAATGACATAATACTGTTCCTATGTCTGATGATAGAATGGAGGATCAGACTCCGTGGGCCTAATGACATAATACTATTCCTACGTCTGATGATAGAATGGAGGTGCAGTCTCCATGGGCCTAATGACATAATACTGTTACTATGTCTGATGATAGAATGGAGGAGAATACATGGGCCGAATGACATAATACTGTTCCTGTGTCTGATGAAAGAATGGAGGATCAGACTTCATGGGCCGAATGACATAATACTGTTCCTATGTCTGATGACAGAATGGGGGATCAGACTCCATGGGCCGAATGACATAATACTGTTCCTATGTCTGATGATAGAATGGAGGATCAGACTCCATGGGCCGAATGATATAATACTGTTCCTATGTCTGAAGATAGAATGGGGGATCAGACTCCATGGGCCGAATGACATATTACTGATCCTATGTCTGATGATAGAATGGGGGATCAGACTCCATGGGCCGAATGACATAATACTGTTCCTATGTCTGATGATAGAATGCGGGATCAGACGCCATGGGCCGAATGACATAATACTGTTCCTATGTCTGATGATAGAATGGAGGATCAGACTCCATGGGCCGAATGACATAATACTGTTCCTATCTCTGATGATAGAATGGAGGATCAGACTCCATGGGCCGAATGACATAATACTGTTCCTATGTCTGATGATAGAATGGAGGATCAGACTCCATGGGCCGAATGACATAATACTGTTCCTATGTCTGATGATAGAATGGAGGATCAGACTCCATGGGCCGAATGACATAACACTGTTCCTATGTCTGATGGTAGAATGGGGGATCAGACTGCATGGGCCGAATGACATAATACTGTTCCTATGTATGATGACAGAATGGAGCAGACTCCATGGGCCGACTGACATAATACTGTTCCTATGTCTGATGATAGAATGGAGGATCAGACTCCGTGGGCCTAATGACATAATACTATTCCTACGTCTGATGATAGAATGGAGGTGCAGTCTCCAAGGGCCGAATGACATAATACTGTTCCTGTGTCTGATGAAAGAATGGAGGATCAGACTTCATGGGCCGAATGACATAATACTGTTCCTATGTCTGATGACAGAATGGGGGATCAGACTCCATGGGCCGAATGACATAATACTGTTCCTATGTCTGATGATAGAATGGAGGATCAGACTCCATGGGCCTAATGACATAATACTGTTCCTATGTCTGATGATAGAATGGGGCGTCAGACTCCATGGGCCGAATGACATAATACTGTTCCTATGTCTGATGATAGAATGGGGCGTCAGACTCCATGGGCCGAATGACATAATACTGTTCCTGTGTCTGATGATAGAATGGAGGATCAGACACAATGGGCCGAATGACATGACACTGTTCCTATGTCTGATGATAGAATGAAGGAGAATCCATGGGCCGAATAAATAATACTGTTCCTATGTCTGATGATAGAATGGAAGATCAGACTCCATGGGCAGAATGAAATAATAATGTTCCGATGTCTGATGATAGAATGGAGGATCAGACTCCATGGGCAGAATGACATAATACTGTTCCTATGTCTGATGATAGAATGGAGGATCAGACTCCAGGGGCAGAATGACATAATACTGTTCCTATGTCTGATGATAGAATGGGGGATCAGACTCCATGGGCCGAATGACATAATACTGTTCCTATGTCTGATGATAGAATGGAGGATCAGACTCCATGGGCCGAATGATATAATACTGTTCCTATGTCTGATGATAGAATGGGGGATCAGACTCCATGGGCAGAATGACATAATACTGTTCCTATGTCTGATGATAGAATGGGGGATCAGACTCCATGGGCAGAATGACATAATACTGTTCCTATGTCTGATGATAGAATGGATGATCAGACTCCATGGGCCGAATGACCTAATACTGTTTCTATGTCCGATGATAGAATGGAGGAGACTCCATGGGCCGAATGATATAATACTGTTCCTATGTCTGATGATAGAATGGAGGAGACTCCATGGGCCGAATGACATAATACTGTTCCTATGTCTGAAGATAGAATGGGGGATCAGACTCCATGGGCCGAATGACATAATACTGTTCCTATGTCTGATGATAGAATGGGGGATCAGACTCCATGGGCCGAATGACATAATACTGTTGCTATGTCTGATGATAGAATGGAGGATCAGACTCCATGGGCCGAATGACATAATACTGTCCCTATGTCTGATGATAGAATGGAGGATCAGACTCCATGAGCCGAATGACATAACACTGTTCCTATGTCTGATGATAGAATGGGGGATCAGACACCATGGGCCGAATGACATAATACTGTTCCTATGTCTGATGATAGAATGGGGGATCAGACTCCATTGGCCGAATGACATAATTCTGTTCCTATGTCTGATGATAGAATCGAGGATCAGACACCATGGGCCGAATGACATAATACTGTTCCTATGTCTGATGATAGAATGGGGGATCAGACTCCATTGGCCGAATGACATAATACTGTTCCTATGTCTGATGATAGAATGGAGGATCAGACTCCATGGGGCTAATGACATAATACTGTTCCTGTGTCTGATGATAGAATGGAGGAGACTCCATGGGCCGAATGACATAATACTGTTCCTATGTCTGATGATAGAATGGAGGATCAGACTCCATGGGCCGAATGACATAATACTGTTCCTATGTCTGATGATAGAATGGAGGTGCAGTCTCCATGGGCCTAATGACATAATACTGTTACTATGTCTGATGATAGAATGGAGGAGAATACATGGGCCGAATGACATAATACTGTTCCTGTGTCTGATGAAAGAATGGAGGATCAGACTTCATGGGCCGAATGACATAATACTGTTCCTATGTCTGATGATAGAATGGAGGATCAGACTCCAGGGGCAGAATGACATAATACTGTTCCTATGTCTGATGATAGAATGGGGGATCAGACTCCATGGGCCGAATGACATAATTCTGTTCCTATGTCTGATGATAGAATGGAGGTGCAGACTCCATGGGCCTAATGACATAATACTGTTCCTATGTCTGATGATAGAATGGAGGAGACTCCATGGGCCGAATGACATAATACTGTTCCTGTGTATGATGATAGAATGGAGGATCAGACTCCATGGGCCGAATGACATAATACTGTTCCTATGTCTGATGATAGAATGGGGGATCAGACTCCATTGGCCGAATGACATAATACTGTTCCTATGTCTGATGATAGAATGGAGGAGACTCCATGGGCCGAATGACATAATACTGTTTCTATGTCTGATGATAGAATGGAGGAGACTCCATGGGCCGAATGATATAATACTGTTCCTATGTCTGATGATAGAATGGAGGAGACTCCATGGGCCGAATGACATAATACTGTTCCTATGTCTGAAGATAGAATGGGGGATCAGACTCCATGGGCCGAATGACATAATACTGTTCCTATGTCTGATGATAGAATGGAGGATCAGACTCCATGGGCCGAATGACATAATACTGTTAATATCTCTGATGATAGAATGGAGGATCAGACTCCATGGGCCGAATGACATAATACTGTTCCTATGTCTGATGATAGAATGGAGGATCAGACTCCATGGGCCGAATGACATAATACTGTTCCTATGTCTGATGATAGAATGGAGGATCAGACTCCATGGGCCGAATGACATAACACTGTTCCTATGTCTGATGATAGAATGGGGGATCAGACTGCATGGGCCGAATGACATAATACTGTTCCTATGTCTGATGATAGAATCGAGGATCAGACACCATGGGCCGAATGACATAATACTGTTCCTATGTCTGATGATAGAATGGGGGATCAGACTCCATTGGCCGAATGACATAATACTGTTCCTATGTCTGATGATAGAATGGAGGATCAGACTCCATGGGCCGAATGACATAATACTGTTCCTGTGTCTGATGACAGAATGGAGCAGACTCCATGGGCCGACTGACATAATACTGTTCCTATGTCTGATGATAGAATGGAGGATCAGACTCCGTGGGCCTAATGACATAATACTATTCCTACGTCTGATGATAGAATGGAGGTGCAGTCTCCATGGGCCGAATGACATAATACTGTTCCTGTGTCTGATGAAAGAATGGAGGATCAGACTTCATGGGCCGAATGACATAATACTGTTCCTATGTCTGATGACAGAATGGGGGATCAGACTCCATGGGCCGAATGACATAATACTGTTCCTATGTCTGATGATAGAATGGAGGATCAGACTCCATGGGCCTAATGACATAATACTGTTCCTATGTCTGATGATAGAATGGGGCGTCAGACTCCATGGGCCGAATGACATAATACTGTTCCTATGTCTGATGATAGAATGGGGCGTCAGACTCCATGGGCCGAATGACATAATACTGTTCCTGTGTCTGATGATAGAATGGAGGATCAGACACCATGGGCCGAATGACATGACACTGTTCCTATGTCTGATGATAGAATGAAGGAGAATCCATGGGCCGAATAAATAATACTGTTCCTATGTCTGATGATAGAATGGAGGGTCAGACTCCATGGGCAGAATGAAATAATAATGTTCCGATGTCTGATGATAGAATGGAGGATCAGACTCCATGGGCAGAATGCCATAATACTGTTCCTATGTCTGATGATAGAATGGAGGATCAGACTCCAGGGGCAGAATGACATAATACTGTTCCTATGTCTGATGATAGAATGGGGGATCAGACTCCATGGGCCGAATGACATAATTCTGTTCCTATGTCTGATGATAGAATGGGGGATCAGACTCCATGGGCAGAATGACATAATACTGTTCCTATGTCTGATAATAGAATGGGGCATCAGACTCCATGGGCCGAATGACATAATACTGTCCCTATGTCTGATGATAGAATGGAGGAGCAGACTCCATGGGCCGAATGACATAACACTGTTCCTATGTCTGATGATAGAATGGGGGATCAGACACCATGGGCCGAATGCCATAATACTGTTCCTATGTCTGATGATAGAATGGTGGAGACTCCATGGGCCGAATGACATAATACTGTTCCTATGTCTGATGATAGAATGGAGGATCAGACTCCGTGGGCCTAATGACATAATACTATTCCTACGTCTGATGATAGAATGGAGGTGCAGTCTCCATGGGCCTAATGACATAATACTGTTACTATGTCTGATGATAGAATGGAGGAGAATACATGGGCCGAATGACATAATACTGTTCCTGTGTCTGATGAAAGAATGGAGGATCAGACTTCATGGGCCGAATGACATAATACTGTTCCTATGTCTGATGACAGAATGGGGGATCAGACTCCATGGGCCGAATGACATAATACTGTTCCTATGTCTGATGATAGAATGGAGGATCAGACTCCATTGGCCTAATGACATAATACTGTTCATATGTCTGATGATAGAATGTAGGAGACTCCATGGGCCGAATGACATAATACTGTTCCTGTGTCTGATGATAGAATGGAGGATCAGACTTCATGGGGCGAATGACATAATACTGTTCCTGTGTCTGATGATAGAATGGAGGATCAGACACCATGGGCCGAATGACATGACACTGTTCCTATGTCTGATGATAGAATGAAGGAGAATCCATGGGCCGAATAAATAATACTGTTCCTATGTCTGATGATAGAATGGAGGATCAGACTCCATGGGCAGAATGAAATAATAATGTTCCGATTTCTGATGACAGAATGGAGGATCAGACTCCATGGGCAGAATGACATAATACTGTTCCTATGTCTGATGATAGAATGGAGGATCAGACTCCAGGGGCAGAATGACATAATACTGTTCCTATGTCTGATGATAGAATGGGGGATCAGACTCCATGGGCCGAATGACATAATTCTGTTCCTATGTCTGATGATAGAATGGAGGTGCAGACTCCATGGGCCTAATGACATAATATTGTTCCAATGTCTGATGATAGAATGGAGGAGACTCCATGGGCCGAATGACATAATACTGTTCCTGTGTCTGATGATAGAATGGAGGATCAGACTCCATGGGCCGAATGACATAATACTGTTCCTATGTCTGATGATAGAATGGGGGATCAGACTCCATTGGCCGAATGACATAATACTGTTTCTATGTCTGATGATAGAATGGAGGAGACTCCATGGGCCGAATGATATAATACTGTTCCTATGGCTGATGATAGAATGGAGGATCAGACTCCGTGGGCCTAATGACATAATACTATTCCTACGTCTGATGATAGAATGGAGGTGCAGTCTCCATGGGCCGAATGACATAATACTGTTCCTGTGTCTGATGAAAGAATGGAGGATCAGACTTCATGGGCCGAATGACATAATACTGTTCCTATGTCTGATGACAGAATGGGGGATCAGACTCCATGGGCCGAATGACATAATACTGTTCCTATGTCTGATGATAGAATGGAGGATCAGACTCCATGGGCCTAATGACATAATACTGTTCCTATGTCTGATGATAGAATGGGGCGTCAGACTCCATGGGCCGAATGACATAATACTGTTCCTATGTCTGATGATAGAATGGGGCGTCAGACTCCATGGGCCGAATGACATAATACTGTTCCTGTGTCTGATGATAGAATGGAGGATCAGACACCATGGGCCGAATGACATGACACTGTTCCTATGTCTGATGATTGAATGAAGGAGAATCCATGGGCCGAATAAATAATACTGTTCCTATGTCTGATGATAGAATGGAAGATCAGACTCGATGGGCAGAATGAAATAATAATGTTCCGATGTCTGATGATAGAATGGAGGATCAGACTCCATGGGCAGAATGACATAATACTGTTCCTATGTCTGATGATAGAATGGAGGATCAGACTCCAGGGGCAGAATGACATAATACTGTTCCTATGTCTGATGATAGAATGGGGGATCAGACTCCATGGGCCGAATGACATAATACTGTTCCTATGTCTGATGATAGAATGGAGGATCAGACTCCATGGGCCGAATGATATAATAGATAGATAGATAGATAGATAGATAGATAGATACTTTATTCATCCCCATGGGGAAATTCAGCATTTTTTTCCAATGTCCCATACACTTGTTGTAGCAAAAACTCATTACATACAATACAATACTTAACTCAGTAATAATATGATATGCATCTAAATCACTAGCTCAAAAAGCATTAATAATAGCTTTAAAAAGTTCTTAAGTCCTGGCAGTTGAATTGTAAAGCCTAATGGCATTGGGGAGTATTGACCTCTTCATCCTGTCTGAGGAGCATTGCATCGACAGTAACCTGTCGCTGAAACTGCTTCTCTGTCTCTGGATGGTGCTATGTAGAGGATGTTCAGGGTTTTCCATAATTGACCGTAGCCTACTCAGCGCCCTTCGCTCAGCTACCGATGTTAAACTCTCCAGTACTTTGCCCACGACAGAGCCCGCCTTCCTTATCAGCTTATTAAGACGTGAGGCGTCCTTCTTCTTAATGCTTCCTCCCCAACACGCCACCACAAAGAAGAGGGCGCTCTCAACAACTGACCTATAGAACATCTTCAGCATCTCACTGCAGACATTGAATGACGCCAACCTTCTAAGGAAGTACAGTCGACTCTGTGCCTTCCTGCACAAGGCATCTGTGTTGGCAGTCCAGTCTAGCTTCTCGTCCAACTGTACTCCCAGATACTTGTAGGTCTTAACCTGCTCCACACACTCTCCATTAATGATCACTGGCTCCATGTGAGTCCTAGATCTCCTAAAGTCCACCACCATCTCCTTGGTCTTGGTGACATTGAGACGCAGGTAGTTTGAGTTGCACCATATCACAAAGTCCTGTATCAGTTTCCTATACTCCTCCTCCTGTCCATTCCTGACACACCCCACTATGGCCGTGTCATAATACTGTTCCTATGTCTGATGATAGAATGGAGGATCAGACTCCATGGGCCGAATGACATAACACTGTTCCTATGTCTGATGATAGAATGGGGGATCAGACACCATGGGCCGAATGACATAATACTGTTCCTATGTCTGATGATAGAATGGGGGATCAGACTCCATTGGCCGAATGACATAATTCTGTTCCTATGTCTGATGATAGAATCGAGGATCAGACACCATGGGCCGAATGACATAATACTGTTCCTATGTCTGATGATAGAATGGGGGATCAGACTCCATGGGCCGAATGACATAACACTGTTCCTATGTCTGATGATAGAATGGGGGATCAGACTGCATGGGCCGAATGACATAATACTGTTCCTATGTCTGATGATAGAATCGAGGATCAGACACCATGGGCCGAATGACATAATACTGTTCCTATGTATGATGATAGAATGGGGGATCAGACTCCATTGGCCGAATGACATAATACTGTTCCTATGTCTGATGATAGAATGGAGGATCAGACTCCATGGGCCGACTGACATAATACTGTTCCTATGTCTGATGATAGAATGGAGGATCAGACTCCGTGGGCCTAATGACATAATACTATTCCTACGTCTGATGATAGAATGGAGGTGCAGTCTCCATGGGCCGAATGACATAATACTGTTCCTGTGTCTGATGAAAGAATGGAGGATCAGACTTCATGGGCCGAATGACATAATACTGTTCCTATGTCTGATGACAGAATGGGGGATCAGACTCCATGGGCCGAATGACATAATACTGTTCCTATGTCTGATGATAGAATGGAGGATCAGACTCCATGGGCCTAATGACATAATACTGTTCCTATGTCTGATGATAGAATGGGGCGTCAGACTCCATGGGCCGAATGACATAATACTGTTCCTATGTCTGATGATAGAATGGGGCGTCAGACTCCATGGGCCGAATGACATAATACTGTTCCTGTGTCTGATGATAGAATGGAGGATCAGACACAATGGGCCGAATGACATGACACTGTTCCTATGTCTGATGATAGAATGAAGGAGAATCCATGGGCCGAATAAATAATACTGTTCCTATGTCTGATGATAGAATGGAAGATCAGACTCCATGGGCAGAATGAAATAATAATGTTCCGATGTCTGATGATAGAATGGAGGATCAGACTCCATGGGCAGAATGACATAATACTGTTCCTATGTCTGATGATAGAATGGAGGATCAGACTCCAGGGGCAGAATGACATAATACTGTTCCTATGTCTGATGATAGAATGTAGGATCAGACTCCATGGGCCGAATGATATAATACTGTTCCTATGTCTGATGATAGAATGGGGGATCAGACTCCATGGGCAGAATGACATAATACTGTTCCTATGTCTGATGATAGAATGGGGGATCAGACTCCATGGGCAGAATGACATAATACTGTTCCTAGGTCTGATGATAGAATGGATGATCAGACTCCATGGGCAGAATGACATAATACTGTTCCTATGTCTGATGATAGAATGGAGGTGCAGACTCCATGGGCCTAATGACAGAATACTGTTCCTATGTCTGATGATAGAATGGAGGAGACTCCATGGGCCGAATGACATAATACTGTTCCTGTGTCTGATGATGGAATGGAGGATCAGACTCCATGGGCCGAATGACATAATACTGTTCCTATGTCTGATGATAGAATGTGGGATCAGACTCCATTGGCCGAATGACATAATACTGTTCCTATGTCTGATGATAGAATGGAGGAGACTCCATGGGCCGCATGACATAATACTGTTTCTATGTCCGATGATAGAATGGAGGAGACTCCATGGGCCGAATGATATAATACTGTTCCTATGTCTGATGATAGAATGGAGGAGACTCCATGGGCCGAATGACATAATACTGTTCCTATGTCTGAAGATAGAATGGGGGATCAGACTCCATGGGCCGAATGACATAATACTGTTCCTATGTCTGATGATAGAATGGGGGATCAGACTCCATGGGCCGAATGACATAATACTGTTGCTATGTCTGATGATAGAATGGAGGATCAGACTCCATGGGCCGAATGACATAATACTGTCCCTATGTCTGATGATAGAATGGAGGATCAGACTCCATGAGCCGAATGACATAACACTGTTCCTATGTCTGATGATAGAATGGGGGATCAGACTCCATTGGCCGAATGACATAATTCTGTTCCTATGTCTGATGATAGAATCGAGGATCAGACACCATGGGCCGAATGACATAATACTGTTCCTATGTCTGATGATAGAATGGGGGATCAGACTCCATTGGCCGAATGACATAATACTGTTCCTATGTCTGATGATAGAATGGAGGATCAGACTCCATGGGGCTAATGACATAATACTGTTCCTGTGTCTGATGATAGAATGGAGGATACTCCATGGGCCGAATGACATAATACTGTTCCTATGTCTGATGATAGAATGGAGGATCAGACTCCATGGGCCGAATGACATAATACTGTTCCTATGTCTGATGATAGAATGGAGGTGCAGTCTCCATGGGCCTAATGACATAATACTGTTACTATGTCTGATGATAGAATGGAGGAGAATACATGGGCCGAATGACATAATACTGTTCCTGTGTCTGATGAAAGAATGGAGGGTCAGACTTCATGGGCCGAATGACATAATACTGTTCCTATGTCTGATGATAGAATGGAGGATCAGACTCCAGGGGCAGAATGACATAATACTGTTCCTATGTCTGATGATAGAATGGGGGATCAGACTCCATGGGCCGAATGACATAATTCTGTTCCTATGTCTGATGATAGAATGGAGGTGCAGACTCCATGGGCCTAATGACATAATACTGTTCCTATGTCTGATGATAGAATGGAGGAGACTCCATGGGCCGAATGACATAATACTGTTCCTGTGTATGATGATAGAATGGAGGATCAGACTCCATGGGCCGAATGACATAATACTGTTCCTATGTCTGATGATAGAATGGGGGATCAGACTCCATTGGCCGAATGACATAATACTGTTCCTATGTCTGATGATAGAATGGAGGAGACTCCATGGGCCGAATGACATAATACTGTTTCTATGTCTGATGATAGAATGGAGGAGACTCCATGGGCCGAATGATATAATACTGTTCCTATGTCTGATGATAGAATGGAGGAGACTCCATGGGCCGAATGACATAATACTGTTCCTATGTCTGAAGATAGAATGGGGGATCAGACTCCATGGGCCGAATGACATAATACTGTTCCTATGTCTGATGACAGAATGGAGGATCAGACTCCATGGGCCGAATGACATAATACTGTTAATATCTCTGATGATAGAATGGAGGATCAGAACCAATGGGCCGAATGACATAATACTGTTCCTATGTCTGATGATAGAATGGAGGATCAGACTCCATGGGCCGAATGACATAATACTGTTCCTATGTCTGATGATAGAATGGAGGATCAGACTCCATGGGCCGAATGACATAACACTGTTCCTATGTCTGATGATAGAATGGGGGATCAGACTGCATGGGCCGAATGACATAATACTGTTCCTATGTCTGATGATAGAATCGAGGATCAGACACCATGGGCCGAATGACATAATACTGTTCCTATGTCTGATGATAGAATGGGGGATCAGACTCCATTGGCCGAATGACATAATACTGTTCCTATGTCTGATGATAGAATGGAGGATCAGACTCCATGGGCCGAATGGCATAATACTGTTCCTGTGTCTGATGACAGAATGGAGCAGACGCCATGGGCCGACTGACATAATACTGTTCCTATGTCTGATGATAGAATGGAGGATCAGACTCCGTGGGCCTAATGACATAATACTATTCCTACGTCTGATGATAGAATGGAGGTGCAGTCTCCATGGGCCGAATGACATAATACTGTTCCTGTGTCTGATGAAAGAATGGAGGATCAGACTTCATGGGCCGAATGACATAATACTGTTCCTATGTCTGATGACAGAATGGGGGATCAGACTCCATGGGCCGAATGACATAATACTGTTCCTATGTCTGATGATAGAATGGAGGATCAGACTCCATGGGCCTAATGACATAATACTGTTCCTATGTCTGATGATAGAATGGGGCGTCAGACTCCATGGGCCGAATGACATAATACTGTTCCTATGTCTGATGATAGAATGGGGCGTCAGACTCCATGGGCCGAATGACATAATACTGTTCCTGTGTCTGATGATAGAATGGAGGATCAGACACCATGGGCCGAATGACATGACACTGTTCCTATGTCTGATGATAGAATGAAGGAGAATCCATGGGCCGAATAAATAATACTGTTCCTATGTCTGATGATAGAATGGAGGATCAGACTCCATGGGCAGAATGAAATAATAATGTTCCGATGTCTGATGATAGAATGGAGGATCAGACTCCATGGGCAGAATGCCATAATACTGTTCCTATGTCTGATGATAGAATGGAGGATCAGACTCCAGGGGCAGAATGACATAATACTGTTCCTATGTCTGATGATAGAATGGGGGATCAGACTCCATGGGCCGAATGACATAATTCTGTTCCTATGTCTGATGATAGAATGGGGGATCAGACTCCATGGGCAGAATGACATAATACTGTTCCTATGTCTGATGATAGAATGGAGGATCAGACTCCATGGGCAGAATGACATAATACTGTTCCTATGTCTGATAATAGAATGGGGCATCAGACTCCATGGGCCGAATGACATAATACTGTCCCTATGTCTGATGATAGAATGGAGGAGCAGACTCCATGGGCCGAATGACATAACACTGTTCCTATGTCTGATGATAGAATGGGGGATCAGACACCATGGGCCGAATGACATAATACTGTTCCTATGTCTGATGATAGAATGGGGGATCAGACTCCATGGGCCGAATGACATAATTCTGTTCCTATGTCTGATGATAGAATCGAGGATCAGACACCATGGGCCGAATGACATAATACTGTTCCTATGTCAGATGATAGAATGGGGGATCAGACGCCATTGGCCGAATGACATAATACTGTTCCTATGTCTGATGATAGAATGGAGGATCAGACTCCATGGGGCTAATGACATAATACTGTTCCTGTGTCTGATGATAGAATGGAGGAGACTCCATGGGCCGAATGACATAATACTGTTCCTATGTCTGATGATAGAATGGAGGAGACTCCATGGGCCGAATGACATAATACTGTTCCTATGTCTGATGATAGAATGGAGGTGCAGACTCCATGGCCGAATGACATAATACTGTTCCTATATCTGATGATAGAATGGGGGATCAGACTCCAGTGGCCGAATGACATAATACTGTTCCTATATCTGATGATAGAATGGTGGAGACTCCATGGGCCGAATGACATAATACTGTTCCTATGTCTGATGATAGAATGGAGGATCAGACTCCGTGGGCCTAATGACATAATACTATTCCTACGTCTGATGATAGAATGGAGGTGCAGTCTCCATGGGCCTAATGACATAATACTGTTACTATGTCTGATGATAGAATGGAGGAGAATACATGGGCCGAATGACATAATACTGTTCCTGTGTCTGATGAAAGAATGGAGGATCAGACTTCATGGGCCGAATGACATAATACTGTTCCTATGTCTGATGACAGAATGGGGGATCAGACTCCATGGGCCGAATGACATAATACTGTTCCTATGTCTGATGATAGAATGGAGGATCAGACTCCATTGGCCTAATGACATAATACTGTTCATATGTCTGATGATAGAATGTAGGAGACTCCATGGGCCGAATGACATAATACTGTTCCTGTGTCTGATGATAGAATGGAGGATCAGACTTCATGGGGCGAATGACATAATACTGTTCCTGTGTCTGATGATAGAATGGAGGATCAGACACCATGGGCCGAATGACATGACACTGTTCCTATGTCTGATGATAGAATGAAGGAGAATCCATGGGCCGAATAAATAATACTGTTCCTATGTCTGATGATAGAATGGAGGATCAGACTCCATGGGCAGAATGAAATAATAATGTTCCGATTTCTGATGACAGAATGGAGGATCAGACTCCATGGGCAGAATGACATAATACTGTTCCTATGTCTGATGATAGAATGGAGGATCAGACTCCAGGGGCAGAATGACATAATACTGTTCCTATGTCTGATGATAGAATGGAGGATCAGACTCCATGGGCCGAATGACATAATACTGTTCCTGTGTCTGATGACAGAATGGAGCAGACTCCATGGGCCGACTGACATAATACTGTTCCTATGTCTGATGATAGAATGGAGGATCAGACTCCGTGGGCCTAATGACATAATACTATTCCTACGTCTGATGATAGAATGGAGGTGCAGTCTCCATGGGCCGAATGACATAATACTGTTCCTGTGTCTGATGAAAGAATGGAGGATCAGACTTCATGGGCCGAATGACATAATACTGTTCCTATGTCTGATGACAGAATGGGGGATCAGACTCCATGGGCCGAATGACATAATACTGTTCCTATGTCTGATGATAGAATGGAGGATCAGACTCCATGGGCCTAATGACATAATACTGTTCCTATGTCTGATGATAGAATGGGGCGTCAGACTCCATGGGCCGAATGACATAATACTGTTCCTATGTCTGATGATAGAATGGGGCGTCAGACTCCATGGGCCGAATGACATAATACTGTTCCTGTGTCTGATGATAGAATGGAGGATCAGACACCATGGGCCGAAAGACATGACACTGTTCCTATGTCTGATGATAGAATGAAGGAGAATCCATGGGCCGAATAAATAATACTGTTCCTATGTCTGATGATAGAATGGAGGATCAGACTCCATGGGCAGAATGAAATAATAATGTTCCGATGTCTGATGATAGAATGGAGGATCAGACTCCATGGGCAGAATGCCATAATACTGTTCCTATGTCTGATGATAGAATGGAGGATCAGACTCCAGGGGCAGAATGACATAATACTGTTCCTATGTCTGATGATAGAATGGGGGATCAGACTCCATGGGCCGAATGACATAATTCTGTTCCTATGTCTGATGATAGAATGGGGGATCAGACTCCATGGGCAGAATGACATAATACTGTTCCTATGTCTGATAATAGAATGGGGCATCAGACTCCATGGGCCGAATGACATAATACTGTCCCTATGTCTGATGATAGAATGGAGGAGCAGACTCCATGGGCCGAATGACATAACACTGTTCCTATGTCTGATGATAGAATGGGGGATCAGACACCATGGGCCGAATGCCATAATACTGTTCCTATGTCTGATGATAGAATGGTGGAGACTCCATGGGCCGAATGACATAATACTGTTCCTATGTCTGATGATAGAATGGAGGATCAGACTCCGTGGGCCTAATGACATAATACTATTCCTACGTCTGATGATAGAATGGAGGTGCAGTCTCCATGGGCCTAATGACATAATACTGTTACTATGTCTGATGATAGAATGGAGGAGAATACATGGGCCGAATGACATAATACTGTTCCTGTGTCTGATGAAAGAATGGAGGATCAGACTTCATGGGCCGAATGACATAATACTGTTCCTATGTCTGATGACAGAATGGGGGATCAGACTCCATGGGCCGAATGACATAATACTGTTCCTATGTCTGATGATAGAATGGAGGATCAGACTCCATTGGCCTAATGACATAATACTGTTCATATGTCTGATGATAGAATGTAGGAGACTCCATGGGCCGAATGACATAATACTGTTCCTGTGTCTGATGATAGAATGGAGGATCAGACTTCATGGGGCGAATGACATAATACTGTTCCTGTGTCTGATGATAGAATGGAGGATCAGACACCATGGGCCGAATGACATGACACTGTTCCTATGTCTGATGATAGAATGAAGGAGAATCCATGGGCCGAATAAATAATACTGTTCCTATGTCTGATGATAGAATGGAGGATCAGACTCCATGGGCAGAATGAAATAATAATGTTCCGATTTCTGATGACAGAATGGAGGATCAGACTCCATGGGCAGAATGACATAATACTGTTCCTATGTCTGATGATAGAATGGAGGATCAGACTCCAGGGGCAGAATGACATAATACTGTTCCTATGTCTGATGATAGAATGGGGGATCAGACTCCATGGGCCGAATGACATAATTCTGTTCCTATGTCTGATGATAGAATGGAGGTGCAGACTCCATGGGCCTAATGACATAATACTGTTCCAATGTCTGATGATAGAATGGAGGAGACTCCATGGGCCGAATGACATAATACTGTTCCTGTGTCTGATGATAGAATGGAGGATCAGACTCCATGGGCCGAATGACATAATACTGTTCCTATGTCTGATGATAGAATGGGGGATCAGACTCCATTGGCCGAATGACATAATACTGTTTCTATGTCTGATGATAGAATGGAGGAGACTCCATGGGCCGAATGATATAATACTGTTCCTATGGCTGATGATAGAATGGAGGATCAGACTCCGTGGGCCTAATGACATAATACTATTCCTACGTCTGATGATAGAATGGAGGTGCAGTCTCCATGGGCCGAATGACATAATACTGTTCCTGTGTCTGATGAAAGAATGGAGGATCAGACTTCATGGGCCGAATGACATAATACTGTTCCTATGTCTGATGACAGAATGGGGGATCAGACTCCATGGGCCGAATGACATAATACTGTTCCTATGTCTGATGATAGAATGGAGGATCAGACTCCATGGGCCTAATGACATAATACTGTTCCTATGTCTGATGATAGAATGGGGCGTCAGACTCCATGGGCCGAATGACATAATACTGTTCCTATGTCTGATGATAGAATGGGGCGTCAGACTCCATGGGCCGAATGACATAATACTGTTCCTGTGTCTGATGATAGAATGGAGGATCAGACACCATGGGCCGAATGACATGACACTGTTCCTATGTCTGATGATTGAATGAAGGAGAATCC
This sequence comes from Hemitrygon akajei, assembly GCF_048418815.1. NCBI lineage: Eukaryota > Metazoa > Chordata > Chondrichthyes > Myliobatiformes > Dasyatidae > Hemitrygon > Hemitrygon akajei. The sequence goes on from NC_133151.1 coordinate 46,672,493, forward strand.
ATGGGCCGAATAAATAATACTGTTCCTATGTCTGATGATAGAATGGAAGATCAGACTCGATGGGCAGAATGAAATAATAATGTTCCGATGTCTGATGATAGAATGGAGGATCAGACTCCATGGGCAGAATGACATAATACTGTTCCTATGTCTGATGATAGAATGGAGGATCAGACTCCAGGGGCAGAATGACATAATACTGTTCCTATGTCTGATGATAGAATGGGGGATCAGACTCCATGGGCCGAATGACATAATACTGTTCCTATGTCTGATGATAGAATGGAGGATCAGACTCCATGGGCCGAATGATATAATAGATAGATAGATAGATAGATAGATAGATAGATACTTTATTCATCCCCATGGGGAAATTCAGCATTTTTTTCCAATGTCCCATACACTTGTTGTAGCAAAAACTCATTACATACAATACAATACTTAACTCAGTAATAATATGATATGCAACTAAATCACTAGCTCAAAAAGCATTAATAATAGCTTTAAAAAGTTCTTAAGTCCTGGCAGTTGAATTGTAAAGCCTAATGGCATTGGGGAGTATTGACCTCTTCATCCTGTCTGAGGAGCATTGCATCGACAGTAACCTGTCGCTGAAACTGCTTCTCTGTCTCTGGATGGTGCTATGTAGAGGATGTTCAGGGTTTTCCATAATTGACCGTAGCCTACTCAGCGCCCTTCGCTCAGCTACCGATGTTAAACTCTCCAGTACTTTGCCCACGACAGAGCCCGCCTTCCTTATCAGCTTATTAAGACGTGAGGCGTCCTTCTTCTTAATGCTTCCTCCCCAACACGTCACCACAAAGAAGAGGGCGCTCTCAACAACTGACCTATAGAACATCTTCAGCATCTCACTGCACACATTGAATGACGCCAACCTTCTAAGGAAGTACAGTCGACTCTGTGCCTTCCTGCACAAGGCATCTGTGTTGGCAGTCCAGTCTAGCTTCTCGTCCAACTGTACTCCCAGATACTTGTAGGTCTTAACCTGCTCCACACACTCTCCATTAATGATCACTGGCTCCATGTGAGTCCTAGATCTCCTAAAGTCCACCACCATCTCCTTGGTCTTGGTGACATTGAGACGCAGGTAGTTTGAGTTGCACCATATCACAAAGTCCTGTATCAGTTTCCTATACTCCTCCTCCTGTCCATTCCTGACACACCCCACTATGGCCGTGTCATAATACTGTTCCTATGTCTGATGATAGAATGGAGGATCAGACTCCATGGGCCGAATGACATAACACTGTTCCTATGTCTGATGATAGAATGGGGGATCAGACACCATGGGCCGAATGACATAATACTGTTCCTATGTCTGATGATAGAATGGGGGATCAGACTCCATTGGCCGAATGACATAATTCTGTTCCTATGTCTGATGATAGAATCGAGGATCAGACACCATGGGCCGAATGACATAATACTGTTCCTATGTCTGATGATAGAATGGGGGATCAGACTCCATGGGCCGAATGACATAACACTGTTCCTATGTCTGATGATAGAATGGGGGATCAGACTGCATGGGCCGAATGACATAATACTGTTCCTATGTCTGATGATAGAATCGAGGATCAGACACCATGGGCCGAATGACATAATACTGTTCCTATGTATGATGATAGAATGGGGGATCAGACTCCATTGGCCGAATGACATAATACTGTTCCTATGTCTGATGATAGAATGGAGGATCAGACTCCATGGGCCGAATGACATAATACTGTTCCTGTGTCTGATGACAGAATGGAGCAGACTCCATGGGCCGACTGACATAATACTGTTCCTATGTCTGATGATAGAATGGAGGATCAGACTCCGTGGGCCTAATGACATAATACTATTCCTACGTCTGATGATAGAATGGAGGTGCAGTCTCCATGGGCCGAATGACATAATACTGTTCCTGTGTCTGATGAAAGAATGGAGGATCAGACTTCATGGGCCGAATGACATAATACTGTTCCTATGTCTGATGACAGAATGGGGGATCAGACTCCATGGGCCGAATGACATAATACTGTTCCTATGTCTGATGATAGAATGGAGGATCAGACTCCATGGGCCTAATGACATAATACTGTTCCTATGTCTGATGATAGAATGGGGCGTCAGACTCCATGGGCCGAATGACATAATACTGTTCCTATGTCTGATGATAGAATGGGGCGTCAGACTCCATGGGCCGAATGACATAATACTGTTCCTGTGTCTGATGATAGAATGGAGGATCAGACACAATGGGCCGAATGACATGACACTGTTCCTATGTCTGATGATAGAATGAAGGAGAATCCATGGGCCGAATAAATAATACTGTTCCTATGTCTGATGATAGAATGGAAGATCAGACTCCATGGGCAGAATGAAATAATAATGTTCCGATGTCTGATGATAGAATGGAGGATCAGACTCCATGGGCAGAATGACATAATACTGTTCCTATGTCTGATGATAGAATGGAGGATCAGACTCCAGGGGCAGAATGACATAATACTGTTCCTATGTCTGATGATAGAATGGGGGATCAGACTCCATGGGCCGAATGACATAATACTGTTCCTATGTCTGATGATAGAATGTAGGATCAGACTCCATGGGCCGAATGATATAATACTGTTCCTATGTCTGATGATAGAATGGGGGATCAGACTCCATGGGCAGAATGACATAATACTGTTCCTATGTCTGATGATAGAATGGGGGATCAGACTCCATGGGCAGAATGACATAATACTGTTCCTAGGTCTGATGATAGAATGGATGATCAGACTCCATGGGCAGAATGACATAATACTGTTCCTATGTCTGATGATAGAATGGAGGTGCAGACTCCATGGGCCTAATGACAGAATACTGTTCCTATGTCTGATGATAGAATGGAGGAGACTCCATGGGCCGAATGACATAATACTGTTCCTGTGTCTGATGATGGAATGGAGGATCAGACTCCATGGGCCGAATGACATAATACTGTTCCTATGTCTGATGATAGAATGGGGGATCAGACTCCATTGGCCGAATGACATAATACTGTTCCTATGTCTGATGATAGAATGGAGGAGACTCCATGGGCCGCATGACATAATACTGTTTCTATGTCCGATGATAGAATGGAGGAGACTCCATGGGCCGAATGATATAATACTGTTCCTATGTCTGATGATAGAATGGAGGAGACTCCATGGGCCGAATGACATAATACTGTTCCTATGTCTGAAGATAGAATGGGGGATCAGACTCCATGGGCCGAATGACATAATACTGTTCCTATGTCTGATGATAGAATGGGGGATCAGACTCCATGGGCCGAATGACATAATACTGTTGCTATGTCTGATGATAGAATGGAGGATCAGACTCCATGGGCCGAATGACATAATACTGTCCCTATGTCTGATGATAGAATGGAGGATCAGACTCCATGAGCCGAATGACATAACACTGTTCCTATGTCTGATGATAGAATGGGGGATCAGACTCCATTGGCCGAATGACATAATTCTGTTCCTATGTCTGATGATAGAATCGAGGATCAGACACCATGGGCCATATGACATAATACTGTTCCTATGTCTGATGATAGAATGGGGGATCAGACTCCATTGGCCGAATGACATAATACTGTTCCTATGTCTGATGATAGAATGGAGGATCAGACTCCATGGGGCTAATGACATAATACTGTTCCTGTGTCTGATGATAGAATGGAGGATACTCCATGGGCCGAATGACATAATACTGTTCCTATGTCTGATGATAGAATGGAGGATCAGACTCCATGGGCCGAATGACATAATACTGTTCCTATGTCTGATGATAGAATGGAGGTGCAGTCTCCATGGGCCTAATGACATAATACTGTTACTATGTCTGATGATAGAATGGAGGAGAATACATGGGCCGAATGACATAATACTGTTCCTGTGTCTGATGAAAGAATGGAGGGTCAGACTTCATGGGCCGAATGACATAATACTGTTCCTATGTCTGATGATAGAATGAAGGATCAGACTCCAGGGGCAGAATGACATAATACTGTTCCTATGTCTGATGATAGAATGGGGGATCAGACTCCATGGGCCGAATGACATAATTCTGTTCCTATGTCTGATGATAGAATGGAGGTGCAGACTCCATGGGCCTAATGACATAATACTGTTCCTATGTCTGATGATAGAATGGAGGAGACTCCATGGGCCGAATGACATAATACTGTTCCTGTGTATGATGATAGAATGGAGGATCAGACTCCATGGGCCGAATGACATAATACTGTTCCTATGTCTGATGATAGAATGGGGGATCAGACTCCATTGGCCGAATGACATAATTCTGTTCCTATGTCTGATGATAGAATCGAGGATCAGACACCATGGGCCGAATGACATAATACTGTTCCTATGTCTGATGATAGAATGGGGGATCAGACTCCATGGGCCGAATGACATAACACTGTTCCTATGTCTGATGATAGAATGGGGGATCAGACTGCATGGGCCGAATGACATAATACTGTTCCTATGTCTGATGATAGAATCGAGGATCAGACACCATGGGCCGAATGACATAATACTGTTCCTATGTATGATGATAGAATGGGGGATCAGACTCCATTGGCCGAATGACATAATACTGTTCCTATGTCTGATGATAGAATGGAGGATCAGACTCCATGGGCCGAATGACATAATACTGTTCCTGTGTCTGATGACAGAATGGAGCAGACTCCATGGGCCGACTGACATAATACTGTTCCTATGTCTGATGATAGAATGGAGGATCAGACTCCGTGGGCCTAATGACATAATACTATTCCTACGTCTGATGATAGAATGGAGGTGCAGTCTCCATGGGCCGAATGACATAATACTGTTCCTGTGTCTGATGAAAGAATGGAGGATCAGACTTCATGGGCCGAATGACATAATACTGTTCCTATGTCTGATGACAGAATGGGGGATCAGACTCCATGGGCCGAATGACATAATACTGTTCCTATGTCTGATGATAGAATGGAGGATCAGACTCCATGGGCCTAATGACATAATACTGTTCCTATGTCTGATGATAGAATGGGGCGTCAGACTCCATGGGCCGAATGACATAATACTGTTCCTATGTCTGATGATAGAATGGGGCGTCAGACTCCATGGGCCGAATGACATAATACTGTTCCTGTGTCTGATGATAGAATGGAGGATCAGACACAATGGGCCGAATGACATGACACTGTTCCTATGTCTGATGATAGAATGAAGGAGAATCCATGGGCCGAATAAATAATACTGTTCCTATGTCTGATGATAGAATGGAAGATCAGACTCCATGGGCAGAATGAAATAATAATGTTCCGATGTCTGATGATAGAATGGAGGATCAGACTCCATGGGCAGAATGACATAATACTGTTCCTATGTCTGATGATAGAATGGAGGATCAGACTCCAGGGGCAGAATGACATAATACTGTTCCTATGTCTGATGATAGAATGGGGGATCAGACTCCATGGGCCGAATGACATAATACTGTTCCTATGTCTGATGATAGAATGTAGGATCAGACTCCATGGGCCGAATGATATAATACTGTTCCTATGTCTGATGATAGAATGGGGGATCAGACTCCATGGGCAGAATGACATAATACTGTTCCTATGTCTGATGATAGAATGGGGGATCAGACTCCATGGGCAGAATGACATAATACTGTTCCTAGGTCTGATGATAGAATGGATGATCAGACTCCATGGGCAGAATGACATAATACTGTTCCTATGTCTGATGATAGAATGGAGGTGCAGACTCCATGGGCCTAATGACAGAATACTGTTCCTATGTCTGATGATAGAATGGAGGAGACTCCATGGGCCGAATGACATAATACTGTTCCTGTGTCTGATGATGGAATGGAGGATCAGACTCCATGGGCCGAATGACATAATACTGTTCCTATGTCTGATGATAGAATGGGGGATCAGACTCCATTGGCCGAATGACATAATACTGTTCCTATGTCTGATGATAGAATGGAGGAGACTCCATGGGCCGCATGACATAATACTGTTTCTATGTCCGATGATAGAATGGAGGAGACTCCATGGGCCGAATGATATAATACTGTTCCTATGTCTGATGATAGAATGGAGGAGACTCCATGGGCCGAATGACATAATACTGTTCCTATGTCTGAAGATAGAATGGGGGATCAGACTCCATGGGCCGAATGACATAATACTGTTCCTATGTCTGATGATAGAATGGGGGATCAGACTCCATGGGCCGAATGACATAATACTGTTGCTATGTCTGATGATAGAATGGAGGATCAGACTCCATGGGCCGAATGACATAATACTGTCCCTATGTCTGATGATAGAATGGAGGATCAGACTCCATGAGCCGAATGACATAACACTGTTCCTATGTCTGATGATAGAATGGGGGATCAGACTCCATTGGCCGAATGACATAATTCTGTTCCTATGTCTGATGATAGAATCGAGGATCAGACACCATGGGCCATATGACATAATACTGTTCCTATGTCTGATGATAGAATGGGGGATCAGACTCCATTGGCCGAATGACATAATACTGTTCCTATGTCTGATGATAGAATGGAGGATCAGACTCCATGGGGCTAATGACATAATACTGTTCCTGTGTCTGATGATAGAATGGAGGATACTCCATGGGCCGAATGACATAATACTGTTCCTATGTCTGATGATAGAATGGAGGATCAGACTCCATGGGCCGAATGACATAATACTGTTCCTATGTCTGATGATAGAATGGAGGTGCAGTCTCCATGGGCCTAATGACATAATACTGTTACTATGTCTGATGATAGAATGGAGGAGAATACATGGGCCGAATGACATAATACTGTTCCTGTGTCTGATGAAAGAATGGAGGGTCAGACTTCATGGGCCGAATGACATAATACTGTTCCTATGTCTGATGATAGAATGAAGGATCAGACTCCAGGGGCAGAATGACATAATACTGTTCCTATGTCTGATGATAGAATGGGGGATCAGACTCCATGGGCCGAATGACATAATTCTGTTCCTATGTCTGATGATAGAATGGAGGTGCAGACTCCATGGGCCTAATGACATAATACTGTTCCTATGTCTGATGATAGAATGGAGGAGACTCCATGGGCCGAATGACATAATACTGTTCCTGTGTATGATGATAGAATGGAGGATCAGACTCCATGGGCCGAATGACATAATACTGTTCCTATGTCTGATGATAGAATGGGGGATCAGACTCCATTGGCCGAATGACATAATTCTGTTCCTATGTCTGATGATAGAATCGAGGATCAGACACCATGGGCCGAATGACATAATACTGTTCCTATGTCTGATGATAGAATGGGGGATCAGACTCCATGGGCCGAATGACATAACACTGTTCCTATGTCTGATGATAGAATGGGGGATCAGACTGCATGGGCCGAATGACATAATACTGTTCCTATGTCTGATGATAGAATCGAGGATCAGACACCATGGGCCGAATGACATAATACTGTTCCTATGTATGATGATAGAATGGGGGATCAGACTCCATTGGCCGAATGACATAATACTGTTCCTATGTCTGATGATAGAATGGAGGATCAGACTCCATGGGCCGAATGACATAATACTGTTCCTGTGTCTGATGACAGAATGGAGCAGACTCCATGGGCCGACTGACATAATACTGTTCCTATGTCTGATGATAGAATGGAGGATCAGACTCCGTGGGCCTAATGACATAATACTATTCCTACGTCTGATGATAGAATGGAGGTGCAGTCTCCATGGGCCGAATGACATAATACTGTTCCTGTGTCTGATGAAAGAATGGAGGATCAGACTTCATGGGCCGAATGACATAATACTGTTCCTATGTCTGATGACAGAATGGGGGATCAGACTCCATGGGCCGAATGACATAATACTGTTCCTATGTCTGATGATAGAATGGAGGATCAGACTCCATGGGCCTAATGACATAATACTGTTCCTATGTCTGATGATAGAATGGGGCGTCAGACTCCATGGGCCGAATGACATAATACTGTTCCTATGTCTGATGATAGAATGGGGCGTCAGACTCCATGGGCCGAATGACATAATACTGTTCCTGTGTCTGATGATAGAATGGAGGATCAGACACAATGGGCCGAATGACATGACACTGTTCCTATGTCTGATGATAGAATGAAGGAGAATCCATGGGCCGAATAAATAATACTGTTCCTATGTCTGATGATAGAATGGAAGATCAGACTCCATGGGCAGAATGAAATAATAATGTTCCGATGTCTGATGATAGAATGGAGGATCAGACTCCATGGGCAGAATGACATAATACTGTTCCTATGTCTGATGATAGAATGGAGGATCAGACTCCAGGGGCAGAATGACATAATACTGTTCCTATGTCTGATGATAGAATGGGGGATCAGACTCCATGGGCCGAATGACATAATACTGTTCCTATGTCTGATGATAGAATGTAGGATCAGACTCCATGGGCCGAATGATATAATACTGTTCCTATGTCTGATGATAGAATGGGGGATCAGACTCCATGGGCAGAATGACATAATACTGTTCCTATGTCTGATGATAGAATGGGGGATCAGACTCCATGGGCAGAATGACATAATACTGTTCCTAGGTCTGATGATAGAATGGATGATCAGACTCCATGGGCAGAATGACATAATACTGTTCCTATGTCTGATGATAGAATGGAGGTGCAGACTCCATGGGCCTAATGACAGAATACTGTTCCTATGTCTGATGATAGAATGGAGGAGACTCCATGGGCCGAATGACATAATACTGTTCCTGTGTCTGATGATGGAATGGAGGATCAGACTCCATGGGCCGAATGACATAATACTGTTCCTATGTCTGATGATAGAATGGGGGATCAGACTCCATTGGCCGAATGACATAATACTGTTCCTATGTCTGATGATAGAATGGAGGAGACTCCATGGGCCGCATGACATAATACTGTTTCTATGTCCGATGATAGAATGGAGGAGACTCCATGGGCCGAATGATATAATACTGTTCCTATGTCTGATGATAGAATGGAGGATCAGACTCCATGAGCCGAATGACATAACACTGTTCCTATGTCTGATGATAGAATGGGGGATCAGACTCCATTGGCCGAATGACATAATTCTGTTCCTATGTCTGATGATAGAATCGAGGATCAGACACCATGGGCCATATGACATAATACTGTTCCTATGTCTGATGATAGAATGGGGGATCAGACTCCATTGGCCGAATGACATAATACTGTTCCTATGTCTGATGATAGAATGGAGGATCAGACTCCATGGGGCTAATGACATAATACTGTTCCTGTGTCTGATGATAGAATGGAGGATACTCCATGGGCCGAATGACATAATACTGTTCCTATGTCTGATGATAGAATGGAGGATCAGACTCCATGGGCCGAATGACATAATACTGTTCCTATGTCTGATGATAGAATGGAGGTGCAGTCTCCATGGGCCTAATGACATAATACTGTTACTATGTCTGATGATAGAATGGAGGAGAATACATGGGCCGAATGACATAATACTGTTCCTGTGTCTGATGAAAGAATGGAGGGTCAGACTTCATGGGCCGAATGACATAATACTGTTCCTATGTCTGATGATAGAATGGAGGATCAGACTCCAGGGGCAGAATGACATAATACTGTTCCTATGTCTGATGATAGAATGGGGGATCAGACTCCATGGGCCGAATGACATAATTCTGTTCCTATGTCTGATGATAGAATGGAGGTGCAGACTCCATGGGCCTAATGACATAATACTGTTCCTATGTCTGATGATAGAATGGAGGAGACTCCATGGGCCGAATGACATAATACTGTTCCTGTGTATGATGATAGAATGGAGGATCAGACTCCATGGGCCGAATGACATAATACTGTTCCTATGTCTGATGATAGAATGGGGGATCAGACTCCATTGGCCGAATGACATAATACTGTTCCTATGTCTGATGATAGAATGGAGGAGACTCCATGGGCCGAATGACATAATACTGTTTCTATGTCTGATGATAGAATGGAGGAGACTCCATGGGCCGAATGATATAATACTGTTCCTATGTCTGATGATAGAATGGAGGAGACTCCATGGGCCGAATGACATAATACTGTTCCTATGTCTGAAGATAGAATGGGGGATCAGACTCCATGGGCCGAATGACATAATACTGTTCCTATGTCTGATGACAGAATGGAGGATCAGACTCCATGGGCCGAATGACATAATACTGTTAATATCTCTGATGATAGAATGGAGGATCAGAACCAATGGGCCGAATGACATAATACTGTTCCTATGTCTGATGATAGAATGGAGGATCAGACTCCATGGGCCGAATGACATAATACTGTTCCTATGTCTGATGATAGAATGGAGGATCAGACTCCATGGGCCGAATGACATAACACTGTTCCTATGTCTGATGATAGAATGGGGGATCAGACTGCATGGGCCGAATGACATAATACTGTTCCTATGTCTGATGATAGAATCGAGGATCAGACACCATGGGCCGAATGACATAATACTGTTCCTATGTCTGATGATAGAATGGGGGATCAGACTCCATTGGCCGAATGACATAATACTGTTCCTATGTCTGATGATAGAATGGAGGATCAGACTCCATGGGCCGAATGGCATAATACTGTTCCTGTGTCTGATGACAGAATGGAGCAGACGCCATGGGCCGACTGACATAATACTGTTCCTGTGTCTGATGATAGAATGGAGGTGCAGTCTCCATGGGCCTAATGACATAATACTGTTCCTATGTCTGATGATAGAATGGAGGAGAATACATGGGCCGAATGACATAATACTGTTCCTGTGTCTGATGAAAGAATGGAGGGTCAGACTTCATGGGCCGAATGACATAATACTGTTCCTATGTCTGATGATAGAATGGAGGATCAGACTCCAGGGGCAGAATGACATAATACTGTTCCTATGTCTGATGATAGAATGGAGGAGACTCCATGGGCCGAATGACATAATACTGTTTCTATGTCTGATGATAGAATGGAGGAGACTCCATGGGCCGAATGATATAATACTGTTCCTATGTCTGATGATAGAATGGAGGAGACTCCATGGGCCGAATGACATAATACTGTTCCTATGTCTGATGATAGAATGGAGGATCAGACTCCATGGGCCGAATGACATAACACTGTTCCTATGTCTGATGATAGAATGGGGGATCAGACTGCATGGGCCGAATGACATAATACTGTTCCTATGTCTGATGATAGAATCGAGGATCAGACACCATGGGCCGAATGACATAATACTGTTCCTATGTCTGATGATAGAATGGGGGATCAGACTCCATTGGCCGAATGACATAATACTGTTCCTATGTCTGATGATAGAATGGAGGATCAGACTCCATGGGCCGAATGGCATAATACTGTTCCTGTGTCTGATGACAGAATGGAGGGTCAGACTTCATGGGCCGAATGACATAATACTGTTCCTATGTCTGATGATAGAATGGAGGATCAGACTCCATTGGCCGAATGACATAATACTGTTCCTATGTCTGATGATAGAATGGAGGAGACACCATGGGCCGAATGACATAATACTGTTTCTATGTCTGATGATAGAATGGAGGAGACTCCATGGGCCGAATGATATAATACTGTTCCTATGTCTGATGATAGAATGGAGGAGACTCCATGGGCCGAATGACATAATACTGTTCCTATGTCTGAAGATAGAATGGGGGATCAGACTCCATGGGCCGAATGACATAATACTGTTCCTATGTCTGATGACAGAATGGAGGATCAGACTCCATGGGCCGAATGACATAATACTGTTAATATCTCTGATGATAGAATGGAGGATCAGAACCAATGGGCCGAATGACATAATACTGTTCCTATGTCTGATGATAGAATGGAGGATCAGACTCCATGGGCCGAATGACATAATACTGTTCCTATGTCTGATGATAGAATGGAGGATCAGACTCCATGGGCCGAATGACATAACACTGTTCCTATGTCTGATGATAGAATGGGGGATCAGACTGCATGGGCCGAATGACATAATACTGTTCCTATGTCTGATGATAGAATCGAGGATCAGACACCATGGGCCGAATGACATAATACTGTTCCTATGTCTGATGATAGAATGGGGGATCAGACTCCATTGGCCGAATGACATAATACTGTTCCTATGTCTGATGATAGAATGGAGGATCAGACTCCATGGGCCGAATGGCATAATACTGTTCCTGTGTCTGATGACAGAATGGAGCAGACGCCATGGGCCGACTGACATAATACTGTTCCTATGTCTGATGATAGAATGGAGGATCAGACTCCGTGGGCCTAATGACATAATACTATTCCTACGTCTGATGATAGAATGGAGGTGCAGTCTCCATGGGCCGAATGACATAATACTGTTCCTGTGTCTGATGAAAGAATGGAGGATCAGACTTCATGGGCCGAATGACATAATACTGTTCCTATGTCTGATGACAGAATGGGGGATCAGACTCCATGGGCCGAATGACATAATACTGTTCCTATGTCTGATGATAGAATGGAGGATCAGACTCCATGGGCCTAATGACATAATACTGTTCCTATGTCTGATGATAGAATGGGGCGTCAGACTCCATGGGCCGAATGACATAATACTGTTCCTATGTCTGATGATAGAATGGGGCGTCAGACTCCATGGGCCGAATGACATAATACTGTTCCTGTGTCTGATGATAGAATGGAGGATCAGACACCATGGGCCGAATGACATGACACTGTTCCTATGTCTGATGATAGAATGAAGGAGAATCCATGGGCCGAATAAATAATACTGTTCCTATGTCTGATGATAGAATGGAGGATCAGACTCCATGGGCAGAATGAAATAATAATGTTCCGATGTCTGATGATAGAATGGAGGATCAGACTCCATGGGCAGAATGCCATAATACTGTTCCTATGTCTGATGATAGAATGGAGGATCAGACTCCAGGGGCAGAATGACATAATACTGTTCCTATGTCTGATGATAGAATGGGGGATCAGACTCCATGGGCCGAATGACATAATTCTGTTCCTATGTCTGATGATAGAATGGGGGATCAGACTCCATGGGCAGAATGACATAATACTGTTCCTATGTCTGATGATAGAATGGAGGATCAGACTCCATGGGCAGAATGACATAATACTGTTCCTATGTCTGATAATAGAATGGGGCATCAGACTCCATGGGCCGAATGACATAATACTGTCCCTACGTCTGATGATAGAATGGAGGAGCAGACTCCATGGGCCGAATGACATAACACTGTTCCTATGTCTGATGATAGAATGGGGGATCAGACACCATGGGCCGAATGACATAATACTGTTCCTATGTCTGATGATAGAATGGGGGATCAGACTCCATGGGCCGAATGACATAATTCTGTTCCTATGTCTGATGATAGAATCGAGGATCAGACACCATGGGCCGAATGACATAATACTGTTCCTATGTCAGATGATAGAATGGGGGATCAGACGCCATTGGCCGAATGACATAATACTGTTCCTATGTCTGATGATAGAATGGAGGATCAGACTCCATGGGGCTAATGACATAATACTGTTCCTGTGTCTGATGATAGAATGGAGGAGACTCCATGGGCCGAATGACATAATACTGTTCCTATGTCTGATGATAGAATGGAGGAGACTCCATGGGCCGAATGACATAATACTGTTCCTATGTCTGATGATAGAATGGAGGTGCAGACTCCATGGCCGAATGACATAATACTGTTCCTATATCTGATGATAGAATGGGGGATCAGACTCCAGTGGCCGAATGACATAATACTGTTCCTATGTCTGATGATAGAATGGTGGAGACTCCATGGGCCGAATGACATAATACTGTTCCTATGTCTGATGATAGAATGGAGGATCAGACTCCGTGGGCCTAATGACATAATACTATTCCTACGTCTGATGATAGAATGGAGGTGCAGTCTCCATGGGCCTAATGACATAATACTGTTACTATGTCTGATGATAGAATGGAGGAGAATACATGGGCCGAATGACATAATACTGTTCCTGTGTCTGATGAAAGAATGGAGGATCAGACTTCATGGGCCGAATGACATAATACTGTTCCTATGTCTGATGACAGAATGGGGGATCAGACTCCATGGGCCGAATGACATAATACTGTTCCTATGTCTGATGATAGAATGGAGGATCAGACTCCATTGGCCTAATGACATAATACTGTTCATATGTCTGATGATAGAATGTAGGAGACTCCATGGGCCGAATGACATAATACTGTTCCTGTGTCTGATGATAGAATGGAGGATCAGACTTCATGGGGCGAATGACATAATACTGTTCCTGTGTCTGATGATAGAATGGAGGATCAGACACCATGGGCCGAATGACATGACACTGTTCCTATGTCTGATGATAGAATGAAGGAGAATCCATGGGCCGAATAAATAATACTGTTCCTATGTCTGATGATAGAATGGAGGATCAGACTCCATGGGCAGAATGAAATAATAATGTTCCGATTTCTGATGACAGAATGGAGGATCAGACTCCATGGGCAGAATGACATAATACTGTTCCTATGTCTGATGATAGAATGGAGGATCAGACTCCAGGGGCAGAATGACATAATACTGTTCCTATGTCTGATGATAGAATGGGGGATCAGACTCCATGGGCCGAATGACATAATTCTGTTCCTATGTCTGATGATAGAATGGAGGTGCAGACTCCATGGGCCTAATGACATAATACTGTTCCAATGTCTGATGATAGAATGGAGGAGACTCCATGGGCCGAATGACATAATACTGTTCCTGTGTCTGATGATAGAATGGAGGATCAGACTCCATGGGCCGAATGACATAATACTGTTCCTATGTCTGATGATAGAATGGGGGATCAGACTCCATTGGCCGAATGACATAATACTGTTTCTATGTCTGATGATAGAATGGAGGAGACTCCATGGGCCGAATGATATAATACTGTTCCTATGGCTGATGATAGAATGGAGGATCAGACTCCGTGGGCCTAATGACATAATACTATTCCTACGCCTGATGATAGAATGGAGGTGCAGTCTCCATGGGCCGAATGACATAATACTGTTCCTGTGTCTGATGAAAGAATGGAGGATCAGACTTCATGGGCCGAATGACATAATACTGTTCCTATGTCTGATGACAGAATGGGGGATCAGACTCCATGGGCCGAATGACATAATACTGTTCCTATGTCTGATGATAGAATGGAGGATCAGACTCCATGGGCCTAATGACATAATACTGTTCCTATGTCTGATGATAGGATGGGGCGTCAGACTCCATGGGCCGAATGACATAATACTGTTCCTATGTCTGATGATAGAATGGGGCGTCAGACTACATGAGCCGAATGACATAATACTGTTCCTGTGTCTGATGATAGAATGGAGGATCAGACACCATGGGCCGAATGACATGACACTGTTCCTATGTCTGATGATTGAATGAAGGAGAATCCATGGGCCGAATAAATAATACTGTTCCTATGTCTGATGATAGAATGGAAGATCGGACTCCATGGGCAGAATGAAATAATAATGTTCCGATGTCTGATGATAGAATGGAGGATCAGACTCCATGGGCAGAATGACATAATACTGTTCCTATGTCTGATGATAGAATGGAGGATCAGACTCCAGGGGCAGAATGACATAATACTGTTCCTATGTCTGATGATAGAATGGGGGATCAGACTCCATGGGCCGAATGACATAATACTGTTCCTATGTCTGATGATAGAATGGAGGATCAGACTCCATGGGCCGAATTATATAATACTGTTCCTATGTCTGATGATAGAATGGGGGATCAGACTCCATGGGCAGAATGACATAATACTGTTCCTATGTCTGATGATAGAATGGGGGATCAGACTCCATGGGCAGAATGACATAATACTGTTCCTATGTCTGATGATAGAATGGATGATCAGACTCCATGGGCAGAATGACATAATACTGTTCCTATGTCTGATGATAGAATGGAGGTGCAGACTCCATGGGCCTAATGACAGAATACTGTTCCTATGTCTGATGATAGAATGGAGGAGACTCCATGGGCCGAATGACATAATACTGTTCCTATGTCTGATGATAGAATGGAGGATCAGACTCCAGGGGCAGAATGACATAATACTGTTCCTATGTCTGATGATAGAATGGGGGATCAGACTCCATGGGCCGAATGACATAATTCTGTTCCTATGTCTGATGATAGAATGGGGGATCAGACTCCATGGGCAGAATGACATAATACTGTTCCTATGTCTGATGATAGAATGGAGGATCAGACTCCATGGGCAGAATGACATAATACTGTTCCTATGTCTGATAATAGAATGGGGCATCAGACTCCATGGGCCGAATGACATAATACTGTCCCTACGTCTGATGATAGAATGGAGGAGCAGACTCCATGGGCCGAATGACATAACACTGTTCCTATGTCTGATGATAGAATGGGGGATCAGACACCATGGGCCGAATGACATAATACTGTTCCTATGTCTGATGATAGAATGGGGGATCAGACTCCATGGGCCGAATGACATAATTCTGTTCCTATGTCTGATGATAGAATCGAGGATCAGACACCATGGGCCGAATGACATAATACTGTTCCTATGTCAGATGATAGAATGGGGGATCAGACGCCATTGGCCGAATGACATAATACTGTTCCTATGTCTGATGATAGAATCGAGGATCAGACTCCATGGGGCTAATGACATAATACTGTTCCTGTGTCTGATGATAGAATGGAGGAGACTCCATGGGCCGAATGACATAATACTGTTCCTATGTCTGATGATAGAATGGAGGAGACTCCATGGGCCGAATGACATAATACTGTTCCTATGTCTGATGATAGAATGGAGGTGCAGACTCCATGGCCGAATGACATAATACTGTTCCTATATCTGATGATAGAATGGGGGATCAGACTCCAGTGGCCGAATGACATAATACTGTTCCTATGTCTGATGATAGAATGGTGGAGACTCCATGGGCCGAATGACATAATACTGTTCCTATGTCTGATGATAGAATGGAGGATCAGACTCCGTGGGCCTAATGACATAATACTATTCCTACGTCTGATGATAGAATGGAGGTGCAGTCTCCATGGGCCTAATGACATAATACTGTTACTATGTCTGATGATAGAATGGAGGAGAATACATGGGCCGAATGACATAATACTGTTCCTGTGTCTGATGAAAGAATGGAGGATCAGACTTCATGGGCCGAATGACATAATACTGTTCCTATGTCTGATGACAGAATGGGGGATCAGACTCCATGGGCCGAATGACATAATACTGTTCCTATGTCTGATGATAGAATGGAGGATCAGACTCCATTGGCCTAATGACATAATACTGTTCATATGTCTGATGATAGAATGTAGGAGACTCCATGGGCCGAATGACATAATACTGTTCCTGTGTCTGATGATAGAATGGAGGATCAGACTTCATGGGGCGAATGACATAATACTGTTCCTGTGTCTGATGATAGAATGGAGGATCAGACACCATGGGCCGAATGACATGACACTGTTCCTATGTCTGATGATAGAATGAAGGAGAATCCATGGGCCGAATAAATAATACTGTTCCTATGTCTGATGATAGAATGGAGGATCAGACTCCATGGGCAGAATGAAATAATAATGTTCCGATTTCTGATGACAGAATGGAGGATCAGACTCCATGGGCAGAATGACATAATACTGTTCCTATGTCTGATGATAGAATGGAGGATCAGACTCCAGGGGCAGAATGACATAATACTGTTCCTATGTCTGATGATAGAATGGGGGATCAGACTCCATGGGCCGAATGACATAATTCTGTTCCTATGTCTGATGATAGAATGGAGGTGCAGACTCCATGGGCCTAATGACATAATACTGTTCCAATGTCTGATGATAGAATGGAGGAGACTCCATGGGCCGAATGACATAATACTGTTCCTGTGTCTGATGATAGAATGGAGGATCAGACTCCATGGGCCGAATGACATAATACTGTTCCTATGTCTGATGATAGAATGGGGGATCAGACTCCATTGGCCGAATGACATAATACTGTTTCTATGTCTGATGATAGAATGGAGGAGACTCCATGGGCCGAATGATATAATACTGTTCCTATGGCTGATGATAGAATGGAGGATCAGACTCCGTGGGCCTAATGACATAATACTATTCCTACGCCTGATGATAGAATGGAGGTGCAGTCTCCATGGGCCGAATGACATAATACTGTTCCTGTGTCTGATGAAAGAATGGAGGATCAGACTTCATGGGCCGAATGACATAATACTGTTCCTACGTCTGATGACAGAATGGGGGATCAGACTCCATGGGCCGAATGACATAATACTGTTCCTATGTCTGATGATAGAATGGAGGATCAGACTCCATGGGCCTAATGACATAATACTGTTCCTATGTCTGATGATAGGATGGGGCGTCAGACTCCATGGGCCGAATGACATAATACTGTTCCTATGTCTGATGATAGAATGGGGCGTCAGACTACATGAGCCGAATGACATAATACTGTTCCTGTGTCTGATGATAGAATGGAGGATCAGACACCATGGGCCGAATGACATGACACTGTTCCTATGTCTGATGATTGAATGAAGGAGAATCCATGGGCCGAATAAATAATACTGTTCCTATGTCTGATGATAGAATGGAAGATCAGACTCCATGGGCAGAATGAAATAATAATGTTCCGATGTCTGATGATAGAATGGAGGATCAGACTCCATGGGCAGAATGACATAATACTGTTCCTATGTCTGATGATAGAATGGAGGATCAGACTCCAGGGGCAGAATGACATAATACTGTTCCTATGTCTGATGATAGAATGGGGGATCAGACTCCATGGGCCGAATGACATAATACTGTTCCTATGTCTGATGATAGAATGGAGGATCAGACTCCATGGGCCGAATTATATAATACTGTTCCTATGTCTGATGATAGAATGGGGGATCAGACTCCATGGGCAGAATGACATAATACTGTTCCTATGTCTGATGATAGAATGGGGGATCAGACTCCATGGGCAGAATGACATAATACTGTTCCTATGTCTGATGATAGAATGGATGATCAGACTCCATGGGCAGAATGACATAATACTGTTCCTATGTCTGATGATAGAATGGAGGTGCAGACTCCATGGGCCTAATGACAGAATACTGTTCCTATGTCTGATGATAGAATGGAGGAGACTCCATGGGCCGAATGACATAATACTGTTCCTGTGTCTGATGATGGAATGGAGGATCATACTCCATGGGCCGAATGACATAATACTGTTCCTATGTCTGATGATAGAATGGGGGATCAGACTCCATTGGCCGAATGACATAATACTGTTCCTATGTCTGATGATAGAATGGAGGAGACTCCATGGGCCGAATGACATAATACTGTTTCTATGTCCGATGATAGAATGGAGGAGACTCCATGGGCCGAATGATATAATACTGTTCCTATGTCTGATGATAGAATGGAGGAGACTCCATGGGCCGAATGACATAATACTGTTCCTATGTCTGAAGATAGAATGGGGGATCAGACTCCATGGGCCGAATGACATAATACTGTTCCTATGTCTGATGATAGAATGGGGGATCAGACTCCAAGGGCCGAATGACATAATACTGTTCCTATGTCTGATGATAGAATGGAGGATCAGACTCCATGGGCCGAATGACATAATACTGTCCCTATGTCTGATGATAGAATGGAGGATCAGACTCCATGGGCCGAATGACATAACACTGTTCCTATGTCTGATGATAGAATGGGGGATCAGACACCATGGGCCGAATGACATAATACTGTTCCTATGTCTGATGATAGAATGGGGGATCAGACTCCATTGGCCGAATGACATAATTCTGTTCCTATGTCTGATGATAGAATCGAGGATCAGACACCATGGGCCGAATGACATAATACTGTTCCTATGTCTGATGATAGAATGGGGGATCAGACTCCATTGGCCGAATGACATAATACTGTTCCTATGTCTGATGATAGAATGGAGGATCAGACTCCATGTGGCTAATGACATAATACTGTTCCTGTGTCTGATGATAGAATGGAGGAGACTCCATGGGCCGAATGACATAATACTGTTCCTATGTCTGATGATAGAATGGAGGATCAGACTCCATGGGCCGAATGACATAATACTGTTCCTATGTCTGATGATAGAATGGAGGTGCAGTCTCCATGGGCCTAATGACATAATACTGTTACTATGTCTGATGATAGAATGGAGGAGAATACATGGGCCGAATGACATAATACTGTTCCTGTGTCTGATGAAAGAATGGAGGATCAGACTTCATGGGCCGAATGACATAATACTGTTCCTATGTCTGATGATAGAATGGAGGATCAGACTCCAGGGGCAGAATGACATAATACTGTTCCTATGTCTGATGATAGAATGGGGGATCAGACTCCATGGGCCGAATGACATAATTCTGTTCCTATGTCTGATGATAGAATGGAGGTGCAGACTCCATGGGCCTAATGACATAATACTGTTCCTATGTCTGATGATAGAATGGAGGAGACTCCATGGGCCGAATGACATAATACTGTTCCTGTGTATGATGATAGAATGGAGGATCAGACTCCATGGGCCGAATGACATAATACTGTTCCTATGTCTGATGATAGAATGGGGGATCAGACTCCATTGGCCGAATGACATAATACTGTTCCTATGTCTGATGATAGAATGGAGGAGACTCCATGGGCCGAATGACATAATACTGTTTCTATGTCTGATGATAGAATGGAGGAGACTCCATGGGCCGAATGATATAATACTGTTCCTATGTCTGATGATAGAATGGAGGAGACTCCATGGGCCGAATGACATAATACTGTTCCTATGTCTGAAGATAGAATGGTGGATCAGACTCCATGGGCCGAATGACATAATACTGTTCCTATGTCTGATGATAGAATGGAGGATCAGACTCCATGGGCCGAATGACATAATACTGTTAATATCTCTGATGATAGAATGGAGGATCAGACTCCATGGGCCGAATGACATAATACTGTTCCTATGTCTGATGATAGAATGGAGGATCAGACTCCATGGGCCGAATGACATAATACTGTTCCTATGTCTGATGATAGAATGGAGGATCAGACTCCATGGGCCGAATGACATAACACTGTT
Organism: Hemitrygon akajei; assembly: GCF_048418815.1. Classification (NCBI taxonomy): domain Eukaryota; kingdom Metazoa; phylum Chordata; class Chondrichthyes; order Myliobatiformes; family Dasyatidae; genus Hemitrygon; species Hemitrygon akajei. The sequence continues at coordinate 46,693,951 of NC_133151.1, forward strand.
CCTATGTATGATGATAGAATGGGGGATCAGACTGCATGGGCCGAATGACATAATACTGTTCCTATGTCTGATGATAGAATCGAGGATCAGACACCAAGGGCCGAATGACATAATACTGTTCCTATGTCTGATGATAGAATGGGGGATCAGACTCCATTGGCCGAATGACATAATACTGTTCCTATGTCTGATGATAGAATGGAGGATCAGACTCCATGGGCCGAATGACATAATACTGTTCCTGTGTCTGATGACAGAATGGAGCAGACTCCATGGGCCGACTGACATAATACTGTTCCTATGTCTGATGATAGAATGGAGGATCAGACTCCGTGGGCCTAATGACATAATACTATTCCTACGTCTGATGATAGAATGGAGGTGCAGTCTCCATGGGCCGAATGAAATAATACTGTTCCTATGTCTGATGATAGAATGGAGGATCAGACTCCATGGGCCGAATGACATAACACTGTTCCTATGTCTGATGATAGAATGGGGGATCAGACTGCATGGGCCGAATGACATAATACTGTTCCTATGTCTGATGATAGAATCGAGGATCAGACACCAAGGGCCGAATGACATAATACTGTTCCTATGTCTGATGATAGAATGGGGGATCAGACTCCATTGGCCGAATGACATAATACTGTTCCTATGTCTGATGATAGAATGGAGGATCAGACTCCATGGGCCGAATGACATAATACTGTTCCTGTGTCTGATGACAGAATGGAGCAGACTCCATGGGCCGACTGACATAATACTGTTCCTATGTCTGATGATAGAATGGAGGATCAGACTCCGTGGGCCTAATGACATAATACTATTCCTACGTCTGATGATAGAATGGAGGTGCAGTCTCCATGGGCCGAATGACATAATACTGATCCTGTGTCTGATGAAAGAATGGAGGATCAGACTTCATGGGCCGAATGACATAATACTGTTCCTATGTCTGATGACAGAATGGGGGATCAGACTCCATGGGCCGAATGACATAATACTGTTCCTATGTCTGATGATAGAATGGAGGATCAGACTCCATGGGCCTAATGACATAATACTGTTCCTATGTCTGATGATAGAATGGGGCGTCAGACTCCATGGGCCGAATGACATAATACTGTTCCTATGTCTGATGATAGAATGGGGCGTCAGACTCCATGGGCCGAATGACATAATACTGTTCCTGTGTCTGATGATAGAATGGAGGATCAGACACCATGGGCCGAATGACATGACACTGTTCCTATGTCTGATGATAGAATGAAGGAGAATCCATGGCCCGAATAAATAATACTGTTCCTATGTCTGATGATAGAATGGAGGAGACTCCATGGGCCGAATGACATAATACTGTTCCTATGTCTGAAGATAGAATGGGGGATCAGACTCCATGGGCCGAATGACATAATACTGTTCCTATGTCTGATGATAGAATGGGGGATCAGACTCCATGGGCCGAATGACATAATACTGTTGCTATGTCTGATGATAGAATGGAGGATCAGACTCCATGGGCCGAATGACATAATACTGTCCCTATGTCTGATGATAGAATGGAGGATCAGACTCCATGAGCCGAATGACATAACACTGTTCCTATGTCTGATGATAGAATGGGGGATCAGACTCCATTGGCCGAATGACATAATTCTGTTCCTATGTCTGATGATAGAATCGAGGATCAGACACCATGGGCCGAATGACATAATACTGTTCCTATGTCTGATGATAGAATGGGGGATCAGACTCCATTGGCCGAATGACATAATACTGTTCCTATGTCTGATGATAGAATGGAGGATCAGACTCCATGGGGCTAATGACATAATACTGTTCCTGTGTCTGATGATAGAATGGAGGATACTCCATGGGCCGAATGACATAATACTGTTCCTATGTCTGATGATAGAATGGAGGATCAGACTCCATGGGCCGAATGACATAATACTGTTCCTATGTCTGATGATAGAATGGAGGTGCAGTCTCCATGGGCCTAATGACATAATACTGTTACTATGTCTGATGATAGAATGGAGGAGAATACATGGGCCGAATGACATAATACTGTTCCTGTGTCTGATGAAAGAATGGAGGGTCAGACTTCATGGGCCGAATGACATAATACTGTTCCTATGTCTGATGATAGAATGGAGGATCAGACTCCAGGGGCAGAATGACATAATACTGTTCCTATGTCTGATGATAGAATGGGGGATCAGACTCCATGGGCCGAATGACATAATTCTGTTCCTATGTCTGATGATAGAATGGAGGTGCAGACTCCATGGGCCTAATGACATAATACTGTTCCTATGTCTGATGATAGAATGGAGGAGACTCCATGGGCCGAATGACATAATACTGTTCCTGTGTATGATGATAGAATGGAGGATCAGACTCCATGGGCCGAATGACATAATACTGTTCCTATGTCTGATGATAGAATGGGGGATCAGACTCCATTGGCCGAATGACATAATACTGTTCCTATGTCTGATGATAGAATGGAGGAGACTCCATGGGCCGAATGACATAATACTGTTTCTATGTCTGATGATAGAATGGAGGAGACTCCATGGGCCGAATGATATAATACTGTTCCTATGTCTGATGATAGAATGGAGGAGACTCCATGGGCCGAATGACATAATACTGTTCCTGTGTATGATGATAGAATGGAGGATCAGACTCCATGGGCCGAATGACATAATACTGTTCCTATGTCTGATGATAGAATGGGGGATCAGACTCCATTGGCCGAATGACATAATACTGTTCCTATGTCTGATGATAGAATGGAGGAGACTCCATGGGCCGAATGACATAATACTGTTTCTATGTCTGATGATAGAATGGAGGAGACTCCATGGGCCGAATGATATAATACTGTTCCTATGTCTGATGATAGAATGGAGGAGACTCCATGGGCCGAATGACATAATACTGTTCCTATGTCTGAAGATAGAATGGTGGATCAGACTCCATGGGCCGAATGACATAATACTGTTCCTATGTCTGATGATAGAATGGAGGATCAGACTCCATGGGCCGAATGACATAATACTGTTAATATCTCTGATGATAGAATGGAGGATCAGACTCCATGGGCCGAATGACATAATACTGTTCCTATGTCTGATGATAGAATGGAGGATCAGACTCCATGGGCCGAATGACATAATACTGTTCCTATGTCTGATGATAGAATGGAGGATCAGACTCCATGGGCCGAATGACATAACACTGTTCCTATGTATGATGATAGAATGGGGGATCAGACTGCATGGGCCGAATGACATAATACTGTTCCTATGTCTGATGATAGAATCGAGGATCAGACACCAAGGGCCGAATGACATAATACTGTTCCTATGTCTGATGATAGAATGGGGGATCAGACTCCATTGGCCGAATGACATAATACTGTTCCTATGTCTGATGATAGAATGGAGGATCAGACTCCATGGGCCGAATGACATAATACTGTTCCTGTGTCTGATGACAGAATGGAGCAGACTCCATGGGCCGACTGACATAATACTGTTCCTATGTCTGATGATAGAATGGAGGATCAGACTCCGTGGGCCTAATGACATAATACTATTCCTACGTCTGATGATAGAATGGAGGTGCAGTCTCCATGGGCCGAATGACATAATACTGTTCCTATGTCTGATGATAGAATGGAGGATCAGACTCCATGGGCCGAATGACATAACACTGTTCCTATGTCTGATGATAGAATGGGGGATCAGACTGCATGGGCCGAATGACATAATACTGTTCCTATGTCTGATGATAGAATCGAGGATCAGACACCAAGGGCCGAATGACATAATACTGTTCCTATGTCTGATGATAGAATGGGGGATCAGACTCCATTGGCCGAATGACATAATACTGTTCCTATGTCTGATGATAGAATGGAGGATCAGACTCCATGGGCCGAATGACATAATACTGTTCCTGTGTCTGATGACAGAATGGAGCAGACTCCATGGGCCGACTGACATAATACTGTTCCTATGTCTGATGATAGAATGGAGGATCAGACTCCGTGGGCCTAATGACATAATACTATTCCTACGTCTGATGATAGAATGGAGGTGCAGTCTCCATGGGCCGAATGACATAATACTGATCCTGTGTCTGATGAAAGAATGGAGGATCAGACTTCATGGGCCGAATGACATAATACTGTTCCTATGTCTGATGACAGAATGGGGGATCAGACTCCATGGGCCGAATGACATAATACTGTTCCTATGTCTGATGATAGAATGGAGGATCAGACTCCATGGGCCTAATGACATAATACTGTTCCTATGTCTGATGATAGAATGGGGCGTCAGACTCCATGGGCCGAATGACATAATACTGTTCCTATGTCTGATGATAGAATGGGGCGTCAGACTCCATGGGCCGAATGACATAATACTGTTCCTGTGTCTGATGATAGAATGGAGGATCAGACACCATGGGCCGAATGACATGACACTGTTCCTATGTCTGATGATAGAATGAAGGAGAATCCATGGCCCGAATAAATAATACTGTTCCTATGTCTGATGATAGAATGGAGGAGACTCCATGGGCCGAATGACATAATACTGTTCCTATGTCTGAAGATAGAATGGGGGATCAGACTCCATGGGCCGAATGACATAATACTGTTCCTATGTCTGATGATAGAATGGGGGATCAGACTCCATGGGCCGAATGACATAATACTGTTGCTATGTCTGATGATAGAATGGAGGATCAGACTCCATGGGCCGAATGACATAATACTGTCCCTATGTCTGATGATAGAATGGAGGATCAGACTCCATGAGCCGAATGACATAACACTGTTCCTATGTCTGATGATAGAATGGGGGATCAGACTCCATTGGCCGAATGACATAATTCTGTTCCTATGTCTGATGATAGAATCGAGGATCAGACACCATGGGCCGAATGACATAATACTGTTCCTATGTCTGATGATAGAATGGGGGATCAGACTCCATTGGCCGAATGACATAATACTGTTCCTATGTCTGATGATAGAATGGAGGATCAGACTCCATGGGGCTAATGACATAATACTGTTCCTGTGTCTGATGATAGAATGGAGGATACTCCATGGGCCGAATGACATAATACTGTTCCTATGTCTGATGATAGAATGGAGGATCAGACTCCATGGGCCGAATGACATAATACTGTTCCTATGTCTGATGATAGAATGGAGGTGCAGTCTCCATGGGCCTAATGACATAATACTGTTACTATGTCTGATGATACAATGGAGGAGAATACATGGGCCGAATGACATAATACTGTTCCTGTGTCTGATGAAAGAATGGAGGGTCAGACTTCATGGGCCGAATGACATAATACTGTTCCTATGTCTGATGATAGAATGGAGGATCAGACTCCAGGGGCAGAATGACATAATACTGTTCCTATGTCTGATGATAGAATGGGGGATCAGACTCCATGGGCCGAATGACATAATTCTGTTCCTATGTCTGATGATAGAATGGAGGTGCAGACTCCATGGGCCTAATGACATAATACTGTTCCTATGTCTGATGATAGAATGGAGGAGACTCCATGGGCCGAATGACATAATACTGTTCCTGTGTATGATGATAGAATGGAGGATCAGACTCCATGGGCTGAATGACATAATACTGTTCCTATGTCTGATGATAGAATGGGGGATCAGACTCCATTGGCCGAATGACATAATACTGTTCCTATGTCTGATGATAGAATGGAGGAGACTCCATGGGCCGAATGACATAATACTGTTTCTATGTCTGATGATAGAATGGAGGAGACTCCATGGGCCGAATGATATAATACTGTTCCTATGTCTGATGATAGAATGGAGGAGACTCCATGGGCCGAATGACATAATACTGTTCCTATGTCTGAAGATAGAATGGGGGATCAGACTCCATGGGCCGAATGACATAATACTGTTCCTATGTCTGATGACAGAATGGAGGATCAGACTCCATGGGCCGAATGACATAATACTGTTAATATCTCTGATGATAGAATGGAGGATCAGAACCAATGGGCCGAATGACATAATACTGTTCCTATGTCTGATGATAGAATGGAGGATCAGACTCCATGGGCCGAATGACATAATACTGTTCCTATGTCTGATGATAGAATGGAGGATCAGACTCCATGGGCCGAATGACATAACACTGTTCCTATGTCTGATGATAGAATGGGGGATCAGACTGCATGGGCCGAATGACATAATACTGTTCCTATGTCTGATGATAGAATCGAGGATCAGACACCATGGGCCGAATGACATAATACTGTTCCTATGTCTGATGATAGAATGGGGGATCAGACTCCATTGGCCGAATGACATAATACTGTTCCTATGTCTGATGATAGAATGGAGGATCAGACTCCATGGGCCGAATGGCATAATACTGTTCCTGTGTCTGATGACAGAATGGAGCAGACGCCATGGGCCGACTGACATAATACTGTTCCTATGTCTGATGATAGAATGGAGGATCAGACTCCGTGGGCCTAATGACATAATACTATTCCTACGTCTGATGATAGAATGGAGGTGCAGTCTCCATGGGCCGAATGACATAATACTGTTCCTGTGTCTGATGAAAGAATGGAGGATCAGACTTCATGGGCCGAATGACATAATACTGTTCCTATGTCTGATGACAGAATGGGGGATCAGACTCCATGGGCCGAATGACATAATACTGTTCCTATGTCTGATGATAGAATGGAGGATCAGACTCCATGGGCCTAATGACATAATACTGTTCCTATGTCTGATGATAGAATGGGGCGTCAGACTCCATGGGCCGAATGACATAATACTGTTCCTATGTCTGATGATAGAATGGGGCGTCAGACTCCATGGGCCGAATGACATAATACTGTTCCTGTGTCTGATGATAGAATGGAGGATCAGACACCATGGGCCGAATGACATGACACTGTTCCTATGTCTGATGATAGAATGAAGGAGAATCCATGGGCCGAATAAATAATACTGTTCCTATGTCTGATGATAGAATGGAGGATCAGACTCCATGGGCAGAATGAAATAATAATGTTCCGATGTCTGATGATAGAATGGAGGATCAGACTCCATGGGCAGAATGCCATAATACTGTTCCTATGTCTGATGATAGAATGGAGGATCAGACTCCAGGGGCAGAATGACATAATACTGTTCCTATGTCTGATGATAGAATGGGGGATCAGACTCCATGGGCCGAATGACATAATTCTGTTCCTATGTCTGATGATAGAATGGGGGATCAGACTCCATGGGCAGAATGACATAATACTGTTCCTATGTCTGATGATAGAATGGAGGATCAGACTCCATGGGCAGAATGACATAATACTGTTCCTATGTCTGATAATAGAATGGGGCATCAGACTCCATGGGCCGAATGACATAATACTGTCCCTATGTCTGATGATAGAATGGAGGAGCAGACTCCATGGGCCGAATGACATAACACTGTTCCTATGTCTGATGATAGAATGGGGGATCAGACACCATGGGCCGAATGACATAATACTGTTCCTATGTCTGATGATAGAATGGGGGATCAGACTCCATGGGCCGAATGACATAATTCTGTTCCTATGTCTGATGATAGAATCGAGGATCAGACACCATGGGCCGAATGACATAATACTGTTCCTATGTCAGATGATAGAATGGGGGATCAGACGCCATTGGCCGAATGACATAATACTGTTCCTATGTCTGATGATAGAATGGAGGATCAGACTCCATGGGGCTAATGACATAATACTGTTCCTGTGTCTGATGATAGAATGGAGGAGACTCCATGGGCCGAATGACATAATACTGTTCCTATGTCTGATGATAGAATGGAGGAGACTCCATGGGCCGAATGACATAATACTGTTCCTATGTCTGATGATAGAATGGAGGTGCAGACTCCATGGCCGAATGACATAATACTGTTCCTATATCTGATGATAGAATGGGGGATCAGACTCCAGTGGCCGAATGACATAATACTGTTCCTATGTCTGATGATAGAATGGTGGAGACTCCATGGGACGAATGACATAATACTGTTCCTATGTCTGATGATAGAATGGAGGATCAGACTCCGTGGGCCTAATGACATAATACTATTCCTACGTCTGATGATAGAATGGAGGTGCAGTCTCCATGGGCCTAATGACATAATACTGTTACTATGTCTGATGATAGAATGGAGGAGAATACATGGGCCGAATGACATAATACTGTTCCTGTGTCTGATGAAAGAATGGAGGATCAGACTTCATGGGCCGAATGACATAATACTGTTCCTATGTCTGATGACAGAATGGGGGATCAGACTCCATGGGCCGAATGACATAATACTGTTCCTATGTCTGATGATAGAATGGAGGATCAGACTCCATTGGCCTAATGACATAATACTGTTCATATGTCTGATGATAGAATGTAGGAGACTCCATGGGCCGAATGACATAATACTGTTCCTGTGTCTGATGATAGAATGGAGGATCAGACTTCATGGGGCGAATGACATAATACTGTTCCTGTGTCTGATGATAGAATGGAGGATCAGACACCATGGGCCGAATGACATGAACCTGTTCCTATGTCTGATGATAGAATGAAGGAGAATCCATGGGCCGAATAAATAATACTGTTCCTATGTCTGATGATAGAATGGAGGATCAGACTCCATGGGCAGAATGAAATAATAATGTTCCGATTTCTGATGACAGAATGGAGGATCAGACTCCATGGGCAGAATGACATAATACTGTTCCTATGTCTGATGATAGAATGGAGGATCAGACTCCAGGGGCAGAATGACATAATACTGTTCCTATGTCTGATGATAGAATGGGGGATCAGACTCCATGGGCCGAATGACATAATTCTGTTCCTATGTCTGATGATAGAATGGAGGTGCAGACTCCATGGGCCTAATGACATAATACTGTTCCAATGTCTGATGATAGAATGGAGGAGACTCCATGGGCCGAATGACATAATACTGTTCCTGTGTCTGATGATAGAATGGAGGATCAGACTCCATGGGCCGAATGACATAATACTGTTCCTATGTCTGATGATAGAATGGGGGATCAGACTCCATTGGCCGAATGACATAATACTGTTTCTATGTCTGATGATAGAATGGAGGAGACTCCATGGGCCGAATGATATAATACTGTTCCTATGGCTGATGATAGAATGGAGGATCAGACTCCGTGGGCCTAATGACATAATACTATTCCTACGCCTGATGATAGAATGGAGGTGCAGTCTCCATGGGCCGAATGACATAATACTGTTCCTGTGTCTGATGAAAGAATGGAGGATCAGACTTCATGGGCCGAATGACATAATACTGTTCCTATGTCTGATGACAGAATGGGGGATCAGACTCCATGGGCCGAATGACATAATACTGTTCCTATGTCTGATGATAGAATGGAGGATCAGACTCCATGGGCCTAATGACATAATACTGTTCCTATGTCTGATGATAGGATGGGGCGTCAGACTCCATGGGCCGAATGACATAATACTGTTCCTATGTCTGATGATAGAATGGGGCGTCAGACTACATGAGCCGAATGACATAATACTGTTCCTGTGTCTGATGATAGAATGGAGGATCAGACACCATGGGCCGAATGACATGACACTGTTCCTATGTCTGATGATTGAATGAAGGAGAATCCATGGGCCGAATAAATAATACTGTTCCTATGTCTGATGATAGAATGGAAGATCAGACTCCATGGGCAGAATGAAATAATAATGTTCCGATGTCTGATGATAGAATGGAGGATCAGACTCCATGGGCAGAATGACATAATACTGTTCCTATGTCTGATGATAGAATGGAGGATCAGACTCCAGGGGCAGAATGACATAATACTGTTCCTATGTCTGATGATAGAATGGGGGATCAGACTCCATGGGTCGAATGACATAATTCTGTTCCTATGTCTGATGATAGAATGGAGGTGCAGACTCCATGGGCCTAATGACATAATACTGTTCCTATGTCTGATGATAGAATGGAGGAGACTCCATGGGCCGAATGACATAATACTGTTCCTGTGTATGATGATAGAATGGAGGATCAGACTCCATGGGCCGAATGACATAATACTGTTCCTATGTCTGATGATAGAATGGGGGATCAGACTCCATTGGCCGAATGACATAATACTGTTCCTATGTCTGATGATAGAATGGAGGAGACTCCATGGGCCGAATGACATAATACTGTTTCTATGTCTGATGATAGAATGGAGGAGACTCCATGGGCCGAATGATATAATACTGTTCCTATGTCTGATGATAGAATGGAGGAGACTCCATGGGCCGAATGACATAATACTGTTCCTATGTCTGAAGATAGAATGGTGGATCAGACTCCATGGGCCGAATGACATAATACTGTTCCTATGTCTGATGATAGAATGGAGGATCAGACTCCATGGGCCGAATGACATAATACTGTTAATATCTCTGATGATAGAATGGAGGATCAGACTCCATGGGCCGAATGACATAATACTGTTCCTATGTCTGATGATAGAATGGAGGATCAGACTCCATGGGCCGAATGACATAATACTGTTCCTATGTCTGATGATAGAATGGAGGATCAGACTCCATGGGCCGAATGACATAACACTGTTCCTATGTCTGATGATAGAATGGGGGATCAGACTGCATGGGCCGAATGACATAATACTGTTCCTATGTCTGATGATAGAATCGAGGATCAGACACCAAGGGCCGAATGACATAATACTGTTCCTATGTCTGATGATAGAATGGGGGATCAGACTCCATTGGCCGAATGACATAATACTGTTCCTATGTCTGATGATAGAATGGAGGATCAGACTCCATGGGCCGAATGACATAATACTGTTCCTGTGTCTGATGACAGAATGGAGCAGACTCCATGGGCCGACTGACATAATACTGTTCCTATGTCTGATGATAGAATGGAGGATCAGACTCCGTGGGCCTAATGACATAATACTATTCCTACGTCTGATGATAGAATGGAGGTGCAGTCTCCATGGGCCGAATGACATAATACTGTTCCTATGTCTGATGATAGAATGGAGGATCAGACTCCATGGGCCGAATGACATAACACTGTTCCTATGTCTGATGATAGAATGGGGGATCAGACTGCATGGGCCGAATGACATAATACTGTTCCTATGTCTGATGATAGAATCGAGGATCAGACACCAAGGGCCGAATGACATAATACTGTTCCTATGTCTGATGATAGAATGGGGGATCAGACTCCATTGACCGAATGACATAATACTGTTCCTATGTCTGATGATAGAATGGAGGATCAGACTCCATGGGCCGAATGACATAATACTGTTCCTGTGTCTGATGACAGAATGGAGCAGACTCCATGGGCCGACTGACATAATACTGTTCCTATGTCTGATGATAGAATGGAGGATCAGACTCCGTGGGCCTAATGACATAATACTATTCCTACGTCTGATGATAGAATGGAGGTGCAGTCTCCATGGGCCGAATGACATAATACTGATCCTGTGTCTGATGAAAGAATGGAGGATCAGACTTCATGGGCCGAATGACATAATACTGTTCCTATGTCTGATGACAGAATGGGGGATCAGACTCCATGGGCCGAATGACATAATACTGTTCCTATGTCTGATGATAGAATGGAGGATCAGACTCCATGGGCCTAATGACATAATACTGTTCCTATGTCTGATGATAGAATGGGGCGTCAGACTCCATGGGCCGAATGACATAATACTGTTCCTATGTCTGATGATAGAATGGGGCGTCAGACTCCATGGGCCGAATGACATAATACTGTTCCTGTGTCTGATGATAGAATGGAGGATCAGACACCATGGGCCGAATGACATGACACTGTTCCTATGTCTGATGATAGAATGAAGGAGAATCCATGGCCCGAATAAATAATACTGTTCCTATGTCTGATGATAGAATGGAGGAGACTCCATGGGCCGAATGACATAATACTGTTCCTATGTCTGAAGATAGAATGGGGGATCAGACTCCATGGGCCGAATGACATAATACTGTTCCTATGTCTGATGATAGAATGGGGGATCAGACTCCATGGGCCGAATGACATAATACTGTTGCTATGTCTGATGATAGAATGGAGGATCAGACTCCATGGGCCGAATGACATAATACTGTCCCTATGTCTGATGATAGAATGGAGGATCAGACTCCATGAGCCGAATGACATAACACTGTTCCTATGTCTGATGATAGAATGGGGGATCAGACTCCATTGGCCGAATGACATAATACTGTTCCTATGTCTGATGATAGAATGGAGGATCAGACTCCATGGGGCTAATGACATAATACTGTTCCTGTGTCTGATGATAGAATGGAGGATACTCCATGGGCCGAATGACATAATACTGTTCCTATGTCTGATGATAGAATGGAGGATCAGACTCCATGGGCCGAATGACTTAATACTGTTCCTATGTCTGATGATAGAATGGAGGTGCAGTCTCCATGGGCCTAATGACATAATACTGTTACTATGTCTGATGATAGAATGGAGGAGAATACATGGGCCGAATGACATAATACTGTTCCTGTGTCTGATGAAAGAATGGAGGGTCAGACTTCATGGGCCGAATGACATAATACTGTTCCTATGCCTGATGATAGAATGGAGGATCAGACTCCAGGGGCAGAATGACATAATACTGTTCCTATGTCTGATGATAGAATGGGGGATCAGACTCCATGGGCCGAATGACATAATTCTGTTCCTATGTCTGATGATAGAATGGAGGTGCAGACTCCATGGGCCTAATGACATAATACTGTTCCTATGTCTGATGATAGAATGGAGGAGACTCCATGGGCCGAATGACATAATACTGTTCCTGTGTATGATGATAGAATGGAGGATCAGACTCCATGGGCCGAATGACATAATACTGTTCCTATGTCTGATGATAGAATGGGGGATCAGACTCCATTGGCCGAATGACATAATACTGTTCCTATGTCTGATGATAGAATGGAGGAGACTCCATGGGCCGAATGACATAATACTGTTTCTATGTCTGATGATAGAATGGAGGAGACTCCATGGGCCGAATGATATAATACTGTTCCTATGTCTGATGATAGAATGGAGGAGACTCCATGGGCCGAATGACATAATACTGTTCCTATGTCTGAAGATAGAATGGGGGATCAGACTCCATGGGCCGAATGACATAATACTGTTCCTATGTCTGATGACAGAATGGAGGATCAGACTCCATGGGCCGAATGACATAATACTGTTAATATCTCTGATGATAGAATGGAGGATCAGAACCAATGGGCCGAATGACATAATACTGTTCCTATGTCTGATGATAGAATGGAGGATCAGACTCCATGGGCCGAATGACATAATACTGTTCCTATGTCTGATGATAGAATGGAGGATCAGACTCCATGGGCCGAATGACATAACACTGTTCCTATGTCTGATGATAGAATGGGGGATCAGACTGCATGGGCCGAATGACATAATACTGTTCCTATGTCTGATGATAGAATCGAGGATCAGACACCATGGGCCGAATGACATAATACTGTTCCTATGTCTGATGATAGAATGGGGGATCAGACTCCATTGGCCGAATGACATAATACTGTTCCTATGTCTGATGATAGAATGGAGGATCAGACTCCATGGGCCGAATGACATAATACTGTTCCTGTGTCTGATGACAGAATGGAGCAGACTCCATGGGCCGACTGACATAATACTGTTCCTATGTCTGATGATAGAATGGAGGATCAGACTCCGTGGGCCTAATGACATAATACTATTCCTACGTCTGATGATAGAATGGAGGTGCAGTCTCCATGGGCCGAATGACATAATACTGATCCTGTGTCTGATGAAAGAATGGAGGATCAGACTTCATGGGCCGAATGACATAATACTGTTCCTATGTCTGATGACAGAATGGGGGATCAGACTCCATGGGCCGAATGACATAATACTGTTCCTATGTCTGATGATAGAATGGAGGATCAGACTCCATGGGCCTAATGACATAATACTGTTCCTATGTCTGATGATAGAATGGGGCGTCAGACTCCATGGGCCGAATGACATAATACTGTTCCTATGTCTGATGATAGAATGGGGCGTCAGACTCCATGGGCCGAATGACATAATACTGTTCCTGTGTCTGATGATAGAATGGAGGATCAGACACCATGGGCCGAATGACATGACACTGTTCCTATGTCTGATGATAGAATGAAGGAGAATCCATGGCCCGAATAAATAATACTGTTCCTATGTCTGATGATAGAATGGAGGAGACTCCATGGGCCGAATGACATAATACTGTTCCTATGTCTGAAGATAGAATGGGGGATCAGACTCCATGGGCCGAATGACATAATACTGTTCCTATGTCTGATGATAGAATGGGGGATCAGACTCCATGGGCCGAATGACATAATACTGTTGCTATGTCTGATGATAGAATGGAGGATCAGACTCCATGGGCCGAATGACATAATACTGTCCCTATGTCTGATGATAGAATGGAGGATCAGACTCCATGAGCCGAATGACATAACACTGTTCCTATGTCTGATGATAGAATGGGGGATCAGACTCCATTGGCCGAATGACATAATTCTGTTCCTATGTCTGATGATAGAATCGAGGATCAGACACCATGGGCCGAATGACATAATACTGTTCCTATGTCTGATGATAGAATGGGGGATCAGACTCCATTGGCCGAATGACATAATACTGTTCCTATGTCTGATGATAGAATGGAGGATCAGACTCCATGGGGCTAATGACATAATACTGTTCCTGTGTCTGATGATAGAATGGAGGATACTCCATGGGCCGAATGACATAATACTGTTCCTATGTCTGATGATAGAATGGAGGATCAGACTCCATGGGCCGAATGACTTAATACTGTTCCTATGTCTGATGATAGAATGGAGGTGCAGTCTCCATGGGCCTAATGACATAATACTGTTACTATGTCTGATGATAGAATGGAGGAGAATACATGGGCCGAATGACATAATACTGTTCCTGTGTCTGATGAAAGAATGGAGGGTCAGACTTCATGGGCCGAATGACATAATACTGTTCCTATGCCTGATGATAGAATGGAGGATCAGACTCCAGGGGCAGAATGACATAATACTGTTCCTATGTCTGATGATAGAATGGGGGATCAGACTCCATGTGCCGAATGACATAATTCTGTTCCTATGTCTGATGATAGAATGGAGGTGCAGACTCCATGGGCCTAATGACATAATACTGTTCCTATGTCTGATGATAGAATGGAGGAGACTCCATGGGCCGAATGACATAATACTGTTCCTGTGTATGATGATAGAATGGAGGATCAGACTCCATGGGCCGAATGACATAATACTGTTCCTATGTCTGATGATAGAATGGGGGATCAGACTCCATTGGCCGAATGACATAATACTGTTCCTATGTCTGATGATAGAATGGAGGAGACTCCATGGGCCGAATGACATAATACTGTTTCTATGTCTGATGATAGAATGGAGGAGACTCCATGGGCCGAATGATATAATACTGTTCCTATGTCTGATGATAGAATGGAGGAGACTCCATGGGCCGAATGACATAATACTGTTCCTATGTCTGAAGATAGAATGGGGGATCAGACTCCATGGGCCGAATGACATAATACTGTTCCTATGTCTGATGACAGAATGGAGGATCAGACTCCATGGGCCGAATGACATAATACTGTTAATATCTCTGATGATAGAATGGAGGATCAGAACCAATGGGCCGAATGACATAATACTGTTCCTATGTCTGATGATAGAATGGAGGATCAGACTCCATGGGCCGAATGACATAATACTGTTCCTATGTCTGATGATAGAATGGAGGATCAGACTCCATGGGCCGAATGACATAACACTGTTCCTATGTCTGATGATAGAATGGGGGATCAGACTGCATGGGCCGAATGACATAATACTGTTCCTATGTCTGATGATAGAATCGAGGATCAGACACCATGGGCCGAATGACATAATACTGTTCCTATGTCTGATGATAGAATGGGGGATCAGACTCCATTGGCCGAATGACATAATACTGTTCCTATGTCTGATGATAGAATGGAGGATCAGACTCCATGGGCCGAATGGCATAATACTGTTCCTGTGTCTGATGACAGAATGGAGCAGACGCCATGGGCCGACTGACATAATACTGTTCCTATGTCTGATGATAGAATGGAGGATCAGACTCCGTGGGCCTAATGACATAATACTATTCCTACGTCTGATGATAGAATGGAGGTGCAGTCTCCATGGGCCGAATGACATAATACTGTTCCTGTGTCTGATGAAAGAATGGAGGATCAGACTTCATGGGCCGAATGACATAATACTGTTCCTATGTCTGATGACAGAATGGGGGATCAGACTCCATGGGCCGAATGACATAATACTGTTCCTATGTCTGATGATAGAATGGAGGATCAGACTCCATGGGCCTAATGACATAATACTGTTCCTATGTCTGATGATAGAATGGGGCGTCAGACTCCATGGGCCGAATGACATAATACTGTTCCTATGTCTGATGATAGAATGGGGCGTCAGACTCCATGGGCCGAATGACATAATACTGTTCCTGTGTCTGATGATAGAATGGAGGATCAGACACCATGGGCCGAATGACATGACACTGTTCCTATGTGTGATGATAGAATGAAGGAGAATCCATGGGCCGAATAAATAATACTGTTCCTATGTCTGATGAAAGAATGGAGGATCAGACTCCATGGGCAGAATGAAATAATAATGTTCCGATGTCTGATGATAGAATGGAGGATCAGACTCCATGGGCAGAATGCCATAATACTGTTCCTATGTCTGATGATAGAATGGGGGATCAGACTCCATGGGCCGAATGACATAATTCTGTTCCTATGTCTGATGATAGAATGGGGGATCAGACTCCATGGGCAGAATGACATAATACTGTTCCTATGTCTGATGATAGAATGGAGGATCAGACTCCATGGGCAGAATGACATAATACTGTTCCTATGTCTGATAATAGAATGGGGCATCAGACTCCATGGGCCGAATGACATAATACTGTCCCTATGTCTGATGATAGAATGGAGGAGCAGACTCCATGGGCCGAATGACATAACACTGTTCCTATGTCTGATGATAGAATGGGGGATCAGACACCATGGGCCGAATGACATAATACTGTTCCTATGTCTGATGATAGAATGGGGGATCAGACTCCATGGGCCGAATGACATAATTCTGTTCCTATGTCTGATGATAGAATCGAGGATCAGACACCATGGGCCGAATGACATAATACTGTTCCTATGTCAGATGATAGAATGGGGGATCAGACGCCATTGGCCGAATGACATAATACTGTTCCTATGTCTGATGATAGAATGGAGGATCAGACTCCATGGGGCTAATGACATAATACTGTTCCTGTGTCTGATGATAGAATGGAGGAGACACCATGGGCCGAATGACATAATACTGTTCCTATGTCTGATGATAGAATGGAGGAGACTCCATGGGCCGAATGACATAATACTGTTCCTATGTCTGATGATAGAATGGAGGTGCAGACTCCATGGCCGAATGACATAATACTGTTCCTATATCTGATGATAGAATGGGGGATCAGACTCCAGTGGCCGAATGACATAATACTGTTCCTATGTCTGATGATAGAATGGTGGAGACTCCATGGGCCGAATGACATAATACTGTTCCTATGTCTGATGATAGAATGGAGGATCAGACTCCGTGGGCCTAATGACATAATACTATTCCTACGTCTGATGATAGAATGGAGGTGCAGTCTCCATGGGCCTAATGACATAATACTGTTACTATGTCTGATGATAGAATGGAGGAGAATACATGGGCCGAATGACATAATACTGTTCCTGTGTCTGATGAAAGAATGGAGGATCAGACTTCATGGGCCGAATGACATAATACTGTTCCTATGTCTGATGACAGAATGGGGGATCAGACTCCATGGGCCGAATGACATAATACTGTTCCTATGTCTGATGATAGAATGGAGGATCAGACTCCATTGGCCTAATGACATAATACTGTTCATATGTCTGATGATAGAATGTAGGAGACTCCATGGGCCGAATGACATAATACTGTTCCTGTGTCTGATGATAGAATGGAGGATCAGACTTCATGGGGCGAATGACATAATACTGTTCCTGTGTCTGATGATAGAATGGAGGATCAGACACCATGGGCCGAATGACATGACACTGTTCCTATGTCTGATGATAGAATGAAGGAGAATCCATGGGCCGAATAAATAATACTGTTCCTATGTCTGATGATAGAATGGAGGATCAGACTCCATGGGCAGAATGAAATAATAATGTTCCGATTTCTGATGACAGAATGGAGGATCAGACTCCATGGGCAGAATGACATAATACTGTTCCTATGTCTGATGATAGAATGGAGGATCAGACTCCAGGGGCAGAATGACATAATACTGTTCCTATGTCTGATGATAGAATGGGGGATCAGACTCCATGGGCCGAATGACATAATTCTGTTCCTATGTCTGATGATAGAATGGAGGTGCAGACTCCATGGGCCTAATGACATAATACTGTTCCAATGTCTGATGATAGAATGGAGGAGACTCCATGGGCCGAATGACATAATACTGTTCCTGTGTCTGATGATAGAATGGAGGATCAGACTCCATGGGCCGAATGACATAATACTGTTCCTATGTCTGATGATAGAATGGGGGATCAGACTCCATTGGCCGAATGACATAATACTGTTTCTATGTCTGATGATAGAATGGAGGAGACTCCATGGGCCGAATGATATAATACTGTTCCTATGGCTGATGATAGAATGGAGGATCAGACTCCGTGGGCCTAATGACATAATACTATTCCTACGCCTGATGATAGAATGGAGGTGCAGTCTCCATGGGCCGAATGACATAATACTGTTCCTGTGTCTGATGAAAGAATGGAGGATCAGACTTCATGGGCCGAATGACATAATACTGTTCCTATGTCTGATGACAGAATGGGGGATCAGACTCCATGGGCCGAATGACATAATACTGTTCCTATGTCTGATGATAGAATGGAGGATCAGACTCCATGGGCCTAATGACATAATACTGTTCCTATGTCTGATGATAGGATGGGGCGTCAGACTCCATGGGCCGAATGACATAATACTGTTCCTATGTCTGATGATAGAATGGGGCGTCAGACTACATGAGCCGAATGACATAATACTGTTCCTGTGTCTGATGATAGAATGGAGGATCAGACACCATGGGCCGAATGACATGACACTGTTCCTATGTCTGATGATTGAATGAAGGAGAATCCATGGGCCGAATAAATAATACTGTTCCTATGTCTGATGATAGAATGGAAGATCAGACTCCATGGGCAGAATGAAATAATAATGTTCCGATGTCTGATGATAGAATGGAGGATCAGACTCCATGGGCAGAATGACATAATACTGTTCCTATGTCTGATGATAGAATGGAGGATCAGACTCCAGGGGCAGAATGACATAATACTGTTCCTATGTCTGATGATAGAATGGGGGATCAGACTCCATGGGCCGAATGACATAATACTGTTCCTATGTCTGATGATAGAATGGAGGATCAGACTCCATGGGCCGAATGATATAATACTGTTCCTATGTCTGATGATAGAATGGGGGATCAGACTCCATGGGCAGAATGACATAATACTGTTCCTATGTCTGATGATAGAATGGGGGATCAGACTCCATGGGCAGAATGACATAATACTGTTCCTATGTCTGATGATAGAATGGATGATCAGACTCCATGGGCAGAATGACATAATACTGTTCCTATGTCTGATGATAGAATGGAGGTGCAGACTCCATGGGCCTAATGACAGAATACTGTTCCTATGTCTGATGATAGAATGGAGGAGACTCCATGGGCCGAATGACATAATACTGTTCCTGTGTCTGATGATGGAATGGAGGATCAGACTCCATGGGCCGAATGACATAATACTGTTCCTATGTCTGATGATAGAATGGGGGATCAGACTCCATTGGCCGAATGACATAATACTGTTCCTATGTCTGATGATAGAATGGAGGAGACTCCATGGGCCGAATGACATAATACTGTTTCTATGTCCGATGATAGAATGGAGGAGACTCCATGGGCCGAATGATATAATACTGTTCCTATGTCTGATGATAGAATGGAGGAGACTCCATGGGCCGAATGACATAATACTGTTCCTATGTCTGAAGATAGAATCGGGGATCAGACTCCATGGGCCGAATGACATAATACTGTTCCTATGTCTGATGATAGAATGGGGGATCAGACTCCAAGGGCCGAATGACATAATACTGTTCCTATGTCTGATGATAGAATGGAGGATCAGACTCCATGGGCCGAATGACATAATACTGTCCCTATGTCTGATGATAGAATGGAGGATCAGACTCCATGGGCCGAATGACATAACACTGTTCCTATGTCTGATGATAGAATGGGGGATCAGACACCATGGGCCGAATGACATAATACTGTTCCTATGTCTGATGATAGAATGGGGGATCAGACTCCATTGGCCGAATGACATAATTCTGTTCCTATGTCTGATGATAGAATCGAGGATCAGACACCATGGGCCGAATGACATAATACTGTTCCTATGTCTGATGATAGAATGGGGGATCAGACTCCATTGGCCGAATGACATAATACTGTTCCTATGTCTGATGATAGAATGGAGGATCAGACTCCATGTGGCTAATGACATAATACTGTTCCTGTGTCTGATGATAGAATGGAGGAGACTCCATGGGCCGAATGACATAATACTGTTCCTATGTCTGATGATAGAATGGAGGATCAGACTCCATGGGCCGAATGACATAATACTGTTCCTATGTCTGATGATAGAATGGAGGTGCAGTCTCCATGGGCCTAATGACATAATACTGTTACTATGTCTGATGATAGAATGGAGGAGAATACATGGGCCGAATGACATAATACTGTTCCTGTGTCTGATGAAAGAATGGAGGATCAGACTTCATGGGCCGAATGACATAATACTGTTCCTATGTCTGATGATAGAATGGAGGATCAGACTCCAGGGGCAGAATGACATAATGCTGTTCCTATGTCTGATGATAGAATGGGGGATCAGACTCCATGGGCCGAATGACATAATTCTGTTCCTATGTCTGATGATAGAATGGAGGTGCAGACTCCATGGGCCTAATGACATAATACTGTTCCTATGTCTGATGATAGAATGGAGGAGACTCCATGGGCCGAATGACATAATACTGTTCCTGTGTATGATGATAGAATGGAGGATCAGACTCCATGGGCCGAATGACATAATACTGTTCCTATGTCTGATGATAGAATGGGGGATCAGACTCCATTGGCCGAATGACATAATACTGTTCCTATGTCTGATGATAGAATGGAGGAGACTCCATGGGCCGAATGACATAATACTGTTTCTATGTCTGATGATAGAATGGAGGAGACTCCATGGGCCGAATGATATAATACTGTTCCTATGTCTGATGATAGAATGGAGGAGACTCCATGGGCCGAATGACATAATACTGTTCCTATGTCTGAAGATAGAATGGTGGATCAGACTCCATGGGCCGAATGACATAATACTGTTCCTATGTCTGATGATAGAATGGAGGATCAGACTCCATGGGCCGAATGACATAATACTGTTAATATCTCTGATGATAGAATGGAGGATCAGACTCCATGGGCCGAATGACATAATACTGTTCCTATGTCTGATGATAGAATGGAGGATCAGACTCCATGGGCCGAATGACATAATACTGTTCCTATGTCTGATGATAGAATGGAGGATCAGACTCCATGGGCCGAATGACATAACACTGTTCCTATGTCTGATGATAGAATGGGGGATCAGACTGCATGGGCCGAATGACATAATACTGTTCCTATGTCTGATGATAGAATCGAGGATCAGACACCAAGGGCCGAATGACATAATACTGTTCCTATGTCTGATGATAGAATGGGGGATCAGACTCCATTGGCCGAATGACATAATACTGTTCCTATGTCTGATGATAGAATGGAGGATCAGACTCCATGGGCCGAATGACATAATACTGTTCCTGTGTCTGATGACAGAATGGAGCAGACTCCATGGGCCGACTGACATAATACTGTTCCTATGTCTGATGATAGAATGGAGGATCAGACTCCGTGGGCCTAATGACATAATACTATTCCTACGTCTGATGATAGAATGGAGGTGCAGTCTCCATGGGCCGAATGACATAATACTGTTCCTATGTCTGATGATAGAATGGAGGATCAGACTCCATGGGCCGAATGACATAACACTGTTCCTATGTCTGATGATAGAATGGGGGATCAGACTGCATGGGCCGAATGACATAATACTGTTCCTATGTCTGATGATAGAATCGAGGATCAGACACCAAGGGCCGAATGACATAATACTGTTCCTATGTCTGATGATAGAATGGGGGATCAGACTCCATTGGCCGAATGACATAATACTGTTCCTATGTCTGATGATAGAATGGAGGATCAGACTCCATGGGCCGAATGACATAATACTGTTCCTGTGTCTGATGACAGAATGGAGCAGACTCCATGGGCCGACTGACATAATACTGTTCCTATGTCTGATGATAGAATGGAGGATCAGACTCCGTGGGCCTAATGACATAATACTATTCCTACGTCTGATGATAGAATGGAGGTGCAGTCTCCATGGGCCGAATGACATAATACTGATCCTGTGTCTGATGAAAGAATGGAGGATCAGACTTCATGGGCCGAATGACATAATACTGTTCCTATGTCTGATGACAGAATGGGGGATCAGACTCCATGGGCCGAATGACATAATACTGTTCCTATGTCTGATGATAGAATGGAGGATCAGACTCCATGGGCCTAATGACATAATACTGTTCCTATGTCTGATGATAGAATGGGGCGTCAGACTCCATGGGCCGAATGACATAATACTGTTCCTATGTCTGATGATAGAATGGGGCGTCAGACTCCATGGGCCGAATGACATAATACTGTTCCTGTGTCTGATGATAGAATGGAGGATCAGACACCATGGGCCGAATGACATGACACTGTTCCTATGTCTGATGATAGAATGAAGGAGAATCCATGGGCCGAATAAATAATACTGTTCCTATGTCTGATGATAGAATGGAGGATCAGACTCCATGGGCAGAATGAAATAATAATGTTCCGATGTCTGATGATAGAATGGAGGATCAGACTCCATGGGCAGAATGCCATAATACTGTTCCTATGTCTGATGATAGAATGGAGGATCAGACTCCAGGGGCAGAATGACATAATACTGTTCCTATGTCTGATGATAGAATGGGGGATCAGACTCCATGGGCCGAATGACATAATTCTGTTCCTATGTCTGATGATAGAATGGGGGATCAGACTCCATGGGCAGAATGACATAATACTGTTCCTATGTCTGATGATAGAATGGAGGATCAGACTCCATGGGCAGAATGACATAATACTGTTCCTATGTCTGATGATAGAATGGGGCATCAGACTCCATGGGCCGAATGACATAATACTGTCCCTATGTCTGATGATAGAATGGAGGATCAGACTCCATGGGCCGAATGACATAACACTGTTCCTATGTCTGATGATAGAATGGGGGATCAGACACCATGGGCCGAATGACATAATACTGTTCCTATGTCTGATGATAGAATGGGGGATCAGACTGCATGGGCCGAATGACATAATACTGTTCCTATGTCTGATGATAGAATCGAGGATCAGACACCAAGGGCCGAATGACATAATACTGTTCCTATGTCTGATGATAGAATGGGGGATCAGACTCCATTGGCCGAATGACATAATACTGTTCCTATGTCTGATGATAGAATGGAGGATCAGACTCCATGGGCCGAATGACATAATACTGTTCCTGTGTCTGATGACAGAATGGAGCAGACTCCATGGGCCGACTGACATAATACTGTTCCTATGTCTGATGATAGAATGGAGGATCAGACTCCGTGGGCCTAATGACATAATACTATTCCTACGTCTGATGATAGAATGGAGGTGCAGTCTCCATGGGCCGAATGACATAATACTGTTCCTATGTCTGATGATAGAATGGAGGATCAGACTCCATGGGCCTAATGACATAATACTGTTCCTATGTCTGATGATAGAATGGGGCGTCAGACTCCATGGGCCGAATGACATAATACTGTTCCTATGTCTGATGATAGAATGGGGCGTCAGACTCCATGGGCCGAATGACATAATACTGTTCCTGTGTCTGATGATAGAATGGAGGATCAGACACCATGGGCCGAATGACATGACACTGTTCCTATGTCTGATGATAGAATGAAGGAGAATCCATGGGCCGAATAAATAATACTGTTCCTATGTCTGATGATAGAATGGAGGATCAGACTCCATGGGCAGAATGAAATAATAATGTTCCGATGTCTGATGATAGAATGGAGGATCAGACTCCATGGGCAGAATGCCATAATACTGTTCCTATGTCTGATGATAGAATGGAGGATCAGACTCCAGGGGCAGAATGACATAATACTGTTCCTATGTCTGATGATAGAATGGGGGATCAGACTCCATGGGCCGAATGACATAATTCTGTTCCTATGTCTGATGATAGAATGGGGGATCAGACTCCATGGGCAGAATGACATAATACTGTTCCTATGTCTGATGATAGAATGGAGGATCAGACTCCATGGGCAGAATGACATAATACTGTTCCTATGTCTGATGATAGAATGGGGCATCAGACTCCATGGGCCGAATGACATAATACTGTCCCTATGTCTGATGATAGAATGGAGGATCAGACTCCATGGGCCGAATGACATAACACTGTTCCTATGTCTGATGATAGAATGGGGGATCAGACACCATGGGCCGAATGACATAATACTGTTCCTATGTCTGATGATAGAATGGGGGATCAGACTCCATGGGCCGAATGACATAATTCTGTTCCTATGTCTGATGATAGAATCGAGGATCAGACACCATGGGCCGAATGACATAATACTGTTCCTATGTCAAATGATAGAATGGGGGATCAGACGCCATTGGCCGAATGACATAATACTGTTCCTATGTCTGATGATAGAATGGAGGATCGGACTCCATGGGGCTAATGACATAATACTGTTCCTGTGTCTGATGATAGAATGGAGGAGACTCCATGGGCCGAATGACATAATACTGTTCCTATGTCTGATGATAGAATGGAGGAGACTCCATGGGCCGAATGACATAATACTGTTCCTATGTCTGATGATAGAATGGAGGTGCAGACTCCATGGGCCGAATGACATAATACTGTTCCTATATCTGATGATAGAATGGGGGATCAGACTCCAGTGGCCGAATGACATAATACTGTTCCTATGTCTGATGATAGAATGGTGGAGACTCCATGGGCCGAATGACATAATACTGTTCCTATGTCTGATGATAGAATGGAGGATCAGACTCCGTGGGCCTAATGACATAATACTATTCCTACGTCTGATGATAGAATGGAGGTGCAGTCTCCATGGGCCTAATGACATAATACTGTTACTATGTCTGATGATAGAATGGAGGAGAATACATGGGCCGAATGACATAATACTGTTCCTGTGTCTGATGAAAGAATGGAGGATCAGACTTCATGGGCCGAATGACATAATACTGTTCCTATGTCTGATGACAGAATGGGGGATCAGACTCCATGGGCCGAATGACATAATACTGTTCCTATGTCTGATGATAGAATGGAGGATCAGACTTCATGGGGCGAATGACATAATACTGTTCCTGTGTCTGATGATAGAATGGAGGATCAGACACCATGGGCCGAATGACATGACACTGTTCCTATGTCTGATGATAGAATGAAGGAGAATCCATGGGCCGAATAAATAATACTGTTCCTATGTCTGATGATAGAAAGGAGGATCAGACTCCATGGGCAGAATGAAATAATAATGTTCCGATGTCTGATGACAGAATGGAGGATCAGACTCCATGGGCAGAATGACATAATACTGTTCCTATGTCTGATGATAGAATGGAGGATCAGACTCCAGGGGCAGAATGACATAATACTGTTCCTATGTCTGATGATAGAATGGGGGATCAGACTCCATGGGCCGAATGACATAATTCTGTTCCTATGTCTGATGATAGAATGGAGGTGCAGACTCCATGGGCCTAATGACATAATACTGTTCCAATGTCTGATGATAGAATGGAGGAGACTCCATGGGCCGAATGACATAATACTGTTCCTGTGTCTGATGATAGAATGGAGGATCAGACTCCATGGGCCGAATGACATAATACTGTTCCTATGTCTGATGATAGAATGGAGGATCAGACTCCATGGGCCTAATGACATAATACTGTTCCTATGTCTGATGATAGAATGGGGCGTCAGACTCCATGGGCCGAATGACATAATACTGTTCCTATGTCTGATGATAGAATGGGGCGTCAGACTCCATGGGCCGAATGACATAATACTGTTCCTGTGTCTGATGATAGAATGGAGGATCAGACACCATGGGCCGAATGACATGACACTGTTCCTATGTCTGATGATAGAATGAAGGAGAATCCATGGGCCGAATAAATAATACTATTCCTATGTCTGATGATAGAATGGAGGATCAGACTCCATGGGCAGAATGAAATAATAATGTTCCGATGTCTGATGATAGAATGGAGGATCAGACTCCATGGGCAGAATGCCATAATACTGTTCCTATGTCTGATGATAGAATGGAGGATCAGACTCCAGGGGCAGAATGACATAATACTGTTCCTATGTCTGATGATAGAATGGGGGATCAGACTCCATGGGCCGAATGACATAATTCTGTTCCTATGTCTGATGATAGAATGAGGGATCAGACTCCATGGGCAGAATGACATAATACTGTTCCTATGTCTGATGATAGAATGGAGGATCAGACTCCATGGGCAGAATGACATAATACTGTTCCTATGTCTGATAATAGAATGGGGCATCAGACTCCATGGGCCGAATGACATAATACTGTCCCTATGTCTGATGATAGAATGGAGGAGCAGACTCCATGGGCCGAATGACATAACACTGTTCCTATGTCTGATGATAGAATGGGGGATCAGACACCATGGGCCGAATGACATAATACTGTTCCTATGTCTGATGATAGAATGGGGGATCAGACTCCATGGGCCGAATGACATAATTCTGTTCCTATGTCTGATGATAGAATCGAGGATCAGACACCATGGGCCGAATGACATAATACTGTTCCTATGTCAGATGATAGAATGGGGGATCAGACGCCATTGGCCGAATGACATAATACTGTTCCTATGTCTGATGATAGAATGGAGGATCAGACTCCATGGGGCTAATGACATAATACTGTTCCTGTGTCTGATGATAGAATGGAGGAGACTCCATGGGCCGAATGACATAATACTGTTCCTATGTCTGATGATAGAATGGAGGAGACTCCATGGGCCGAATGACATAATACTGTTCCTATGTCTGATGATAGAATGGAGGTGCAGACTCCATGGCCGAATGACATAATACTGTTCCTATATCTGATGATAGAATGGGGGATCAGACTCCAGTGGCCGAATGACATAATACTGTTCCTATGTCTGATGATAGAATGGAGGATCAGACTCCATGGGCCTAATGACATAATACTGTTCCTATGTCTGATGATAGAATGGGGCGTCAGACTCCATGGGCCGAATGACATAATACTGTTCCTATGTCTGATGATAGAATGGGGCGTCAGACTCCATGGGCCGAATGACATAATACTGTTCCTGTGTCTGATGATAGAATGGAGGATCAGACACCATGGGCCGAATGACATGACACTGTTCCTATGTCTGATGATAGAATGAAGGAGAATCCATGGGCCGAATAAATAATACTATTCCTATGTCTGATGATAGAATGGAGGATCAGACTCCATGGGCAGAATGAAATAATAATGTTCCGATGTCTGATGATAGAATGGAGGATCAGACTCCATGGGCAGAATGCCATAATACTGTTCCTATGTCTGATGATAGAATGGAGGATCAGACTCCAGGGGCAGAATGACATAATACTGTTCCTATGTCTGATGATAGAATGGGGGATCAGACTCCATGGGCCGAATGACATAATTCTGTTCCTATGTCTGATGATAGAATGAGGGATCAGACTCCATGGGCAGAATGACATAATACTGTTCCTATGTCTGATGATAGAATGGAGGATCAGACTCCATGGGCAGAATGACATAATACTGTTCCTATGTCTGATAATAGAATGGGGCATCAGACTCCATGGGCCGAATGACATAATACTGTCCCTATGTCTGATGATAGAATGGAGGAGCAGACTCCATGGGCCGAATGACATAACACTGTTCCTATGTCTGATGATAGAATGGGGGATCAGACACCATGGGCCGAATGACATAATACTGTTCCTATGTCTGATGATAGAATGGGGGATCAGACTCCATGGGCCGAATGACATAATTCTGTTCCTATGTCTGATGATAGAATCGAGGATCAGACACCATGGGCCGAATGACATAATACTGTTCCTATGTCAGATGATAGAATGGGGGATCAGACGCCATTGGCCGAATGACATAATACTGTTCCTATGTCTGATGATAGAATGGAGGATCAGACTCCATGGGGCTAATGACATAATACTGTTCCTGTGTCTGATGATAGAATGGAGGAGACTCCATGGGCCGAATGACATAATACTGTTCCTATGTCTGATGATAGAATGGAGGAGACTCCATGGGCCGAATGACATAATACTGTTCCTATGTCTGATGATAGAATGGAGGTGCAGACTCCATGGCCGAATGACATAATACTGTTCCTATATCTGATGATAGAATGGGGGATCAGACTCCAGTGGCCGAATGACATAATACTGTTCCTATGTCTGATGATAGAATGGTGGAGACTCCATGGGCCGAATGACATAATACTGTTCCTATGTCTGATGATAGAATGGAGGATCAGACTCCGTGGGCCTAATGACATAATACTATTCCTACGTCTGATGATAGAATGGAGGTGCAGTCTCCATGGGCCTAATGACATAATACTGTTACTATGTCTGATGATAGAATGGAGGAGAATACATGGGCCGAATGACATAATACTGTTCCTGTGTCTGATGAAAGAATGGAGGATCAGACTTCATGGGCCGAATGACATAATACTGTTCCTATGTCTGATGACAGAATGGGGGATCAGACTCCATGGGCCGAATGACATAATACTGTTCCTATGTCTGATGATAGAATGGAGGATCAGACTCCATTGGCCTAATGACATAATACTGTTCATATGTCTGATGATAGAATGTAGGAGACTCCATGGGCCGAATGACATAATACTGTTCCTGTGTCTGATGATAGAATGGAGGATCAGACTTCATGGGGCGAATGACATAATACTGTTCCTGTGTCTGATGATAGAATGGAGGATCAGACACCATGGGCCGAATGACATGACACTGTTCCTATGTCTGATGATAGAATGAAGGAGAATCCATGGGCCGAATAAATAATACTGTTCCTATGTCTGATGATAGAATGGAGGATCAGACTCCATGGGCAGAATGAAATAATAATGTTCCGATTTCTGATGACAGAATGGAGGATCAGACTCCATGGGCAGAATGACATAATACTGTTCCTATGTCTGATGATAGAATGGAGGATCAGACTCCAGGGGCAGAATGACATAATACTGTTCCTATGTCTGATGATAGAATGGGGGATCAGACTCCATGGGCCGAATGACATAATTCTGTTCCTATGTCTGATGATAGAATGGAGGTGCAGACTCCATGGGCCTAATGACATAATACTGTTCCAATGTCTGATGATAGAATGGAGGAGACTCCATGGGCCGAATGACATAATACTGTTCCTGTGTCTGATGATAGAATGGAGGATCAGACTCCATGGGCCGAATGACATAATACTGTTCCTATGTCTGATGATAGAATGGGGGATCAGACTCCATTGGCCGAATGACATAATACTGTTTCTATGTCTGATGATTGAATGGAGGAGACTCCATGGGCCGAATGATATAATACTGTTCCTATGGCTGATGATAGAATGGAGGATCAGACTCCGTGGGCCTAATGACATAATACTATTCCTACGCCTGATGATAGAATGGAGGTGCAGTCTCCATGGGCCGAATGACATAATACTGTTCCTGTGTCTGATGAAAGAATGGAGGATCAGACTTCATGGGCCGAATGACATAATACTGTTCCTATGTCTGATGACAGAATGGGGGATCAGACTCCATGGGCCGAATGACATAATACTGTTCCTATGTCTGATGATAGAATGGAGGATCAGACTCCATGGGCCTAATGACATAATACTGTTCCTATGTCTGATGATAGGATGGGGCGTCAGACTCCATGGGCCGAATGACATAATACTGTTCCTATGTCTGATGATAGAATGGGGCGTCAGACTACATGAGCCGAATGACATAATACTGTTCCTGTGTCTGATGATAGAATGGAGGATCAGACACCATGGGCCGAATGACATGACACTGTTCCTATGTCTGATGATTGAATGAAGGAGAATCCATGGGCCGAATAAATAATACTGTTCCTATGTCTGATGATAGAATGGAAGATCAGACTCCATGGGCAGAATGAAATAATAATGTTCCGATGTCTGATGATAGAATGGAGGATCAGACTCCATGGGCAGAATGACATAATACTGTTCCTATGTCTGATGATAGAATGGAGGATCAGACTCCAGGGGCAGAATGACATAATACTGTTCCTATGTCTGATGATAGAATGGGGGATCAGACTCCATGGGCCGAATGACATAATACTGTTCCTATGTCTGATGATAGAATGGAGGATCAGACTCCATGGGCCGAATGATATAATACTGTTCCTATGTCTGATGATAGAATGGGGGATCAGACTCCATGGGCAGAATGACATAATACTGTTCCTATGTCTGATGATAGAATGGGGGATCAGACTCCATGGGCAGAATGACATAATACTGTTCCTATGTCTGATGATAGAATGGATGATCAGACTCCATGGGCAGAATGACATAATACTGTTACTATGTCTGATGATAGAATGGAGGTGCAGACTCCATGGGCCTAATGACAGAATACTGTTCCTATGTCTGATGATAGAATGGAGGAGACTCCATGGGCCGAATGACATAATACTGTTCCTGTGTCTGATGATGGAATGGAGGATCAGACTCTATGGGCCGAATGACATAATACTGTTCCTATGTCTGATGATAGAATGGGGGATCAGACTCCATTGGCCGAATGACATAATACTGTTCCTATGTCTGATGATAGAATGGAGGAGACTCCATGGGCCGAATGACATAATACTGTTTCTATGTCCGATGATAGAATGGAGGAGACTCCATGGGCCGAATGATATAATACTGTTCCTATGTCTGATGATAGAATGGAGGAGACTCCATGGGCCGAATGACATAATACTGTTCCTATGTCTGAAGATAGAATGGGGGATCAGACTCCATGGGCCGAATGACATAATACTGTTCCTATGTCTGATGATAGAATGGGGGATCAGACTCCAAGGGCCGAATGACATAATACTGTTCCTATGTCTGATGATAGAATGGAGGATCAGACTCCATGGGCCGAATGACATAATACTGTCCCTATGTCTGATGATAGAATGGAGGATCAGACTCCATGGGCCGAATGACATAACACTGTTCCTATGTCTGATGATAGAATGGGGGATCAGACACCATGGGCCGAATGACATAATACTGTTCCTATGTCTGATGATAGAATGGGGGATCAGACTCCATTGGCCGAATGACATAATTCTGTTCCTATGTCTGATGATAGAATCGAGGATCAGACACCATGGGCCGAATGACATAATACTGTTCCTATGTCTGATGATAGAATGGGGGATCAGACTCCATTGGCCGAATGACATAATACTGTTCCTATGTCTGATGATAGAATGGAGGATCAGACTCCATGTGGCTAATGACATAATACTGTTCCTGTGTCTGATGATAGAATGGAGGAGACTCCATGGGCCGAATGACATAATACTGTTCCTATGTCTGATGATAGAATGGAGGATCAGACTCCATGGGCCGAATGACATAATACTGTTCCTATGTCTGATGATAGAATGGAGGTGCAGTCTCCATGGGCCTAATGACATAATACTGTTACTATGTCTGATGATAGAATGGAGGAGAATACATGGGCCGAATGACATAATACTGTTCCTGTGTCTGATGAAAGAATGGAGGATCAGACTTCATGGGCCGAATGACATAATACTGTTCCTATGTCTGATGATAGAATGGAGGATCAGACTCCAGGGGCAGAATGACATAATGCTGTTCCTATGTCTGATGATAGAATGGGGGATCAGACTCCATGGGCCGAATGACATAATTCTGTTCCTATGTCTGATGATAGAATGGAGGTGCAGACTCCATGGGCCTAATGACATAATACTGTTCCTATGTCTGATGATAGAATGGAGGAGACTCCATGGGCCGAATGACATAATACTGTTCCTGTGTATGATGATAGAATGGAGGATCAGACTCCATGGGCCGAATGACATAATACTGTTCCTATGTCTGATGATAGAATGGGGGATCAGACTCCATTGGCCGAATGACATAATACTGTTCCTATGTCTGATGATAGAATGGAGGAGACTCCATGGGCCGAATGACATAATACTGTTTCTATGTCTGATGATAGAATGGAGGAGACTCCATGGGCCGAATGATATAATACTGTTCCTATGTCTGATGATAGAATGGAGGAGACTCCATGGGCCGAATGACATAATACTGTTCCTATGTCTGAAGATAGAATGGTGGATCAGACTCCATGGGCCGAATGACATAATACTGTTCCTATGTCTGATGATAGAATGGAGGATCAGACTCCATGGGCCGAATGACATAATACTGTTAATATCTCTGATGATAGAATGGAGGATCAGACTCCATGGGCCGAATGACATAATACTGTTCCTATGTCTGATGATAGAATGGAGGATCAGACTCCATGGGCCGAATGACATAATACTGTTCCTATGTCTGATGATAGAATGGAGGATCAGACTCCATGGGCCGAATGACATAACACT
The DNA here is from genome assembly GCF_048418815.1 of Hemitrygon akajei. Lineage (NCBI taxonomy): Eukaryota > Metazoa > Chordata > Chondrichthyes > Myliobatiformes > Dasyatidae > Hemitrygon > Hemitrygon akajei. Next base: position 46,727,491 of record NC_133151.1, read on the forward strand.
GTTCCTATGTCTGATGATAGAATGGGGGATCAGACTGCATGGGCCGAATGACATAATACTGTTCCTATGTCTGATGATAGAATCGAGGATCAGACACCAAGGGCCGAATGACATAATACTGTTCCTATGTCTGATGATAGAATGGGGGATCAGACTCCATTGGCCGAATGACATAATACTGTTCCTATGTCTGATGATAGAATGGAGGATCAGACTCCATGGGCCGAATGACATAATACTGTTCCTGTGTCTGATGACAGAATGGAGCAGACTCCATGGGCCGACTGACATAATACTGTTCCTATGTCTGATGATAGAATGGAGGATCAGACTCCGTGGGCCTAATGACATAATACTATTCCTACGTCTGATGATAGAATGGAGGTGCAGTCTCCATGGGCCGAATGACATAATACTGTTCCTATGTCTGATGATAGAATGGAGGATCAGACTCCATGGGCCGAATGACATAACACTGTTCCTATGTCTGATGATAGAATGGGGGATCAGACTGCATGGGCCGAATGACATAATACTGTTCCTATGTCTGATGATAGAATCGAGGATCAGACACCAAGGGCCGAATGACATAATACTGTTCCTATGTCTGATGATAGAATGGGGGATCAGACTCCATTGGCCGAATGACATAATACTGTTCCTATGTCTGATGATAGAATGGAGGATCAGACTCCATGGGCCGAATGACATAATACTGTTCCTGTGTCTGATGACAGAATGGAGCAGACTCCATGGGCGGACTGACATAATACTGTTCCTATGTCTGATGATAGAATGGAGGATCAGACTCCGTGGGCCTAATGACATAATACTATTCCTACGTCTGATGATAGAATGGAGGTGCAGTCTCCATGGGCCGAATGACATAATACTGATCCTGTGTCTGATGAAAGAATGGAGGATCAGACTTCATGGGCCGAATGACATAATACTGTTCCTATGTCTGATGACAGAATGGGGGATCAGACTCCATGGGCCGAATGACATAATACTGTTCCTATGTCTGATGATAGAATGGAGGATCAGACTCCATGGGCCTAATGACATAATACTGTTCCTATGTCTGATGATAGAATGGGGCGTCAGACTCCATGGGCCGAATGACATAATACTGTTCCTATGTCTGATGATAGAATGGGGCGTCAGACTCCATGGGCCGAATGACATAATACTGTTCCTGTGTCTGATGATAGAATGGAGGATCAGACACCATGGGCCGAATGACATGACACTGTTCCTATGTCTGATGATAGAATGAAGGAGAATCCATGGGCCGAATAAATAATACTGTTCCTATGTCTGATGATAGAATGGAGGATCAGACTCCATGGGCAGAATGAAATAATAATGTTCCGATGTCTGATGATAGAATGGAGGATCAGACTCCATGGGCAGAATGCCATAATACTGTTCCTATGTCTGATGATAGAATGGAGGATCAGACTCCAGGGGCAGAATGACATAATACTGTTCCTATGTCTGATGATAGAATGGGGGATCAGACTCCATGGGCCGAATGACATAATTCTGTTCCTATGTCTGATGATAGAATGGGGGATCAGACTCCATGGGCAGAATGACATAATACTGTTCCTATGTCTGATGATAGAATGGAGGATCAGACTCCATGGGCAGAATGACATAATACTGTTCCTATGTCTGATGATAGAATGGGGCATCAGACTCCATGGGCCGAATGACATAATACTGTCCCTATGTCTGATGATAGAATGGAGGATCAGACTCCATGGGCCGAATGACATAACACTGTTCCTATGTCTGATGATAGAATGGGGGATCAGACACCATGGGCCGAATGACATAATACTGTTCCTATGTCTGATGATAGAATGGGGGATCAGACTGCATGGGCCGAATGACATAATACTGTTCCTATGTCTGATGATAGAATCGAGGATCAGACACCAAGGGCCGAATGACATAATACTGTTCCTATGTCTGATGATAGAATGGGGGATCAGACTCCATTGGCCGAATGACATAATACTGTTCCTATGTCTGATGATAGAATGGAGGATCAGACTCCATGGGCCGAATGACATAATACTGTTCCTGTGTCTGATGACAGAATGGAGTAGACTCCATGGGCCGACTGACATAATACTGTTCCTATGTCTGATGATAGAATGGAGGATCAGACTCCGTGGGCCTAATGACATAATACTATTCCTACGTCTGATGATAGAATGGAGGTGCAGTCTCCATGGGCCGAATGACATAATACTGATCCTGTGTCTGATGAAAGAATGGAGGATCAGACTTCATGGGCCGAATGACATAATACTGTTCCTATGTCTGATGACAGAATGGGGGATCAGACTCCATGGGCCGAATGACATAATACTGTTCCTATGTCTGATGATAGAATGGAGGATCAGACTCCATGGGCCTAATGACATAATACTGTTCCTATGTCTGATGATAGAATGGGGCGTCAGACTCCATGGGCCGAATGACATAATACTGTTCCTATGTCTGATGATAGAATGGGGCGTCAGACTCCATGGGCCGAATGATATAATACTGTTCCAGTGTCTGATGATAGAATGGAGGATCAGACACCATGGGCCGAATGACATGACACTGTTCCTATGTCTGATGATAGAATGAAGGAGAATCCATGGGCCGAATAAATAATACTGTTCCTATGTCTGATGATAGAATGGAGGATCAGACTCCATGGGCAGAATGAAATAATAATGTTCCGATGTCTGATGATAGAATGGAGGATCAGACTCCATGGGCAGAATGCCATAATACTGTTCCTATGTCTGATGATAGAATGGAGGATCAGACTCCAGAGGCAGAATGACATAATACTGTTCCTATGTCTGATGATAGAATGGGGGATCAGACTCCATGGGCCGAATGACATAATTCTGTTCCTATGTCTGATGATAGAATGGGGGATCAGACTCCATGGGCAGAATGACATAATACTGTTCCTATGTCTGATGATAGAATGGAGGATCAGACTCCATGGGCAGAATGACATAATACTGTTCCTATGTCTGATGATAGAATGGGGCATCAGACTCCATGGGCCGAATGACATAATACTGTCCCTATGTCTGATGATAGAATGGAGGATCAGACTCCATGGGCCGAATGACATAACACTGTTCCTATGTCTGATGATAGAATGGGGGATCAGACACCATGGGCCGAATGACATAATACTGTTCCTATGTCTGATGATAGAATGGGGGATCAGACTCCATGGGCCGAATGACATAATTCTGTTCCTATGTCTGATGATAGAATCGAGGATCAGACACCATGGGCCGAATGACATAATACTGTTCCTATGTCAAATGATAGAATGGGGGATCAGACGCCATTGGCCGAATGACATAATACTGTTCCTATGTCTGATGATAGAATGGAGGATCGGACTCCATGGGGCTAATGACATAATACTGTTCCTGTGTCTGATGATAGAATGGAGGAGACTCCATGGGCCGAATGACATAATACTGTTCCTATGTCTGATGATAGAATGGAGGAGACTCCATGGGCCGAATGACATAATACTGTTCCTATGTCTGATGATAGAATGGAGGTGCAGACTCCATGGGCCGAATGACATAATACTGTTCCTATATCTGATGATAGAATGGGGGATCAGACTCCAGTGGCCGAATGACATAATACTGTTCCTATGTCTGATGATAGAATGGTGGAGACTCCATGGGCCGAATGACATAATACTGTTCCTATGTCTGATGATAGAATGGAGGATCAGACTCCGTGGGCCTAATGACATAATACTATTCCTACGTCTGATGATAGAATGGAGGTGCAGTCTCCATGGGCCTAATGACATAATACTGTTACTATGTCTGATGATAGAATGGAGGAGAATACATGGGCCGAATGACATAATACTGTTCCTGTGTCTGATGAAAGAATGGAGGATCAGACTTCATGGGCCGAATGACATAATACTGTTCCTATGTCTGATGACAGAATGGGGGATCAGACTCCATGGGCCGAATGACATAATACTGTTCCTATGTCTGATGATAGAATGGAGGATCAGACTTCATGGGGCGAATGACATAATACTGTTCCTGTGTCTGATGATAGAATGGAGGATCAGACACCATGGGCCGAATGACATGACACTGTTCCTATGTCTGATGATAGAATGAAGGAGAATCCATGGGCCGAATAAATAATACTGTTCCTATGTCTGATGATAGAAAGGAGGATCAGACTCCATGGGCAGAATGAAATAATAATGTTCCGATGTCTGATGACAGAATGGAGGATCAGACTCCATGGGCAGAATGACATAATACTGTTCCTATGTCTGATGATAGAATGGAGGATCAGACTCCAGGGGCAGAATGACATAATACTGTTCCTATGTCTGATGATAGAATGGGGGATCAGACTCCATGGGCCGAATGACATAATTCTGTTCCTATGTCTGATGATAGAATGGAGGTGCAGACTCCATGGGCCTAATGACATAATACTGTTCCAATGTCTGATGATAGAATGGAGGAGACTCCATGGGCCGAATGACATAATACTGTTCCTGTGTCTGATGATAGAATGGAGGATCAGACTCCATGGGCCGAATGACATAATACTGTTCCTATGTCTGATGATTGAATGGGGGATCAGACTCCATTGGCCGAATGACATAATACTGTTTCTATGTCTGATGATAGAATGGAGGAGACTCCATGGGCCGAATGATATAATACTGTTCCTATGTCTGATGATAGAATGGAGGAGACTCCATGGGCCGAATGATATAATACTGTTCCTATGTCTGATGATAGAATGGAGGAGACTCCATGGGCCGAATGACATAATACTGTTCCTATGTCTGAAGATAGAATGGGGGATCAGACTCCATGGGCCGAATGACATAATACTGTTCCTATGTCTGATGATAGAATGGGGGATCAGACTCCATGGGCCGAATGACATAATACTGTTCCTATGTCTGATGATAGAATGGAGGATCAGACTCCATGGGCCGAATGACATAATACTGTCCCTATGTCTGATGATAGAATGGAGGATCAGACTCCATGGGCCGAATGACATAACACTGTTCCTATGTCTGATGATAGAATGGGGGATCAGACACCATGGGCCGAATGACATAATACTGTTCCTATGTCTGATGATAGAATGGGGGATCAGACTCCATTGGCCGAATGACATAATTCTGTTCCTATGTCTGATGATAGAATCGAGGATCAGACACCATGGGCCGAATGACATGACACTGTTCCTATGTCTGATGATAGAATGAAGGAGAATCCATGGGCCGAATAAATAATACTGTTCCTATGTCTGATGATAGAATGGAGGATCAGACTCCATGGGCAGAATGAAATAATAATGTTCCGATGTCTGATGACAGAATGGAGGATCAGACTCCATGGGCAGAATGACATAATACTGTTCCTATGTCTGATGATAGAATGGAGGATCAGACTCCAGGGGCAGAATGACATAATACTGTTCCTATGTCTGATGATAGAATGGGGGATCAGACTCCATGGGCCGAATGACATAATTCTGTTCCTATGTCTGATGATAGAATGGGGGATCAGACTCCATGGGCAGAATGACATAATACTGTTCCTATGTCTGATGATAGAATGGAGGATCAGACTCCATGGGCAGAATGACATAATACTGTTCCTATGTCTGATGATAGAATGGGGGATCAGACTCCATGGGCAGAATGACATAATACTGTTCCTATGTCTGATGATAGAATGGAGGATCAGACTCCATGGGCAGAATGACATAATACTGTTCCTATGTCTGATTGTAGAATGGGGCATCAGACTCCATGGGCCGAATGACATAATACTGTCCCTATGTCTGATGATAGAATGGAGGATCAGACTCCATGGGCCGAATGACATAACACTGTTCCTATGTCTGATGATAGAATGGGGGATCAGACACCATGGGCCGAATGACATAATACTGTTCCTATGTCTGATGATAGAATGGGGGATCAGACTGCATGGGCCGAATGACATAATACTGTTCCTATGTCTGATGATAGAATCGAGGATCAGACACCAAGGGCCGAATGACATAATACTGTTCCTATGTCTGATGATAGAATGGGGGATCAGACTCCATTGGCCGAATGACATAATACTGTTCCTATGTCTGATGATAGAATGGAGGATCAGACTCCATGGGCCGAATGACATAATACTGTTCCTGTGTCTGATGACAGAATGGAGCAGACTCCATGGGCCGACTGACATAATACTGTTCCTATGTCTGATGATAGAATGGAGGATCAGACTCCGTGGGCCTAATGACATAATACTATTCCTACGTCTGATGATAGAATGGAGGTGCAGTCTCCATGGGCCGAATGACATAATACTGATCCTGTGTCTGATGAAAGAATGGAGGATCAGACTTCATGGGCCGAATGACATAATACTGTTCCTATGTCTGATGACAGAATGGGGGATCAGACTCCATGGGCCGAATGACATAATACTGTTCCTATGTCTGATGATAGAATGGAGGATCAGACTCCATGGGCCTAATGACATAATACTGTTCCTATGTCTGATGATAGAATGGGGCTTCAGACTCCATGGGCCGAATGACATAATACTGTTCCTATGTCTGATGATAGAATGGGGCGTCAGACTCCATGGGCCGAATGACATAATACTGTTCCTGTGTCTGATGATAGAATGGAGGATCAGACACCATGGGCCGAATGACATGACACTGTTCCTATGTCTGATGATAGAATGAAGGAGAATCCATGGGCCGAATAAATAATACTGTTCCTATGTCTGATGATAGAATGGAGGATCAGACTCCATGGGCAGAATGAAATAATAATGTTCCGATGTCTGATGATAGAATGGAGGATCAGACTCCATGGGCAGAATGACATAATACTGTTCCTATGTCTGATGATAGAATGGAGGATCAGACTCCATGGGCAGAATGACATAATACTGTTCCTATGTCTGATGATAGAATGGGGCATCAGACTCCATGGGCCGAATGACATAATACTGTCCCTATGTCTGATGATAGAATGGAGGATCAGACTCCATGGGCCGAATGACATAACACTGTTCCTATGTCTGATGATAGAATGGGGGATCAGACACCATGGGCCGAATGACATAATACTGTTCCTATGTCTGATGATAGAATGGGGGATCAGACTCCATGGGCCGAATGACATAATTCTGTTCCTATGTCTGATGATAGAATCGAGGATCAGACACCATGGGCCGAATGACATAATACTGTTCCTATGTCAAATGATAGAATGGGGGATCAGACGCCATTGGCCGAATGACATAATACTGTTCCTATGTCTGATGATAGAATGGAGGATCGGACTCCATGGGGCTAATGACATAATACTGTTCCTGTGTCTGATGATAGAATGGAGGAGACTCCATGGGCCGAATGACATAATACTGTTCCTATGTCTGATGATAGAATGGAGGAGACTCCATGGGCCGAATGACATAATACTGTTCCTATGTCTGATGATAGAATGGAGGTGCAGACTCCATGGGCCAAATGACATAATACTGTTCCTATATCTGATGATAGAATGGGGGATCAGACTCCAGTGGCCGAATGACATAATACTGTTCCTATGTCTGATGATAGAATGGTGGAGACTCCATGGGCCGAATGACATAATACTGTTCCTATGTCTGATGATAGAATGGAGGATCAGACTCCGTGGGCCTAATGACATAATACTATTCCTACGTCTGATGATAGAATGGAGGTGCAGTCTCCATGGGCCTAATGACATAATACTGTTACTATGTCTGATGATAGAATGGAGGAGAATACATGGGCCGAATGACATAATACTGTTCCTGTGTCTGATGAAAGAATGGAGGATCAGACTTCATGGGCCGAATGACATAATACTGTTCCTATGTCTGATGACAGAATGGGGGATCAGACTCCATGGGCCGAATGACATAATACTGTTCCTATGTCTGATGATAGAATGGAGGATCAGACTTCATGGGGCGAATGACATAATACTGTTCCTGTGTCTGATGATAGAATGGAGGATCAGACACCATGGGCCGAATGACATGACACTGTTCCTATGTCTGATGATAGAATGAAGGAGAATCCATGGGCCGAATAAATAATACTGTTCCTATGTCTGATGATAGAATGGAGGATCAGACTCCATGGGCAGAATGAAATAATAATGTTCCGATGTCTGATGACAGAATGGAGGATCAGACTCCATGGGCAGAATGACATAATACTGTTCCTATGTCTGATGATAGAATGGAGGATCAGACTCCAGGGGCAGAATGACATAATACTGTTCCTATGTCTGATGATAGAATGGGGGATCAGACTCCATGGGCCGAATGACATAATTCTGTTCCTATGTCTGATGATAGAATGGAGGTGCAGACTCCATGGGCCTAATGACATAATACTGTTCCAATGTCTGATGATAGAATGGAGGAGACTCCATGGGCCGAATGACATAATACTGTTCCTGTGTCTGATGATAGAATGGCGGATCAGACTCCATGGGCCGAATGACATAATACTGTTCCTATGTCTGATGATTGAATGGGGGATCAGACTCCATTGGCCGAATGACATAATACTGTTTCTATGTCTGATGATAGAATGGAGGAGACTCCATGGGCCGAATGATATAATACTGTTCCTATGTCTGATGATAGAATGGAGGAGACTCCATGGGCCGAATGATATAATACTGTTCCTATGTCTGATGATAGAATGGAGGAGACTCCATGGGCCGAATGACATAATACTGTTCCTATGTCTGAAGATAGAATGGGGGATCAGACTCCATGGGCCGAATGACATAATACTGTTCCTATGTCTGATGATAGAATGGGGGATCAGACTCCATGGGCCGAATGACATAATACTGTTCCTATGTCTGATGATAGAATGGAGGATCAGACTCCATGGGCCGAATGACATAATACTGTCCCTATGTCTGATGATAGAATGGAGAATCAGACTCCATGGGCCGAATGACATAACACTGTTCCTATGTCTGATGATAGAATGGGGGATCAGACACCATGGGCCGAATGACATAATACTGTTCCTATGTCTGATGATAGAATGGGGGATCAGACTCCATTGGCCGAATGACATAATTCTGTTCCTATGTCTGATGATAGAATCGAGGATCAGACACCATGGGCCGAATGACATGACACTGTTCCTATGTCTGATGATAGAATGAAGGAGAATCCATGGGCCGAATAAATAATACTGTTCCTATGTCTGATGATAGAATGGAGGATCAGACTCCATGGGCAGAATGAAATAATAATGTTCCGATGTCTGATGACAGAATGGAGGATCAGACTCCATGGGCAGAATGACATAATACTGTTCCTATGTCTGATGATAGAATGGATGATCAGACTCCAGGGGCAGAATGACATAATACTGTTCCTATGTCTGATGATAGAATGGGGGATCAGACTCCATGGGCCGAATGACATAATTCTGTTCCTATGTCTGATGATAGAATGGGGGATCAGACTCCATGGGCAGAATGACATAATACTGTTCCTATGTCTGATGATAGAATGGAGGATCAGACTCCATGGGCAGAATGACATAATACTGTTCCTATGTCTGATGATAGAATGGGGGATCAGACTCCATGGGCCGAATGACATAATACTGTTCGATGTCTGATGATAGAATGGAGGATCAGACTCCATGGGCAGAATGACATAATACTTTTCGATGTCTGATGATAGAATGGAGGATCAGACTCCATGGGCAGAATGACATAATTCTGTTCCTACGTCTGATGATAGAATCGAGGATCAGACACCATGGGCCGAATGACATAATACTGTTCCTATGTCTGATGATGAAATGGGGGATCAGACTCCATTGGCCGAATGACATAATACTGTTCCTATGTCTGATGATAGAATGGAGGATCAGACTCCATGGGGCTAATGACATAATACTGTTCCTGTGTCTGATGACAGAATGGAGCAGACTCCATGGGCCAAATGACGTAATATTGTTCCTATGTCTGATGATAGAATGGAGGAGACTCCATGGGCCGAATGACATAATACGGTTCCTATGTCTGATGATAGAATGGAGGTGCAGACTCCACGGGCCGAATGACATAATACTGTTCCTATGTCCGATGATAGAATGGGGGATCAGACTCCAGTGGCTGAATGACATAATACTGTTCCTATGTCTGATGATAGAATGGTGGAGACTCCATGGGCCGAAAGACATAATACTGTTCCTATGTCTGATGATAGAATGGAGGATCAGACTCCGTGGGCCTAATGACATAAAACTATTCCTACGTCTGATGATAGAATGGAGGATCAGACTTCATGGGGCGAATGACATAATACTGTTCCTGTGTCTGATGATAGAATGGAGGATCAGACACCATGGGCCGAATGACATGACACTGTTCCTATGTCTGATGATAGAATGAAGGAGAATCCATGGGCTGAATAAATAATACTGTTCCTATGTCTGATGATAGAATGGGGGATCAGACTCCATGGGCCGAATGACATAATTCTGTTCCTATGTCTGATGATAGAATGGGGGATCAGACTCCATGGGCAGAATGACATAATACTGTTCCTATGTCTGATGATAGAATGGAGGATCAGACTCCATGGGCAGAATGACATAATACTGTTCCTATGTCTGATGATAGAATGGGGGATCAGACTCCTTGGGCCGAATGACATAATACTGTTCGATGTCTGATGATAGAACGGAGGATCAGACTCCATGGGCAGAATGACATAATACTGTTCGATGTCTGATGATAGAATGGAGGATCAGACTCCATGGGCAGAATGACATAAATCTGTTCCTATGTCTGATGATAGAATGGAGGTGCAGACTCCATGGGCAGAATGACATAATACTGTTCCTATGTCTGATGATAGAATGGAGGATCAGACTCCATGGGCAGAATGACATAATACTGTTCCTATGTCTGATGATAGAATGGAGGATCAGACTCCATGGGCAGAATGACATAATACTGTTCGATGTCTGATGATAGAATGGAGGTGCAGTCTCCATGGGCAGAATGACATAATACTATACCTATGTCTGATGATAGAATGGAGGATCAGACTCCATGGGCAGAATGACATAATACTGTTCCTATGTTTGATGATAGAATGGAGGATCAGACTGCATGGGCAGAATGACATAATACTGTTCCTATGTCTGATGATAGAATGGGGGATCAGACTCCATGGGCCGAATGACATAATTCTGTTCCTATGTCTGATGATAGAATGGAGGTGCAGACTCCATGGGCCTAATGACATAATACTGTTCCAATGTCTGATGATAGAATGGAGGAGACTCCATGGGCCGAATGACATAATACTGTTCCTGTGTCTGATGATAGAATGGAGGATCAGACTCCATGGGCCGAATGACATAATACTGTTCCTATGTCTGATGATTGAATGGGGGATCAGACTCCATTGGCCGAATGACATAATACTGTTTCTATGTCTGATGATAGAATGGAGGAGACTCCATGGGCCGAATGATATAATACTGTTCCTATGTCTGATGATAGAATGGAGGAGACTCCATGGGCCGAATGATATAATACTGTTCCTATGTCTGATGATAGAATGGAGGAGACTCCATGGGCCGAATGACATAATACTGTTCCTATGTCTGAAGATAGAATGGGGGATCAGACTCCATGGGCCGAATGACATAATACTGTTCCTATGTCTGATGATAGAATGGGGGATCAGACTCCATGGGCCGAATGACATAATACTGTTCCTATGTCTGATGATAGAATGGAGGATCAGACTCCATGGGCCGAATGACATAATACTGTCCCTATGTCTGATGATAGAATGGAGGATCAGACTCCATGGGCCGAATGACATAACACTGTTCCTATGTCTGATGATAGAATGGGGGATCAGACACCATGGGCAGAATGACATAATACTGTTCCTATGTCTGATGATAGAATGGAGGTGCAGACTCCATGGGCAGAATGACATAATACTGTTCATATGTCTGATGATAGAATGGAGGATCAGACTCCATGGGCAGAATGACATAATACTGTTCCTATGTCTGATGATAGAATGGAGGATCAGACTCCATGGGCAGAATGACATAATACTGTTCCTATGTCTGATGATAGAATGGAGGATCAGACTCCATGGGCAGAATGACATAATACTGTTCGATGTCTGATGATAGAATGGAGGTGCAGACTCCATGGGCAGAATGACATAATACTGTTCCTATGTCTGATGATAGAATGGAGGATCAGACTCCATGGGCAGAATGACAGAATACTGTTCCTTTGTCTGATGATAGAATGGAGGATCAGACTCCATGGGCAGAATGACATAATACTGTTCCTATGTCTGATGATAGAATGGGGGATAAGACTCCATGGGCCGAATGACATAATACCGTTCGATGTCTGATGATAGAATGGAGAATCAGACTCCATGGGCAGAATGACATAATACTGTTCGATGTCTGATGATAGAATGGAGGTGCAGACTCCATGGGCAGAATGACATAATACTGTTCCTATGTCTGATGATAGAATGGAGGATCAGACTCCGTGGGCCTAATGACATAATACTATTCCTACGTCTGATGATAGAATGGAGGTGCAGTCTCCATGGGCCTAATGACATAATACTGTTACTATGTCTGATGATAGAATGGAGGAGAATACATGGGCCGAATGACATAATACTGTTCCTGTGTCTCATGAAAGAATGGAGGATCAGACTTCATGGGCAGAATGACATAATACTGTTCCTATGTCTGATGACAGAATGGGGGATCAGACTCCATGGGCCGAATGACATAATACTGTTCCTATGTCTGATGATAGAATGGAGGATCAGACTCCATGGGCCTAATGACATAATACTGTTCATATGTCTGATGATAGAATGTAGGAGACTCCATGGGCCGAATGACATAATACTGTTCCTGTGTCTGATGATAGAATGGAGGATCAGACTTCATGGGGCGAATGACATAATACTGTTCCTGTGTCTGATGATAGAATGGAGGATCAGACACCATGGGCCGAATGACATGACACTGTTCCTATGTCTGATGATAGAATGAAGGAGAATCCATGGGCCGAATAAATAATACTGTTCCTATGTCTGATGATAGAATGGAGGATCAGACTCCATGGGCAGAATGAAATAATAATGTTCCGATGTCTGATGACAGAATGGAGGATCAGACTCCATGGGCAGAATGACATAATACTGTTCCTATGTCTGATGATAGAATGGAGGATCAGACTCCAGGGGCAGAATGACATAATACTGTTCCTATGTCTGATGATAGAATGGGGGATCAGACTCCATGGGCCGAATGACATAATCCTGTTCCTATGTCTGATGATAGAATGGAGGTGCAGACTCCATGGGCCTAATGACATAATACTGTTCCAATGTCTGATGATAGAATGGAGGAGACTCCATGGGCCGAATGACATAATACTGTTCCTGTGTCTGATGATAGAATGGAGGATCAGACTCCATGGGCCGAATGACATAATACTGTTCCTATGTCTGATGATAGAATGGGGGATCAGACTCCATTGGCCGAATGACATAATACTGTTTCTATGTCTGATGATAGAATGGAGGAGACTCCATGGGCCGAATGATATAATACTGTTCCTATGTCTGATGACAGAATGGAGGATCAGACTCCGTGGGCCTAATGACATAATACTATTCCTACGTCTGATGATAGAATGGAGGTGCAGTCTACATGGGCCGAATGACATAATACTGTTCCTGTGTCTGATGAAAGAATGGAGGATCAGACTTCATGGGCCGAATGACATAATACTGTTCCTATGTCTGATGACAGAATGGGGGATCAGACTCCATGGGCCGAATTACATAATACTGTTCCTATGTCTGATGATAGAATGGAGGATCAGACTCCATGGGCCTAATGACATAATACTGTTCCTATGTCTGATGATAGAATGGGGCGTCAGACTCCATGGGCCGAATGACATAATACTGTTCCTATGTCTGATGATAGAATGGGGCGTCAGACTCCATGGGCCGAATGACATAATACTGTTCCTGTGTCTGATGATAGAATGGAGGATCAGACACCATGGGCCGAATGACATGACACTGTTCCTATGTCTGATGATAGAATGAAGGAGAATCCATGGGCCGAATAAATAATACTGTTCCTATGTCTGATGATAGAATGGAAGATCAGACTCCATGGGCAGAATGAAATAATAATGTTCCGATGTCTGATGATAGAATGGAGGATCAGACTCCATGGGCAGAATGACATAATACTGTTCCTATGTCTGATGATAGAATGGAGGATCAGACTCCAGGGGCAGAATGACATAATACTGTTCCTATGTCTGATGATAGAATGGGGGATCAGACTCCATGGGCCGAATGACATAATACTGTTCCTATGTCTGATGATAGAATGGAGGATCAGACTCCATGGGCCGAATGATATAATACTGTTCCTATGTCTGATGATAGAATGGGGGATCAGACTCCATGGGCAGAATGACATAATACTGTTCCTATGTCTGATGATAGAATGGGGGATCAGACTCCATGGGCAGAATGACATAATACTGTTCCTATGTCTGATGATAGAATGGATGATCAGACTCCATGGGCAGAATGACATAATACTGTTCCTATGTCTGATGATAGAATGGAGGTGCAGACTCCATGGGCCTAATGACAGAATACTGTTCCTATGTCTGATGATAGAATGGAGGAGACTCCATGGGCCGAATGACATAATACTGTTCCTGTGTCTGATGATTGAATGGAGGATCAGACTCCATGGGCCGAATGACATAATACTGTTCCTATTTCTGATGATAGAATGGGGGATCAGACTCCATTGGCCGAATGACATAATACTGTTCCTATGTCTGATGATAGAATGGAGGAGACTCCATGGGCCGAATGACATAATACTGTTTCTATGTCCGATGATAGAATGGAGGAGACTCCATGGGCCGAATGATATAATACTGTTCCTATGTCTGATGATAGAATGGAGGAGACTCCATGGGCCGAATGACATAATACTGTTCCTATGTCTGAAGATAGAATGGGGGATCAGACTCCATGGGCCGAATGACATAATACTGTTCCTATGTCTGATGATAGAATGGGGGATCAGACTCCAAGGGCCGAATGACATAATACTGTTCCTATGTCTGATGATAGAATGGAGGATCAGACTCCATGGGCCGAATGACATAATACTGTCCCTATGTCTGATGATAGAATGGTGGATCAGACTCCATGGGCCGAATGACATATCACTGTTCCTATGTCTGATGATAGAATGGGGGATCAGACACCATGGGCCGAATGACATAATACTGTTCCTATGTCTGATGATAGAATGGGGGATCAGACTCCATTGGCCGAATGACATAATTCTGTTCCTATGTCTGATGATAGAATCGAGGATCAGACACCATGGGCCGAATGACATAATACTGTTCCTATGTCTGATGATAGAATGGGGGATCAGACTCCATTGGCCGAATGACATAATACTGTTCCTATGTCTGATGATAGAATGGAGGATCAGACTCCATGTGGCTAATGACATAATACTGTTCCTGTGTCTGATGATAGAATGGAGGAGACTCCATGGGCCGAATGACATAATACTGTTCCTATGTCTGATGATAGAATGGAGGATCAGACTCCATGGGCCGAATGACATAATACTGTTCCTATGTCTGATGATAGAATGGAGGTGCAGTCTCCATGGGCCTAATGACATAATACTGTTACTATGTCTGATGATAGAATGGAGGAGAATACATGGGCCGAATGACATAATACTGTTCCTGTGTCTGATGAAAGAATGGAGGATCAGACTTCATGGGCCGAATGACATAATACTGTTCCTATGTCTGATGATAGAATGGAGGATCAGACTCCAGGGGCAGAATGACTTAATACTGTTCCTATGTCTGATGATAGAATGGGGGATCAGACTCCATGGGCCGAATGACATAATTCTGTTCCTATGTCTGATGATAGAATGGAGGTGCAGACTCCATGGGCCTAATGACATAATACTGTTCCTATGTCTGATGATAGAATGGAGGAGACTCCATGGGCCGAATGACATAATACTGTTCCTGTGTATGATGATAGAATGGAGGATCAGACTCCATGGGCAGAATGACATAATACTGTTCGATGTCTGATGATAGAATGGAGGTGCAGACTCCATGGGCAGAATGACATAATACTGTTCCTATGTCTGATGATAGAATGGAGGATCAGACTCCATGGGCAGAATTACATAATACTGTTCCTTTGTCTGATGATAGAATGGAGGATCAGACTCCATGGGCAGAATGACATAATACTGTTCCTATGTCTGATGATAGAATGGGGGATAAGACTCCATGGGCCGAATGACATAATACTGTTCGATGTCTGATGATAGAATGGAGAATCAGACTCCATGGGCAGAATGACATAATACTGTTCGATGTCTGATGATAGAATGGAGGTGCAGACTCCATGGGCAGAATGACATAATACTGTTCCTAGGTCTGATGATAGAATGGAGGATCAGACTCCATGGGCAGAATGACATAATACTGTTCCTTTGTCTGATGATAGAATGGAGGATCAGACTCCATGGGCAGAATGACATAATACTGTTCCTATGTCTGATGATAGAATGGGGGATAAGACTCCATGGGCCGAATGACATAATACTGTTCGATGTCTGATGATAGAATGGAGAATCAGACTCCATGGGCAGAATGACATAATACTGTTCGATGTCTGATGATAGAATGGAGGTGCAGACTCCATGGGCAGAATGACATAATACTGTTCCTATGTCTGATGATAGAATGGGGGATCAGACTCCAGTGGCCGAATGACATAATACTGTTCCTATGTCTGATGATAGAATGGTGGAGACTCCATGGGCCGAATGACATAATACTGTTCCTATGTCTGATGATAGAATGGAGGATCAGACTCCGTGGGCCTAATGACATAATACTATTCCTACGTCTGATGATAGAATGGAGGTGCAGTCTCCATGGGCCTAATGACATAATACTGTTACTATGTCTGATGATAGAATGGAGGAGAATACATGGGCCGAATGACATAATACTGTTCCTGTGTCTGATGAAAGAATGGAGGATCAGACTTCATGGGCCGAATGACATAATACTGTTCCTATGTCTGATGACAGAATGGGGGATCAGACTCCATGGGCCGAATGACATAATACTGTTCCTATGTCTGATGATAGAATGGAGGATCAGACTCCATGGGCCTAATGACATAATACTGTTCATATGTCTGATGATAGAATGTAGGAGACTCCATGGGCCGAATGACATAATACTGTTCCTGTGTCTGATGATAGAATGGAGGATCAGACTTCATGGGGCGAATGACATAATACTGTTCCTGTGTCTGATGATAGAATGGAGGATCAGACACCATGGGCCGAATGACATGACACTGTTCCTATGTCTGATGATAGAATGAAGGAGAATCCACGGGCCGAATAAATAATACTGTTCCTATGTCTGATGATAGAATGGAGGATCAGACTCCATGGGCAGAATGAAATAATAATGTTCCGATGTCTGATGACAGAATGGAGGATCAGACTCCATGGGCAGAATGACATAATACTGTTCCTATGTCTGATGATAGAATGGAGGATCAGACTCCAGGGGCAGAATGACATAATACTGTTCCTATGTCTGATGATAGAATGGGGGATCAGACTCCATGGGCCGAATGACATAATTCTGTTCCTATATCTGATGATAGAATGGAGGTGCAGACACCATGGGCCTAATGACATAATACTGTTCCAATGTCTGATGATAGAATGGAGGAGACGCCATGGGCCGAATGACATAATACTGTTCCTGTGTCTGATGATAGAATGGAGGATCAGACTCCATGGGCCGAATGACATAATACTGTTCCTATGTCTGATGATAGAATGGGGGATCAGACTCCATTGGCCGAATGACATAATACTGTTTCTATGTCTGATGATAGAATGGAGGAGACTCCATGGGCCGAATGATATAATACTGTTCCTATGTCTGATGATAGAATGGAGGATCAGACTCCGTGGGCCTAATGACATAATACTATTCCTACGTCTGATGATAGAATGGAGGTGCAGTCTCCATGGGCCGAATGACATAATACTGTTCCTGTGTCTGATGAAAGAATGGAGGATCAGACTTCATGGGCCGAATGACATAATACTGTTCCTATGTCTGATGACAGAATGGGGGATCAGACTCCATGGGCCGAATGACATAATACTGTTCCTATGTCTGATGATAGAATGGGGCGTCAGACTCCATGGGCCGAATGACATAATACTGTTCCTATGTCTGATGATAGAATGGATGATCAGACTCCATGGGCAGAATGACATAATACTGTTCCTATGTATGAAGATAGAATGGGGGATCAGACTCCATGGGCCGAATGACATAATACTGTTCCTATGTCTGATGATAGAATGGGGGATCAGACTCCAAGGGCCGAATGACATAATACTGTTCCTATGTCTGATGATAGAATGGAGGATCAGACTCCATGGGCCGAATGACATAATACTGTCCCTATGTCTGATGATAGAATGGTGGATCAGACTCCATGGGCCGAATGACATAACACTGTTCCTATGTCTGATGATAGAATGGGGGATCAGACACCATGGGCCGAATGACATAATACTGTTCCTATGTCTGATGATAGAATGGGGGATCAGACTCCATTGGCCGAATGACATAATTCTGTTCCTATGTCTGATGATAGAATCGAGGATCAGACACCATGGGCCGAATGACATAATACTGTTCCTATGTCTGATGATAGATTGGGGGATCAGACTCCATTGGCCGAATGACATAATACTGTTCCTATGTCTGATGATAGAATGGAGGATCAGACTCCATGTGGCTAATGACATAATACTGTTCCTGTGTCTGATGATAGAATGGAGGAGACTCCATGGGCCGAATGACATAATACTGTTCCTATGTCTGATGATAGAATGGAGGATCAGACTCCATGGGCCGAATGACATAATACTGTTCCTATGTCTGATGATAGAATGGAGGTGCAGTCTCCATGGGCCTAATGACATAATACTGTTACTATGTCTGATGATAGAATGGAGGAGAATACATGGGCCGAATGACATAATACTGTTCCTGTGTATGATGATAGAATGGAGGATCAGACTCCATGGGCAGAATGACATAATACTGTTCGATGTCTGATGATAGAATGGAGGTGCAGACTCCATGGGCAGAATGACATAATACTGTTCCTATGTCTGATGATAGAATGGAGGATCAGACTCCATGGGCAGAATGACATAATACTGTTCCTTTGTCTGATGATAGAATGGAGGATCAGACTCCATGGGCAGAATGACATAATACTGTTCCAATGTCTGATGATAGAATGGGGGATAAGACTCCATGGGCCGAATGACATAATACTGTTCGATGTCTGATGATAGAATGGAGAATCAGACTCCATGGGCAGAATGACATAATACTGTTCGATGTCTGATGATAGAATGGAGGTGCAGACTCCATGGGCAGAATGACATAATACTGTTCCTATGTCTGATGATAGAATGGGGGATCAGACTCCAGTGGCCGAATGACATAATACTGTTCCTATGTCTGATGATAGAATGGTGGAGACTCCATGGGCCGAATGACATAATACTGTTCCTATGTCTGATGATAGAATGGAGGATCAGACTCCGTGGGCCTAATGACATAATACTATTCCTACGTCTGATGATAGAATGGAGGTGCAGTCTCCATGGGCCTAATGACATAATACTGTTACTATGTCTGATGATAGAATGGAGGAGAATACATGGGCCGAATGACATAATACTGTTCCTGTGTCTGATGAAAGAATGGAGGATCAGACTTCATGGGCCGAATGACATAATACTGTTCCTATGTCTGATGACAGAATGGGGGATCAGACTCCATGGGCCGAATGACATAATACTGTTCCTATGTCTGATGATAGAATGGAGGATCAGACTCCATGGGCCTAATGACATAATACTGTTCATATGTCTGATGATAGAATGTAGGAGACTCCATGGGCCGAATGACATAATACTGTTCCTGTGTCTGATGATAGAATGGAGGATCAGACTTCATGGGGCGAATGACATAATACTGTTCCTGTGTCTGATGATAGAATGGAGGATCAGACACCATGGGCCGAATGACATGACACTGTTCCTATGTCTGATGATAGAATGAAGGAGAATCCATGGGCCGAATAAATAATACTGTTCCTATGTCTGATGATAGAATGGAGGATCAGACTCCATGGGCAGAATGAAATAATAATGTTCCGATGT
Organism: Hemitrygon akajei; assembly: GCF_048418815.1. NCBI lineage: Eukaryota > Metazoa > Chordata > Chondrichthyes > Myliobatiformes > Dasyatidae > Hemitrygon > Hemitrygon akajei. The sequence goes on from NC_133151.1 coordinate 46,748,053, forward strand.
CTGATGACAGAATGGAGGATCAGACTCCATGGGCAGAATGACATAATACTGTTCCTATGTCTGATGATAGAATGGAGGATCAGACTCCAGGGGCAGAATGACATAATACTGTTCCTATGTCTGATGATAGAATGGGGGATCAGACTCCATGGGCCGAATGACATAATTCTGTTCCTATATCTGATGATAGAATGGAGGTGCAGACTCCATGGGCCTAATGACATAATACTGTTCCAATGTCTGATGATAGAATGGAGGAGACTCCATGGGCCGAATGACATAATACTGTTCCTGTGTCTGATGATAGAATGGAGGATCAGACTCCATGGGCCGAATGACATAATACTGTTCCTATGTCTGATGATAGAATGGGGGATCAGACTCCATTGGCCGAATGACATAATACTGTTTCTATGTCTGATGATAGAATGGAGGAGACTCCATGGGCCGAATGATATAATACTGTTCCTATGTCTGATGATAGAATGTAGGATCAGACTCCGTGGGCCTAATGACATAATACTATTCCTACGTCTGATGATAGAATGGAGGTGCAGTCTCCATGGGCCGAATGACATAATACTGTTCCTGTGTCTGATGAAAGAATGGAGGATCAGACTTCATGGGCCGAATGACATAATACTGTTCCTATGTCTGATGACAGAATGGGGGATCAGACTCCATGGGCCGAATGACATAATACTGTTCCTATGTCTGATGATAGAATGGGGCGTCAGACTCCATGGGCCGAATGACATAATACTGTTCCTATGTCTGATGATAGAATGGGGCGTCAGATTCCATGGGCCGAATGACATAATACTGTTCCTGTGTCTGATGATACAATGGAGGATCAGACACCATGGGCCGAATGACATGACACTGTTCCTATGTCTGATGATAGAATGAAGGAGAATCCATGGGCCGAATAAATAATACTGTTCCTATGTCTGATGATAGAATGGAAGATCAGACTCCATGGGCAGAATGAAATAATAATGTTCCGATGTCTGATGATAGAATGGAGGATCAGACTCCATGGGCAGAATGACATAATACTGTTCCTATGTCTGATGATAGAATGGAGGATCAGACTCCAGGGGCAGAATGACATAATACTGTTCCTATGTCTGATGATAGAATGGGGGATCAGACTCCATGGGCCGAATGACATAATACTGTTCCTATGTCTGATGATAGAATGGAGGTGCAGACTCCATGGGCCTAATGACAGAATACTGTTCCTATGTCTGATGATAGAATGGAGGAGACTCCATGGGCCGAATGACATAATACTGTTCCTGTGTCTGATGATGGAATGGAGGATCAGACACCATGGGCCGAATGACATAATACTGTTCCTATGTCTGATGATAGAATGGGGGATCAGACTCCATTGGCCGAATGACATAATACTGTTCCTATGTCTGATGATAGAATGGAGGAGACTCCATGGGCCGAATGACATAATACTGTTTCTATGTCCGATGATAGAATGGAGGAGACTCCATGGGCCGAATGATATAATACTGTTCCTATGTCTGATGATAGAATGGAGGAGACTCCATGGGCCGAATGACATAATACTGTTCCTATGTCTGAAGATAGAATGGGGGATCAGACTCCATGGGCCGAATGACATAATACTGTTCCTATGTCTGATGATAGAATGGGGGATCAGACTCCAAGGGCCGAATGACATAATACTGTTCCTATGTCTGATGATAGAATGGAGGATCAGACTCCATGGGCCGAATGACATAATACTGTCCCTATGTCTGATGATAGAATGGAGGATCAGACTCCATGGGCCGAATGACATAACACTGTTCCTATGTCTGATGATAGAATGGGGGATCAGACACCATGGGCCGAATGACATAATACTGTTCCTATGTCTGATGATAGAATGGGGGATCAGACTCCATTGGCCGAATGACATAATTCTGTTCCTATGTCTGATGATAGAATCGAGGATCAGACACCATGGGCCGAATGACATAATACTGTTCCTATGTCTGATGATAGAATGGGGGATCAGACTCCATTGGCCGAATGACATAATACTGTTCCTATGTCTGATGATAGAATGGAGGATCAGACTCCATGTGGCTAATGACATAATACTGTTCCTGTGTCTGATGATAGAATGGAGGAGACTCTATGGGCCGAATGACATAATACTGTTCCTATGTCTGATGATAGAATGGAGGATCAGACTCCATGGGCCGAATGACATAATACTGTTCCTATGTCTGATGATAGAATGGAGGTGCAGTCTCCATGGGCCTAATGACATAATACTGTTACTATGTCTGATGATAGAATGGAGGAGAATACATGGGCCGAATGACATAATACTGTTCCTGTGTCTGATGATAGAATGGAGGATCAGACTCCATGGGCCGAATGACATAATACTGTTCCTGTGTCTGATGACAGAATGGAGCAGACTCCATGGGCCGACTGACATAATACTGTTCCTATGTCTGATGATAGAATGGAGGATCAGACTCCGTGGGCCTAATGACATAATACTATTCCTACGTCTGATGATAGAATGGAGGTGCAGTCTCCATGGGCCGAAAGACATAATACTGTTCCTGTGTCTGATGAAAGAATGGAGGATCAGACTTCATGGGCCGAATGACATAATACTGTTCCTATGTCTGATGACAGAATGGGGGATCAGACTCCATGGGCCGAATGACATAATACTGTTCCTATGTCTGATGATAGAATGGAGGATCAGACTCCATGGGCCTAATGACATAATACTGTTCCTATGTCTGATGATAGAATGGGGCGTCAGACTCCATGGGCCGAATGACATAATACTGTTCCTATGTCTGATGATAGAATGGGGCGTCAGACTCCATGGGCCGAATGACATAATACTGTTCCTGTGTCTGATGATAGAATGGAGGATCAGACACAATGGGCCGAATGACATGACACTGTTCCTATGTCTGATGATAGAATGAAGGAGAATCCATGGGCCGAATAAATAATACTGTTCCTATGTCTGATGATAGAATGGAAGATCAGACTCCATGGGCAGAATGAAATAATAATGTTCCGATGTCTGATGATAGAATGGAGGATCAGACTCCATGGGCAGAATGACATAATACTGTTCCTATGTCTGATGATAGAATGGAGGATCAGACACCATGGGCCGAATGACATGACACTGTTCCTATGTCTGATGATAGAATGAAGGAGAATCCATGGGCCGAATAAATAATACTGTTCCTATGTCTGATGATAGAATGGAAGATCAGACTCCATGGGCAGAATGAAATAATAATGTTCCGATGTCTGATGATAGAATGGAGGATCAGACTCCATGGGCAGAATGACATAATACTGTTCCTATGTCTGATGATAGAATGGAGGATCAGACTCCAGGGGCAGAATGACATAATACTGTTCCTATGTCTGATGATAGAATGGGGGATCAGACTCCATGGGCCGAATGACATAATACTGTTCCTATGTCTGATGATAGAATGGAGGATCAGACTCCATGGGCCGAATGATATAATACTGTTCCTATGTCTGATGATAGAATGGGGGATCAGACTCCATGGGCAGAATGACATAATACTGTTCCTATGTCTGATGATAGAATGGGGGATCAGACTCCATGGGCAGAATGACATAATACTGTTCCTATGTCTGATGATAGAATGGATGATCAGACTCCATGGGCAGAATGACATAATACTGTTCCTATGTCTGATGATAGAATGGAGGTGCAGACTCCATGGGCCTAATGACAGAATACTGTTCCTATGTCTGATGATAGAATGGAGGAGACTCCATGGGCCGAATGACATAATACTGTTCCTGTGTCTGATGATGGAATGGAGGATCAGACTCCATGGGCCGAATGACATAATACTGTTCCTATGTCTGATGATAGAATGGGGGATCAGACTCCATTGGCCGAATGACATAATACTGTTCCTATGTCTGATGATAGAATGGAGGAGACTCCATGGGCCGAATGACATAATACTGTTTCTATGTCCGATGATAGAATGGAGGAGACTCCATGGGCCGAATGATATAATACTGTTCCTATGTCTGATGATAGAATGGAGGAGACTCCATGGGCCGAATGACATAATACTGTTCCTATGTCTGAAGATAGAATGGGGGATCATACTCCATGGGCCGAATGACATAATACTGTTCCTATGTCTGATGATAGAATGGGGGATCAGACTCCAAGGGCCGAATGACATAATACTGTTCCTATGTCTGATGATAGAATGGTGGATCAGACTCCATGGGCCGAATGACATAATACTGTCCCTATGTCTGATGATAGAATGGAGGATCAGACTCCATGGGCCGAATGACATAACACTGTTCCTATGTCTGATGATAGAATGGGGGATCAGACTCCATGGGCCGAATGACATAATACTGTTCCTATGTCTGATGATAGAATGGAGGAGACTCCATGGGCCGAATGACATAATACTGTTCCTATGTCTGATGATATAATGGAGGATCAGACACCATGGGCCGAATGACATAATACTGTTCCTATGTCTGATGATAGAATGGAGGTGCAGTCTCCATGGGCCTAATGACATAATACTGTTACTATGTCTGATGATAGAATGGAGGAGAATACATGGGCCGAATGACATAATACTGTTCCTGTGTCTGATGAAAGAATGGAGGATCAGACTTCATGGGCCGAATGACATAATACTGTTCCTATGTCTGATGATAGAATGGAGGATCAGACTCCAGGGGCAGAATGACATAATACTGTTCCTATGTCTGATGATAGAATGGGGGATCAGACTCCATGGGCCGAATGACATAATTCTGTTCCTATGTCTGATGATAGAATGGAGGTGCAGACTCCATGGGCCTAATGACATAACACTGTTCCTATGTCTGATGATAGAATGGGGGATCAGACTCCATGGGCCGAATGACATAATACTGTTCCTATGTCTGATGATAGAATGGAGGAGACTCCATGGGCCGAATGACATAATACTGTTCCTATGTCTGATGATATAATGGAGGATCAGACACCATGGGCCGAATGACATAATACTGTTCCTATGTCTGATGATAGAATGGAGGTGCAGTCTCCATGGGCCTAATGACATAATACTGTTACTATGTCTGATGATAGAATGGAGGAGAATACATGGGCCGAATGACATAATACTGTTCCTGTGTCTGATGAAAGAATGGAGGATCAGACTTCATGGGCCGAATGACATAATACTGTTCCTATGTCTGATGATAGAATGGAGGATCAGACTCCAGGGGCAGAATGACATAATACTGTTCCTATGTCTGATGATAGAATGGGGGATCAGACTCCATGGGCCGAATGACATAATTCTGTTCCTATGTCTGATGATAGAATGGAGGTGCAGACTCCATGGGCCTAATGACATAATACTGTTCCTATGTCTGATGATAGAATGGAGGAGACTCCATGGGCCGAATGACATAATACTGTTCCTGTGTATGATGATAGAATGGAGGATCAGACTCCATGGGCCGAATGACATAATACTGTTCCTATGTCTGATGATAGAATGGGGGATCAGACTCCATTGGCCGAATGACATAATACTGTTCCTATGTCTGATGATAGAATGGAGGAGACTCCATGGGCCGAATGACATAATACTGTTTCTATGTCTGATGATAGAATGGAGGAGACTCCATGGGCCGAATGATATAATACTGTTCCTATGACTGATGATAGAATGGAGGAGACTCCATGGGCCGAATGACATAATACTGTTCCTATGTCTGAAGATAGAATGGGGGATCAGACTCCATGGGCCGAATGACATAATACTGTTCCTATGTCTGATGATAGAATGGAGGATCAGACTCCATGGGCCGAAGGACATAATACTGTTAATATCTCTGATGATAGAATGGAGGATCAGACTCCATGGGCCGAATGACATAATACTGTTCCTATGTCTGATGATAGAATGGAGGATCAGACTCCATGGGCCGAATGACATAATACTGTTCCTGTGTCTGATGACAGAATGGAGCAGACTCCATGGGCCGACTGACATAATACTGTTCCTATGTCTGATGATAGAATGGAGGATCAGACTCCATGGGCCGAATGACATAATACTGTTCCTATGTCTGATGATAGAATGGAGGATCAGACTCCATGGGCCGAATGACATAACACTGTTCCTATGTCTGATGATAGAATGGGGGATCAGACTGCATGGGCCGAATGACATAATACTGTTCCTATGTCTGATGATAGAATCGAGGATCAGACACCAAGGGCCGAATGACATAATACTGTTCCTATGTCTGATGATAGAATGGGGGATCAGACTCCATTGGCCGAATGACATAATACTGTTCCTATGTCTGATGATAGAATGGAGGATCAGACTCCATGGGCCGAATGACATAATACTGTTCCTGTGTCTGATGACAGAATGGAGCAGACTCCATGGGCCGACTGACATAATACTGTTCCTATGTCTGATGATAGAATGGAGGATCAGACTCCGTGGGCCTAATGACATAATACTATTCCTACGTCTGATGATAGAATGGAGGTGCAGTCTCCATGGGCCGAATGACATAATACTGTTCCTGTGTCTGATGAAAGAATGGAGGATCAGACTTCATGGGCCGAATGACATAATACTGTTCCTATGTCTGATGACAGAATTGGGGATCAGACTCCATGGGCCGAATGACATAATACTGTTCCTATGTCTGATGATAGAATGGAGGATCAGACTCCATGGGCCTAATGACATAATACTGTTCCTATGTCTGATGATAGAATGGGGCGTCAGACTCCATGGGCCGAATGACATAATACTGTTCCTATGTCTGATGATAGAATGGGGCGTCAGACTCCATGGGCCGAATGACATAATACTGTTCCTATGTCTGATGATAGAATGGAGGATCAGACTCCGTGGGCCGAATGATATAATACTGTTCCTATGTCTGATGATAGAATGGGGGATCAGACTCCATGGGCAGAATGACATAATACTGTTCCTATGTCTGATGATAGAATGGGGGATCAGACTCCATGGGCAGAATGACATAATACTGTTCCTATGTCTGATGATAGAATGGATGATCAGACTCCATGGGCAGAATGACATAATACTGTTCCTATGTCTGATGATAGAATGGAGGTGCAGACTCCATGGGCCTAATGACAGAATACTGTTCCTATGTCTGATGATAGAATGGAGGAGACTCCATGGGCCGAATGACATAATACTGTTCCTGTGTCTGATGATGGAATGGAGGATCAGACTCCATGGGCCGAATGACATAATACTGTTCCTATGTCTGATGATAGAATGGGGGATCAGACTCCATTGGCCGAATGACATAATACTGTTCCTATGTCTGATGATCGAATGGAGGAGACTCCATGGGCCGAATGACATAATACTGTTTCTATGTCCGATGATAGAATGGAGGAGACTCCATGGGCCGAATGATATAATACTGTTCCTATGTCTGATGATAGAATGGAGGAGACTCCATGGGCCGAATGACATAATACTGTTCCTATGTCTGAAGATAGAATGGGGGATCAGACTCCATGGGCCGAATGACATAATACTGTTCCTATGTCTGATGATAGAATGGGGGATCAGACTCCAAGGGCCGAATGACATAATACTGTTCCTATGTCTGATGATAGAATGGAGGATCAGACTCCATGGGCCGAATGACATAATACTGTCCCTATGTCTGATGATAGAATGGAGGATCAGACTCCATGGGCCGAATGACATAACACTGTTCCTATGTCTGATGATAGAATGGGGGATCAGACACCATGGGCCGAATGACATAATACTGTTCCTATGTCTGATGATAGAATGGGGGATCAGACTCCATTGGCCGAATGACATAATACTGTTCCTATGTCTGATGATAGAATGGAGGATCAGACTCCATGTGGCTAATGACATAATACTGTTCCTGTGTCTGATGATAGAATGGAGGAGACTCCATGGGCCGAATGACATAATACTGTTCCTATGTCTGATGATAGAATGGAGGATCAGACTCCATGGGCCGAATGACATAATACTGTTCCTATGTCTGATGATAGAATGGAGGTGCAGTCTCCATGGGCCTAATGACATAATACTGTTACTATGTCTGATGATAGAATGGAGGAGAATACATGGGCCGAATGACATAATACTGTTCCTGTGTCTGATGAAAGAATGGAGGATCAGACTTCATGGGCCGAATGACATAATACTGTTCCTATGTCTGATGATAGAATGGAGGATCAGACTCCAGGGGCAGAATGACATAATACTGTTCCTATGTCTGATGATAGAATGGGGGATCAGACTCCATGGGCCGAATGACATAATTCTGTTCCTATGTCTGATGATAGAATGGAGGTGCAGACTCCATGGGCCTAATGACATAATACTGTTCCTATGTCTGATGATAGAATGGAGGAGACTCCATGGGCCTAATGACATAATACTATTCCTACGTCTGATGATAGAATGGAGGTGCAGTCTCCATGGGCCGAATGACATAATACTGTTCCTGTGTCTGATGAAAGAATGGAGGATCAGACTTCATGGGCCGAATGACATAATACTGTTCCCATGTCTGATGACAGAATGGGGGATCAGACTCCATGGGCCGAATGACATAATACGGTTCCTATGTCTGATGATAGAATGGAGGATCAGACTCCATGGGCCTAATGACATAATACTGTTCCTATGTCTGATGATAGAATGGGGCGTCAGACTCCATGGGCCGAATGACATAATACTGTTCCTATGTCTGATGATAGAATGGGGCGTCAGTCTCCATGGGCCGAATGACATAATACTGTTCCTATGTCTGATGATAGAATGGAGGATCAGACTCCGTGGGCCGAATGATATAATACTGTTCCTATGTCTGATGATAGAATGGGGGATCAGACTCCATGGGCAGAATGACATAATACTGTTCCTATGTCTGATGATAGAATGGGGGATCAGACTCCATGGGCAGAATGACATAATACTGTTCCTATGTCTGATGATAGAATGGATGATCAGACTCCATGGGCAGAATGACATAATACTGTTCCTATGTCTGATGATAGAATGGAGGTGCAGACTCCATGGGCCTAATGACAGAATACTGTTCCTATGTCTGATGATAGAATGGAGGAGACTCCATGGGCCGAATGACATAATACTGTTCCTGTGTCTGATGATGGAATGGAGGATCAGACTCCATGGGCCGAATGACATAATACTGTTCCTATGTCTGATGATAGAATGGGGGATCAGACTCCATTGGCCGAATGACATAATACTATTCCTATGTCTGATGATAGAATGGAGGAGACTCCATGGGCCGAATGACATAATACTGTTTCTATGTCCGATGATAGAATGGAGGAGACTCCATGGGCCTAATGATATAATACTGTTCCTATGTCTGATGATAGAATGGAGGAGTCTCCATGGGCCGAATGACATTAAACTGTTCCTATGTCTGAAGATAGAATGGGGGATCAGACTCCATGGGCCGAATGACATAATACTGTTCCTATGTCTGATGATAGAATGGGGGATCAGACTCCAAGGGCCGAATGACATAATACTGTTCCTATGTCTGATGATAGAATGGAGGATCAGACTCTATGGGCCGAATGACATAATACTGTCCCTATGTCTGATGATAGAATGGAGGATCAGACTCCATGGGCCGAATGACATAACACTGTTCCTATGTCTGATGATAGAATGGGGGATCAGACACCATGGGCCGAATGACATAATACTGTTCCTATGTCTGATGATAGAATGGGGGATCAGACTCCATTGGCCGAATGACATAATTCTGTTCCTATGTCTGATGATAGAATCGAGGATCAGACACCATGGGCCGAATGACATAATACTGTTCCTATGTCTGATGATAGAATGGGGGATCAGACTCCATTGGCCGAATGACATAATACTGTTCCTATGTCTGATGATAGAATGGAGGATCAGACTCCATGTGGCTAATGACATAATACTGTTCCTGTGTCTGATGATAGAATGGAGGAGACTCCATGGGCCGAATGACATAATACTGTTCCTATGTCTGATGATAGAATGGAGGATCAGACTCCATGGGCCGAATGACATAATACTGTTCCTATGTCTGATGATAGAATGGAGGTGCAGTCTCCATGGGCCTAATGACATAATACTGTTACTATGTCTGATGATAGAATGGAGGAGAATACATGGGCCGAATGACATAATACTGTTCCTGTGTCTGATGAAAGAATGGAGGATCAGACTTCATGGGTCGAATGACATAATACTGTTCCTATGTCTGATGATAGAATGGAGGATCAGACTCCAGGGGCAGAATGACATAATACTGTTCCTATGTCTGATGATAGAATGGGGGATCAGACTCCATGGGCCGAATGACATAATTCTGTTCCTATGTCTGATGATAGAATGGAGGTGCAGACTCCATGGGCCTAATGACATAATACTGTTCCTATGTCTGATGATAGAATGGAGGAGACTCCATGGGCCGAATGACATAATACTGTTCCTGTGTATGATGATAGAATGGAGGATCAGACTCCATGGGCCGAATGACATAATACTGTTCCTATGTCTGATGATAGAATGGGGGATCAGACTCCATTGGCCGAATGACATAATACTGTTCCTATGTCTGATGATAGAATGGAGGAGACTCCATGGGCCGAATGACATAATACTGTTTCTATGTCTGATGATAGAATGGAGGAGACTCCATGGGCCGAATGATATAATACTGTTCCTATGTCTGATGATAGAATGGAGGAGACTCCATGGGCCGAATGACATAATACTGTTCCTATGTCTGAAGATAGAATGGGGGATCAGACTCCATGGGCCGAATGACATAATACTGTTCCTATGTCTGATGATAGAATGGAGGATCAGACTCCATGGGCCGAATGACATAATACTGTTAATATATCTGATGATAGAATGGAGGATCAGACTCCATGGGCCGAATGACATAATACTGTTCCTATGTCTGATGATAGAATGGAGGATCAGACTCCATGGGCCGAATGACATAATACTGTTCCTATGTCTGATGATAGAATGGAGGATCAGACTCCATGGGCCGAATGACATAACACTGTTCCTATGTCTGATGATAGAATGGGGGATCAGACTGCATGGGCCGAATGACATAATACTGTTCCTATGTCTGATGATAGAATCGAGGATCAGACACCAAGGGCCGAATGACATTATACTGTTCCTATGTCTGATGATAGAATGGGGGATCAGACTCCATTGGCCGAATGACATAATACTGTTCCTATGTCTGATGATAGAATGGAGGATCAGACTCCATGGGCCGAATGACATAATACTGTTCCTGTGTCTGATGATAGAATGGGGGATCAGACTCCATGGGCCGACTGACATAATACTGTTCCTATGTCTGATAATAGAATGGAGGATCAGACTCCGTGGGCCTAATGACATAATACTATTCCTACGTCTGATGATAGAATGGAGGTGCAGTCTCCATGGGCCGAATGACATAATACTGTTCCTGTGTCTGATGAAAGAATGGAGGATCAGACTTCATGGGCCGAATGACATAATACTGTTCCTATGTCTGATGACAGAATGCGGGATCAGACTCCATGGGCCGAATGACATAATACTGTTCCTATGTCTGATGATAGAATGGAGGATCAGACTCCATGGGCCTAATGACATAATACTGTTCCTATGTCTGATGATAGAATGGGGCGTCAGACTCCATGGGCCGAATGACATAATACTGTTCCTATGTCTGATGATAGAATGGGGCGTCAGACTCCATGGGCCGAATGACATAATACTGTTCCTGTGTCTGATGATAGAATGGAGGATCAGACACCATGGGCCGAATGACATGACACTGTTCCTATGTCTGATGATAGAATGAAGGAGAATCCATGGGCCGAATAAATAATACTGTTCCTATGTCTGATGATAGAATGGAGGATCAGACTCCATGGGCAGAATGAAATAATAATGTTCCGATGTCTGATGATAGAATGGAGGATCAGACTCCATGGGCAGAATGACATAATACTGTTCCTATGTCTGATGATAGAATGGAGGATCAGACTCCAGGGGCAGAATGACATAATACTGTTCCTATGTCTGATGATAGAATGGGGGATCAGACTCCATTGGCCGAATGACATAATACTGTTCCTATGTCTGATGATAGAATGGAGGATCAGACTCCATGGGCCGAATGACATAATACTGTTCCTGTGTCTGATGACAGAATGGAGCAGACTCCATGGGCCGACTGACATAATACTGTTCCTATGTCTGATGATAGAATGGAGGATCAGACTCCGTGGGCCTAATGACATAATACTATTCCTACGTCTGATGATAGAATGGAGGTGCAGTCTCCATGGGCCGAATGACATAATACTGTTCCTGTGTCTGATGAAAGAATGGAGGATCAGACTTCATGGGCCGAATGACATAATACTGTTCCTATGTCTGATGACAGAATGGGGGATCAGACTCCATGGGCCAAATGACATAATACTGTTCCTATGTCTGATGATAGAATGGAGGATCAGACTCCATGGGCCTAATGACATAATACTGTTCCTATGTCTGATGATAGAATGGGGCGTCAGACTCCATGGGCCGAATGACATAATACTGTTCCTATGTCTGATGATAGAATGGGGCGTCAGACTCCATGGGCCGAATGACATAATACTGTTCCTATGTCTGATGATAGAATGGAGGATCAGACTCCGTGGGCCGAATGATATAATACTGTTCCTATGTCTGATGATAGAATGGGGGATCAGACTCCATGGGCAGAATGACATAATACTGTTCCTATGTCTGATGATAGAATGGGGGATCAGACTCCATGGGCAGAATGACATAATACTGTTCCTATGTCTGATGATAGAATGGATGATCAGACTCCATGGGCAGAATGACATAATACTGTTCCTATGTCTGATGATAGAATGGAGGTGCAGACTCCATGGGCCTAATGACAGAATACTGTTCCTATGTCTGATGATAGAATGGAGGAGACTCCATGGGCCGAATGACATAATACTGTTCCTGTGTCTGATGATGGAATGGAGGATCAGACTCCATGGGCCGAATGACATAATACTGTTCCTATGTCTGATGATAGAATGGGGGATCAGACTCCATTGGCCGAATGACATAATACTGTTCCTATGTCTGATGATAGAATGGAGGAGACTCCATGGGCCGAATGACATAATACTGTTTCTATGTCCGATGATAGAATGGAGGAGACTCCATGGGCCGAATGATATAATACTGTTCCTATGTCTGATGATAGAATGGAGGAGACTCCATGGGCCGAATGACATAATACTGTTCCTATGTCTGAAGATAGAATGGGGGATCAGACTCCATGGGCCGAATGACATAATACTGTTCCTATGTCTGATGATAGAATGGGGGATCAGACTCCAAGGGCCGAATGACATAATACTGTTCCTATGTCTGATGATAGAATGGAGGATCAGACTCCATGGGCCGAATGACATAATACTGTCCCTATGTCTGATGATAGAATGGAGGATCAGACTCCATGGGCCGAATGACATAACACTGTTCCTATGTCTGATGATAGAATGGGGGATCAGACACCATGGGCCGAATGACATAATACTGTTCCTATGTCTGATGATAGAATGGGGGATCAGACTCCATTGGCCGAATGACATAATTCTGTTCCTATGTCTGATGATAGAATCGAGGATCAGACACCATGGGCCGAATGACATAATACTGTTCCTATGTCTGATGATAGAATGGGGGATCAGACTCCATTGGCCGAATGACATAATACTGTTCCTATGTCTGATGATAGAATGGAGGATCAGACTCCATGTGGCTAATGACATAATACTGTTCCTGTGTCTGATGATAGAATGGAGGAGACTCCATGGGCCGAATGACATAATACTGTTCCTATGTCTGATGATAGAATGGAGGATCAGACTCCATTGGCCGAATGACATAATACTGTTCCTATGTCTGATGATAGAATGGAGGATCTGACTCCATGTGGCTAATGACATAATACTGTTCCTGTGTCTGATGATAGAATGGAGGAGACTCCATGGGCCGAATGACATAATACTGTTCCTATGTCTGATGATAGAATGGAGGATCAGACTCCATGGGCCGAATGACATAATACTGTTCCTATGTCTGATGATAGAATGGAGGTGCAGTCTCCATGGGCCTAATGACATAATACTGTTACTATGTCTGATGATAGAATGGAGGAGAATACATGGGCCGAATGACATAATACTGTTCCTGTGTCTGATGAAAGAATGGAGGATCAGACTTCATGGGCCGAATGACATAATACTGTTCCTATGTCTGATGATAGAATGGAGGATCAGACTCCAGGGGCAGAATGACATAATACTGTTCCTATGTCTGATGATAGAATGGGGGATCAGACTCCATGGGCCGAATGACATAATTCTGTTCCTATGTCTGATGATAGAATGGAGGTGCAGACTCCATGGGCCAAATGACATAATACTGTTCCTATGTCTGATGATAGAATGGAGGAGACTCCATGGGCCGAATGACATAATACTGTTCCTGTGTATGATGATAGAATGGAGGATCAGACTCCATGGGCCGAATGACATAATACTGTTCCTATGTCTGATGATAGAATGGGGGATCAGACTCCATTGGCCGAATGACATAATACTGTTCCTATGTCTGATGATAGAATGGAGGAGACTCCATGGGCCGAATGACATAATACTGTTTCTATGTCTGATGATAGAATGGAGGAGACTCCATGGGCCGAATGATATAATACTGTTCCTATGTCTGATGATAGAATGGAGGAGACTCCATGGGCCGAATGACATAATACTGTTCCTATGTCTGAAGATAGAATGGGGGATCAGACTCCATGGGCCGAATGACATAATACTGTTCCTATGTCTGATGATAGAATGGAGGATCAGACTCCATGGGCCGAATGACATAATACTGTTAATATATCTGATGATAGAATGGAGGATCAGACTCCATGGGCCGAATGACATAATACTGTTCCTATGTCTGATGATAGAATGGAGGATCAGACTCCATGGGCCGAATGACATAATACTGTTCCTATGTCTGATGATAGAATGGAGGATCAGACTCCATGGGCCGAATGACATAACACTGTTCCTATGTCTGATGATAGAATGGGGGATCAGACTGCATGGGCCGAATGACATAATACTGTTCCTATGTCTGATGATAGAATCGAGGATCAGACACCAAGGGCCGAATGACATTATACTGTTCCTATGTCTGATGATAGAATGGGGGATCAGACTCCATTGGCCGAATGACATAATACTGTTCCTATGTCTGATGATAGAATGGAGGATCAGACTCCATGGGCCGAATGACATAATACTGTTCCTGTGTCTGATGATAGAATGGGGGATCAGACTCCATGGGCCGACTGACATAATACTGTTCCTATGTCTGATAATAGAATGGAGGATCAGACTCCGTGGGCCTAATGACATAATACTATTCCTACGTCTGATGATAGAATGGAGGTGCAGTCTCCATGGGCCGAATGACATAATACTGTTCCTGTGTCTGATGAAAGAATGGAGGATCAGACTTCATGGGCCGAATGACATAATACTGTTCCTATGTCTGATGACAGAATGCGGGATCAGACTCCATGGGCCGAATGACATAATACTGTTCCTATGTCTGATGATAGAATGGAGGATCAGACTCCATGGGCCTAATGACATAATACTGTTCCTATGTCTGATGATAGAATGGGGCGTCAGACTCCATGGGCCGAATGACATAATACTGTTCCTATGTCTGATGATAGAATGGGGCGTCAGACTCCATGGGCCGAATGACATAATACTGTTCCTGTGTCTGATGATAGAATGGAGGATCAGACACCATGGGCCGAATGACATGACACTGTTCCTATGTCTGATGATAGAATGAAGGAGAATCCATGGGCCGAATAAATAATACTGTTCCTATGTCTGATGATAGAATGGAGGATCAGACTCCATGGGCAGAATGAAATAATAATGTTCCGATGTCTGATGATAGAATGGAGGATCAGACTCCATGGGCAGAATGACATAATACTGTTCCTATGTCTGATGATAGAATGGAGGATCAGACTCCAGGGGCAGAATGACATAATACTGTTCCTATGTCTGATGATAGAATGGGGGATCAGACTCCATTGGCCGAATGACATAATACTGTTCCTATGTCTGATGATAGAATGGAGGATCAGACTCCATGGGCCGATTGACATAATACTGTTCCTGTGTCTGATGACAGAATGGAGCAGACTCCATGGGCCGACTGACATAATACTGTTCCTATGTCTGATGATAGAATGGAGGATCAGACTCCGTGGGCCTAATGACATAATACTATTCCTACGTCTGATGATAGAATGGAGGTGCAGTCTCCATGGGCCGAATGACATAATACTGTTCCTGTGTCTGATGAAAGAATGGAGGATCAGACTTCATGGGCCGAATGACATAATACTGTTCCTATGTCTGATGACAGAATGGGGGATCAGACTCCATGGGCCAAATGACATAATACTGTTCCTATGTCTGATGATAGAATGGAGGATCAGACTCCATGGGCCTAATGACATAATACTGTTCCTATGTCTGATGATAGAATGGGGCGTCAGACTCCATGGGCCGAATGACATAATACTGTTCCTATGTCTGATGATAGAATGGGGCGTCAGACTCCATGGGCCGAATGACATAATACTGTTCCTATGTCTGATGATAGAATGGAGGATCAGACTCCGTGGGCCGAATGATATAATACTGTTCCTATGTCTGATGATAGAATGGGGGATCAGACTCCATGGGCAGAATGACATAATACTGTTCCTATGTCTGATGATAGAATGGGGGATCAGACTCCATGGGCAGAATGACATAATACTGTTCCTATGTCTGATGATAGAATGGATGATCAGACTCCATGGGCAGAATGACATAATACTGTTCCTATGTCTGATGATAGAATGGAGGTGCAGACTCCATGGGCCTAATGACAGAATACTGTTCCTATGTCTGATGATAGAATGGAGGAGACTCCATGGGCCGAATGACATAATACTGTTCCTGTGTCTGATGATGGAATGGAGGATCAGACTCCATGGGCCGAATGACATAATACTGTTCCTATGTCTGATGATAGAATGGGGGATCAGACTCCATTGGCCGAATGACATAATACTGTTCCTATGTCTGATGATAGAATGGAGGAGACTCCATGGGCCGAATGACATAATACTGTTTCTATGTCCGATGATAGAATGGAGGAGACTCCATGGGCCGAATGATATAATACTGTTCCTATGTCTGATGATAGAATGGAGGAGACTCCATGGGCCGAATGACATAATACTGTTCCTATGTCTGAAGATAGAATGGGGGATCAGACTCCATGGGCCGAATGACATAATACTGTTCCTATGTCTGATGATAGAATGGGGGATCAGACTCCAAGGGCCGAATGACATAATACTGTTCCTATGTCTGATGATAGAATGGAGGATCAGACTCCATGGGCCGAATGACATAATACTGTCCCTATGTCTGATGATAGAATGGAGGATCAGACTCCATGGGCCGAATGACATAACACTGTTCCTATGTCTGATGATAGAATGGGGGATCAGACACCATGGGCCGAATGACATAATACTGTTCCTATGTCTGATGATAGAATGGGGGATCAGACTCCATTGGCCGAATGACATAATTCTGTTCCTATGTCTGATGATAGAATCGAGGATCAGACACCATGGGCCGAATGACATAATACTGTTCCTATGTCTGATGATAGAATGGGGGATCAGACTCCATTGGCCGAATGACATAATACTGTTCCTATGTCTGATGATAGAATGGAGGATCAGACTCCATGTGGCTAATGACATAATACTGTTCCTGTGTCTGATGATAGAATGGAGGAGACTCCATGGGCCGAATGACATAATACTGTTCCTATGTCTGATGATAGAATGGAGGATCAGACTCCATGGGCCGAATGACATAATACTGTTCCTATGTCTGATGATAGAATGGAGGTGCAGTCTCCATGGGCCTAATGACATAATACTGTTACTATGTCTGATGATAGAATGGAGGAGAATACATGGGCCGAATGACATAATACTGTTCCTGTGTCTGATGAAAGAATGGAGGATCAGACTTCATGGGCCGAATGACATAATACTGTTCCTATGTCTGATGATAGAATGGAGGATCAGACTCCAGGGGCAGAATGACATAATACTGTTCCTATGTCTGATGATAGAATGGGGGATCAGACTCCATGGGCCGAATGACATAATTCTGTTCCTATGTCTGATGATAGAATGGATGTGCAGACTCCATGGGCCTAATGACATAATACTGTTCCTATGTCTGATGATAGAATGGAGGAGACTCCATGGGCCTAATGACATAATACTATTCCTACGTCTGATGATAGAATGGAGGTGCAGTCTCCATGGGCCGAATGACATAATACTGTTCCTGTGTCTGATGAAAGAATGGAGGATCAGACTTCATGGGCCGAATGACATAATACTGTTCCTATGTCTGATGACAGAATGGGGGATCAGACTCCATGGGCCGAATGACATAATACGGTTCCTATGTCTGATGATAGAATGGAGGATCAGACTCCATGGGCCTAATGACATAATACTGTTCCTATGTCTGATGATAGAATGGGGCGTCAGACTCCATGGGCCGAATGACATAATACTGTTCCTATGTCTGATGATAGAATGGGGCGTCAGTCTCCATGGGCCGAATGACATAATACTGTTCCTATGTCTGATGATAGAATGGAGGATCAGACTCCGTGGGCCGAATGATATAATACTGTTCCTATGTCTGATGATAGAATGGGGGATCAGACTCCATGGGCAGAATGACATAATACTGTTCCTATGTCTGATGATAGAATGGGGGATCAGACTCCATGGGCAGAATGACATAATACTGTTCCTATGTCTGATGATAGAATGGATGATCAGACTCCATGGGCAGAATGACATAATACTGTTCCTATGTCTGATGATAGAATGGAGGTGCAGACTCCATGGGCCTAATGACAGAATACTGTTCCTATGTCTGATGATAGAATGGAGGAGACTCCATGGGCCGAATGACATAATACTGTTCCTGTGTCTGATGATGGAATGGAGGATCAGACTCCATGGGCCGAATGACATAATACTGTTCCTATGTCTGATGATAGAATGGGGGATCAGACTCCATTGGCCGAATGACATAATACTGTTCCTATGTCTGATGATAGAATGGAGGAGACTCCATGGGCCGAATGACATAATACTGTTTCTATGTCCGATGATAGAATGGAGGAGACTCCATGGGCCTAATGATATAATACTGTTCCTATGTCTGATGATAGAATGGAGGAGACTCCATGGGCCGAATGACATAATACTGTTCCTATGTCTGAAGATAGAATGGGGGATCAGACTCCATGGGCCGAATGACATAATACTGTTCCTATGTCTGATGATAGAATGGGGGATCAGACTCCAAGGGCCGAATGACATAATACTGTTCCTATGTCTGATGATAGAATGGAGGATCAGACTCCATGGGCCGAATGACATAATACTGTCCCTATGTCTGATGATAGAATGGAGGATCAGACTCCATGGGGCGAATGACATAACACTGTTCCTATGTCTGATGATAGAATGGGGGATCAGACACCATGGGCCGAATGACATAATACTGTTCCTATGTCTGATGATAGAATGGGGGATCAGACTCCATTGGCCGAATGACATAATTCTGTTCCTATGTCTGATGATAGAATCGAGGATCAGACACCATGGGCCGAATGACATAATACTGTTCCTATGTCTGATGATAGAATGGGGGATCAGACTCCATTGGCCGAATGACATAATACTGTTCCTATGTCTGATGATAGAATGGAGGATCAGACTCCATGTGGCTAATGACATAATACTGTTCCTATGTCTGATGATAGAATGGAGGAGACTCCATGGGCCGAATGACATAATACTGTTCCTATGTCTGATGATAGAATGGAGGATCAGACTCCATGGGCCGAATGACATAATACTGTTCCTATGTCTGATGATAGAATGGAGGTGCAGTCTCCATGGGCCTAATGACATAATACTGTTACTATGTCTGATGATAGAATGGAGGAGAATACATGGGCCGAATGACATAATACTGTTCCTGTGTCTGATGAAAGAATGGAGGATCAGACTTCATGGGCCGAATGACATAATACTGTTCCTATGTCTGATGATAGAATGGAGGATCAGACTCCAGGGGCAGAATGACATAATACTGTTCCTATGTCTGATGATAGAATGGGGGATCAGACTCCATGGGCCGAATGACATAATTCTGTTCCTATGTCTGATGATAGAATGGAGGTGCAGACTCCATGGGCCTAATGACATAATACTGTTCCTATGTCTGATGATAGAATGGAGGAGACTCCATGGGCCGAATGACATAATACTGTTCCTGTGTATGATGATAGAATGGAGGATCAGACTCCATGGGCCGAATGACATAATACTGTTCCTATGTCTGATGATAGAATGGGGGATCAGACTCCATTGGCCGAATGACATAATACTGTTCCTATGTCTGATGATAGAATGGAGGAGACTCCATGGGCCGAATGACATAATACTGTTTCTATGTCTGATGATAGAATGGAGGATCAGACTCCGTGGGCCTAATGACATAATACTATTCCTACGTCTGATGATAGAATGGAGGTGCAGTCTCCATGGGCCGAATGACATAATACTGTTCCTGTGTCTGATGAAAGAATGGAGGATCAGACTTCATGGGCCGAATGACATAATACTGTTCCTATGTCTGATGACAGAATGGGGGATCAGACTCCATGGGCCAAATGACATAATACTGTTCCTATGTCTGATGATAGAATGGAGGATCAGACTCCATGGGCCTAATGACATAATACTGTTCCTATGTCTGATGATAGAATGGGGCGTCAGACTCCATGGGCCGAATGACATAATACTGTTCCTATGTCTGATGATAGAATGGGGCGTCAGACTCCATGGGCCGAATGACATAATACTGTTCCTATGTCTGATGATAGAATGGAGGATCAGACTCCGTGGGCCGAATGATATAATACTGTTCCTATGTCTGATGATAGAATGGGGGATCAGACTCCATGGGCAGAATGACATAATACTGTTCCTATGTCTGATGATAGAATGGGGGATCAGACTCCATGGGCAGAATGACATAATACTGTTCCTATGTCTGATGATAGAATGGATGATCAGACTCCATGGGCAGAATGACATAATACTGTTCCTATGTCTGATGATAGAATGGAGGTGCAGACTCCATGGGCCTAATGACAGAATACTGTTCCTATGTCTGATGATAGAATGGAGGAGACTCCATGGGCCGAATGACATAATACTGTTCCTGTGTCTGATGATGGAATGGAGGATCAGACTCCATGGGCCGAATGACATAATACTGTTCCTATGTCTGATGATAGAATGGGGGATCAGACTCCATTGGCCGAATGACATAATACTGTTCCTATGTCTGATGATAGAATGGAGGAGACTCCATGGGCCGAATGACATAATACTGTTTCTATGTCCGATGATAGAATGGAGGAGACTCCATGGGCCGAATGATATAATACTGTTCCTATGTCTGATGATAGAATGGAGGAGACTCCATGGGCCGAATGACATAATACTGTTCCTATGTCTGAAGATAGAATGGGGGATCAGACTCCATGGGCCGAATGACATAATACTGTTCCTATGTCTGATGATAGAATGGGGGATCAGACTCCAAGGGCCGAATGACATAATACTGTTCCTATGTCTGATGATAGAATGGAGGATCAGACTCCATGGGCCGAATGACATAATACTGTCCCTATGTCTGATGATAGAATGGAGGATCAGACTCCATGGGCCGAATGACATAACACTGTTCCTATGTCTGATGATAGAATGGGGGATCAGACACCATGGGCCGAATGACATAATACTGTTCCTATGTCTGATGATAGAATGGGGGATCAGACTCCATTGGCCGAATGACATAATTCTGTTCCTATGTCTGATGATAGAATCGAGGATCAGACACCATGGGCCGAATGACATAATACTGTTCCTATGTCTGATGATAGAATGGGGGATCAGACTCCATTGGCCGAATGACATAATACTGTTCCTATGTCTGATGATAGAATGGAGGATCAGACTCCATGTGGCTAATGACATAATACTGTTCCTGTGTCTGATGATAGAATGGAGGAGACTCCATGGGCCGAATGACATAATACTGTTCCTATGTCTGATGATAGAATGGAGGATCAGACTCCATGGGCCGAATGACATAATACTGTTCCTATGTCTGATGATAGAATGGAGGTGCAGTCTCCATGGGCCTAATGACATAATACTGTTACTATGTCTGATGATAGAATGGAGGAGAATACATGGGCCGAATGACATAATACTGTTCCTGTGTCTGATGAAAGAATGGAGGATCAGACTTCATGGGCCGAATGACATAATACTGTTCCTATGTCTGATGATAGAATGGAGGATCAGACTCCAGGGGCAGAATGACATAATACTGTTCCTATGTCTGATGATAGAATGGGGGATCAGACTCCATGGGCCGAATGACATAATTCTGTTCCTATGTCTGATGATAGAATGGATGTGCAGACTCCATGGGCCTAATGACATAATACTGTTCCTATGTCTGATGATAGAATGGAGGAGACTCCATGGGCCTAATGACATAATACTATTCCTACGTCTGATGATAGAATGGAGGTGCAGTCTCCATGGGCCGAATGACATAATACTGTTCCTGTGTCTGATGAAAGAATGGAGGATCAGACTTCATGGGCCGAATGACATAATACTGTTCCTATGTCTGATGACAGAATGGGGGATCAGACTCCATGGGCCGAATGACATAATACGGTTCCTATGTCTGATGATAGAATGGAGGATCAGACTCCATGGGCCTAATGACATAATACTGTTCCTATGTCTGATGATAGAATGGGGCGTCAGACTCCATGGGCCGAATGACATAATACTGTTCCTATGCTGATGATAGAATGGGGCGTCAGTCTCCATGGGCCGAATGACATAATACTGTTCCTATGTCTGATGATAGAATGGAGGATCAGACTCCGTGGGCCGAATGATATAATACTGTTCCTATGTCTGATGATAGAATGGGGGATCAGACTCCATGGGCAGAATGACATAATACTGTTCCTATGTCTGATGATAGAATGGGGGATCAGACTCCATGGGCAGAATGACATAATTCTGTTCCTATGTCTGATGATAGAATGGATGATCAGACTCCATGGGCAGAATGACATAATACTGTTCCTATGTCTGATGATAGAATGGAGGTGCAGACTCCATGGGCCTAATGACAGAATACTGTTCCTATGTCTGATGATAGAATGGAGGAGACTCCATGGGCCGAATGACATAATACTGTTCCTGTGTCTGATGATGGAATGGAGGATCAGACTCCATGGGCCGAATGACATAATACTGTTCCTATGTCTGATGATAGAATGGGGGATCAGACTCCATTGGCCGAATGACATAATACTGTTCCTATGTCTGATGATAGAATGGAGGAGACTCCATGGGCCGAATGACATAATACTGTTTCTATGTCCGATGATAGAATGGAGGAGACTCCATGGGCCTAATGATATAATACTGTTCCTATGTCTGATGATAGAATGGAGGAGACTCCATGGGCCGAATGACATAATACTGTTCCTATGTCTGAAGATAGAATGGGGGATCAGACTCCATGGGCCGAATGACATAATACTGTTCCTATGTCTGATGATAGAATGGGGGATCAGACTCCAAGGGCCGAATGACATAATACTGTTCCTATGTCTGATGATAGAATGGAGGATCAGACTCCATGGGCCGAATGACATAATACTGTCCCTATGTCTGATGATAGAATGGAGGATCAGACTCCATGGGGCGAATGACATAACACTGTTCCTATGTCTGATGATAGAATGGGGGATCAGACACCATGGGCCGAATGACATAATACTGTTCCTATGTCTGATGATAGAATGGGGGATCAGACTCCATTGGCCGAATGACATAATTCTGTTCCTATGTCTGATGATAGAATCGAGGATCAGACACCATGGGCCGAATGACATAATACTGTTCCTATGTCTGATGATAGAATGGGGGATCAGACTCCATTGGCCGAATGACATAATACTGTTCCTATGTCTGATGATAGAATGGAGGATCAGACTCCATGTGGCTAATGACATAATACTGTTCCTATGTCTGATGATAGAATGGAGGAGACTCCATGGGCCGAATGACATAATACTGTTCCTATGTCTGATGATAGAATGGAGGATCAGACTCCATGGGCCGAATGACATAATACTGTTCCTATGTCTGATGATAGAATGGAGGTGCAGTCTCCATGGGCCTAATGACATAATACTGTTACTATGTCTGATGATAGAATGGAGGAGAATACATGGGCCGAATGACATAATACTGTTCCTGTGTCTGATGAAAGAATGGAGGATCAGACTTCATGGGCCGAATGACATAATACTGTTCCTATGTCTGATGATAGAATGGAGGATCAGACTCCAGGGGCAGAATGACATAATACTGTTCCTATGTCTGATGATAGAATGGGGGATCAGACTCCATGGGCCGAATGACATAATTCTGTTCCTATGTCTGATGATAGAATGGAGGTGCAGACTCCATGGGCCTAATGACATAATACTGTTCCTATGTCTGATGATAGAATGGAGGAGACTCCATGGGCCGAATGACATAATACTGTTCCTGTGTATGATGATAGAATGGAGGATCAGACTCCATGGGCCGAATGACATAATACTGTTCCTATGTCTGATGATAGAATGGGGGATCAGACTCCATTGGCCGAATGACATAATACTGTTCCTATGTCTGATGATAGAATGGAGGAGACTCCATGGGCCGAATGACATAATACTGTTTCTATGTCTGATGATAGAATGGAGGAGACTCCATGGGCCGAATGATATAATACTGTTCCTATGACTGATGATAGAATGGAGGAGACTCCATGGGCCGAATGACATAATACTGTTCCTATGTCTGAAGATAGAATGGGGGATCAGACTCCATGGGCCGAATGACATAATACTGTTCCTATGTCTGATGATAGAATGGAGGATCAGACTCCATGGGCCGAATGACATAATACTGTTAATATATCTGATGATAGAATGGAGGATCAGACTCCATGGGCCGAATGACATAATACTGTTCCTATGTCTGATGATAGAATGGAGGATCAGACTCCATGGGCCGAATGACATAATACTGTTCCTATGTCTGATGATAGAATGGAGGATCAGACTCCATGGGCCGAATGACATAACACTGTTCCTATGTCTGATGATAGAATGGGGGATCAGACTGCATGGGCCGAATGACATAATACTGTTCCTATGTCTGATGATAGAATCGAGGATCAGACACCAAGGGCCGAATGACATTATACTGTTCCTATGTCTGATGATAGAATGGGGGATCAGACTCCATTGGCCGAATGACATAATACTGTTCCTATGTCTGATGATAGAATGGAGGATCAGACTCCATGGGCCGAATGACATAATACTGTTCCTGTGTCTGATGATAGAATGGGGGATCAGACTCCATGGGCCGACTGACATAATACTGTTCCTATGTCTGATAATAGAATGGAGGATCAGACTCCGTGGGCCTAATGACATAATACTATTCCTACGTCTGATGATAGAATGGAGGTGCAGTCTCCATGGGCCGAATGACATAATACTGTTCCTGTGTCTGATGAAAGAATGGAGGATCAGACTTCATGGGCCGAATGACATAATACTGTTCCTATGTCTGATGACAGAATGCGGGATCAGACTCCATGGGCCGAATGACATAATACTGTTCCTATGTCTGATGATAGAATGGAGGATCAGACTCCATGGGCCTAATGACATAATACTGTTCCTATGTCTGATGATAGAATGGGGCGTCAGACTCCATGGGCCGAATGACATAATACTGTTCCTATGTCTGATGATAGAATGGGGCGTCAGACTCCATGGGCCGAATGACATAATACTGTTCCTGTGTCTGATGATAGAATGGAGGATCAGACACCATGGGCCGAATGACATGACACTGTTCCTATGTCTGATGATAGAATGAAGGAGAATCCATGGGCCGAATAAATAATACTGTTCCTATGTCTGATGATAGAATGGGGCATCAGACTCCATGGGCAGAATGACATAATACTGTTCCTATGTCTGATGATAGAATGGAGGATCAGACTCCATGGGCAGAATGACATAATACTGTTCCTATGTCTGATGATAGAATGGGGCATCAGACTCCATGGGCCGAATGACATAATACTGTCCCTATGTCTGATGATAGAATGGAGGATCAGACTCCATGGGCCGAATGACATAACACTGTTCCTATGTCTGATGATAGAATGGGGGATCAGACACCATGGGCCGAATGACATAATACTGTTCCTATGTCAGATGATAGAATGGGGGATCAGACGCCATTGGCCGAATGACATAATACTGTTCCTATGTCTGATGATAGAATGGAGGATCAGACTCCATGGGGCTAATGACATAATACTGTTCCTGTGTCTGATGATAGAATGGAGGAGACTCCATGGGCTGAATGACATAATACTGTTCCTATGTCTGATGATAGAATGGAGGAGACTCCATGGGCCGAATGACATAATACTGTTCCTATGTCTGATGATAGAATGGAGGTGCAGACTCCATGGGCCGAATGACATAATACTGTTCCTATATCTGATGATAGAATGGGGGATCAGACTCCAGTGGCCGAATGACATAATACTGTTCCTATGTCTGATGATAGAATGGTGGAGACTCCATGGGCCGAATGACATAATACTGTTCCTATGTCTGATGATAGAATGGAGGATCAGACTCCGTGGGCCTAATGACATAATACTATTCCTACGTCTGATGATAGAATGGAGGTGCAGTCTCCATGGGCCTAATGACATAATACTGTTACTATGTCTGATGATAGAATGGAGGAGAATACATGGGCCGAATGACATAATACTGTTCCTGTGTCTGATGAAAGAATGGAGGATCAGACTTCATGGGCCGATTGACATAATACTGTTCCTATGTCTGATGACAGAATGGGGGATCAGACTCCATGGGCCGAATGACATAATACTGTTCCTCTGTCTGATGATAGAATGGAGGATCAGACTCCATGGGCCTAATGACATAATACTGTTCATATGTCTGATGATAGAATGTAGGAGACTCCATGGGCCGAATGACATAATACTGTTCCTGTGTCTGATGATAGAATGGAGGATCAGACACCATGGGCCGAATGACATGACACTGTTCCTATGTCTGATGATAGAATGAAGGAGAATCCATGGGCCGAATAAATAATACTGTTCCTATGTCTGATGATAGAATGGAGGATCAGACTCCATGGGCAGAATGAAATAATAATGTTCCGATGTCTGATGACAGAATGGAGGATCAGACTCCATGGGCAGAATGACATAATACTGTTCCTATGTCTGATGATAGAATGGAGGATCAGACTCCAGGGGCAGAATGACATAATACTGTTCCTATGTCTGATGATAGAATGGGGGATCAGACTCCATGGGCCGAATGACATAATTCTGTTCCTATGTCTGATGATAGAATGGAGGTGCAGACTCCATGGGCCTAATGACATAATACTGTTCCAATGTCTGATGATAGAATGGAGGAGACTCCATGCGCCGAATGACATAATACTGTTCCTGTGTCTGATGATAGAATGGAGGATCAGACTCCATGGGCCGAATGACATAATACAGTTCCTATGTCTGATGATAGAATGGGGGATCAGACTCCATTGGCCGAATGACATAATACTGTTTCTATGTCTGATGATAGAATGGAGGAGACTCCATGGGCCGAATGATATAATACTGTTCCTATGTCTGATGATAGAATTGAGGAGACTCCATGGGCCGAATGATATAATACTGTTCCTATGTCTGATGATAGAATGGAGGAGACTCCATGGGCCGAATGACATAATACTGTTCCTATGTCTGAAGATAGAATGGGGGATCAGACTCCATGGGCCGAATGACATAATACTGTTCCTATGTCTGATGATAGAATGGGGGATCAGACTCCATGGGCCGAATGACATAATACTGTTCCTATGTCTGATGATAGAATGGAGGATCAGACTCCATGGGCCGAATGACATAATACTGTCCCTATGTCTGATGATAGAATGGAGGATCAGACTCCATGGGCCGAATGACATAACACTGTTCCTATGTCTGATGATAGAATGGGGGATCAGACACCATGGGCCGAATGACATAATACTGTTCCTATGTCTGATGATAGAATGGGGGATCAGACTCCATTGGCCGAATGACATAATTCTGTTCCTATGTCTGATGATAGAATCGAGGATCAGACACCATGGGCCGAATGACATAATACTGTTCCTATGTCTGATGATAGAATGGGGGATCAGACTCCATTGGCCGAATGACATAATACTGTTCCTATGTCTGATGATAGAATGGAGGAGACTCCATGGGCCGAATGACATAATACTGTTCCTATGTCTGATGATAGAATGGAGGTGCAGACTCCATGGGCCGAATGACATAATACTGTTCCTATGTCTAATGATAGAATGGGGGATCAGACTCCAGTGGCCGAATGACATAATACTGTTCCTATGTCTGATGATACAGTGGTGGAGACTCCATGGGCCGAATGACATAATACTGTTCCTATGTCTGATGATAGAATGGAGGATCAGACTCCGTGGGCCTAATGACATAATACTATTCCTACGTCTGATGATAGAATGGAGGTGCAGTCTCCATGGGCCTAATGACATAATACTGTTACTATGTCTGATGATAGAATGGAGGAGAATACATGGGCCGACTGACATAATACTGTTCCTGTGTCTGATGAAAGAATGGAGGATCAGACTTCATGGGCCGAATGACATAATACTGTTCCTATGTCTGATGACAGAATGGGGGATCAGACTCCATGGGCCGAATGACATAATACTGTTCCTATGTCTGATGATAGAATGGAGGATCAGACTACATGGGCCTAATGACATAATACTGTTCATATGTCTGATGATAGAATGTAGGAGACTCCATGGGCCGAATGACATAATACTGTTCCTGTGTCTGATGATAGAATGGAGGATCAGACTTCATGGGGCGAATGACATAATACTGTTCCTGTGTCTGATGATAGAATGGAGGATCAGACACCATGGGCCGAATGACATGACACTGTTCCTATGTCTGATGATAGAATGAAGGAGAATCCATGGGCCGAATAAATAATACTGTTCCTATGTCTGATGATAGAATGGAGGATCAGACTCCATGGGCAGAATGAAATAATAATGTTCCGATGTCTGATGACAGAATGGAGGATCAGACTCCATGGGCAGAATGACATAATACTGTTCCTATGTCTGATGATAGAATGGAGGATCAGACTCCAGGGGCAGAATGACATAATACTGTTCCTATGTCTGATGATAGAATGGGGGATCAGACTCCATGGGCCGAATGACATAATTCTGTTCCTATGTCTGATGATAGAATGGGGGATCAGACTCCATGGGCAGAATGACATAATACTGTTCCTATGTCTGATGATAGAATGGAGGATCAGACTCCATGGGCAGAATGACATAATACTGTTCCTATGTCTGATGATAGAATGGGGGATCAGACTCCATGGGCCGAATGACATAATACTGTTCGATGTCTGATGATAGAATGGAGGATCAGACTCCATGGGCAGAATGACATAATTCTGTTCCTATGTCTGATGATAGAATCGAGGATCAGACACCATGGGCCGAATGACATAATACTGTTCCTATGTCTGATGATGGAATGGGGGATCAGACTCCATTGGCCGAATGACATAATACTGTTCCTATGTCTGATGATAGAATGGAGGATCAGACTCCATGGGGCTAATGACATAATACTGTTCCTGTGTCTGATGACAGAATGGAGCAGACTCCATGGGCCAAATGACGTAATACTGTTCCTATGTCTGATGATAGAATGGAGGAGACTCCATGGGCCGAATGACATAATACGGTTCCTATGTCTGATGATAGAATGGAGGTGCAGACTCCATGGGCCGAATGACATAATACTGTGCCTATGTCCGATGATAGAATGGGGGATCAGACTCCAGTGGCTGAATGACATAATACTGTTCAAATGTCTGATGATAGAATGGTGGAGACTCCATGGGCCGAAAGACATAATACTGTTCCTATGTCTGATGATAGAATGGAGGATCAGACTCCGTGGGCCTAATGACATAATACTATTCCTACGTCTGATGATAGAATGGAGGATCAGACTTCATGGGGCGAATGACATAATACTGTTCCTGTGTCTGATGATAGAATGGAGGATCAGACACCATGGGCCGAATGACATGACACTGTTCCTATGTCTGATGATAGAATGAAGGAGAATCCATGGGCTGAATAAATAATACTGTTCCTATGTCTGATGATAGAATGGGGGATCAGACTCCATGGGCCGAATGACATAATTCTGTTCCTATGTCTGATGATAGAATGGGGGATCAGACTCCATGGGCAGAATGACATAATACTGTTCCTATGTCTGATGATAGAATGGAGGATCAGACTCCATGGGCAGAATGACATAATACTGTTCCTATGTCTGATGATAGAATGGGGGATCAGACTCCTTGGGCCGAATGACATAATACTGTTCGATGTCTGATGATAGAACGGAGGATCAGACTCCATGGGCAGAATGACATAATACTGTTCGATGTCTGATGATAGAATGGAGGATCAGACTCCATGGGCAGAATGACATAAATCTGTTCCTATGTCTGATGATAGAATGGAGGTGCAGACTCCATGGGCAGAATGACATAATACTGTTCCTATGTCTGATGATAGAATGGAGGATCAGACTCCATGGGCAGAATGACATAATACTGTTCCTATGTCTGATGATAGAATGGAGGATCAGACTCCATGGGCAGAATGACATAATACTGTTCGATGTCTGATGATAGAATGGAGGTGCAGACTCCATGGGCAGAATGACATAATACTGTACCTATGTCTGATGATAGAATGGAGGATCAGACTCCATGGGCAGAATGACATAATACTGTTCCTATGTTTGATGATAGAATGGAGGATCAGACTCCATGGGCAGAATGACATAATACTGTTCCTATGTCTGATGATAGAATGGGGGATCAGACTCCATGGGCAGAATGACATAATACTGTTCCTATGTCTGATGATAGAATGGAGGTGCAGACTCCATGGGCAGAATGACATAATACTGTTCATATGTCAGATGATAGAATGGAGGATCAGACTCCATGGGCAGAATGACATAATACTGTTCCTATGTCTGATGATAGAATGGAGGATCAGACTCCATGGGCAGAATGACATAATACTGTTCCTATGTCTGATGATAGAATGGAGGATCAGACTCCATGGGCAGAATGACATAATACTGTTCGATGTCTGATGATAGAATGGAGGTGCAGACTCCATGGGCAGAATGACATAATACTGTTCCTATGTCTGATGATAGAATGGAGGATCAGACTCCATGGGCAGAATGACATAATACTGTTCCTTTGTCTGATGATAGAATGGAGGATCAGACTCCATGGGCAGAATGACATAATACTGTTCCTATGTCTGATGATAGAATGGGGGATAAGACTCCATGGGCCGAATGACATAATACTGTTCGATGTCTGATGATAGAATGGAGAATCAGACTCCATGGGCAGAATGACATAATACTGTTCGATGTCTGATGATAGAATGGAGGTGCAGACTCCATGGGCAGAATGACATAATACTGTTCCTATGTCTGATGATAGAATGGGGGATCAGACTCCAGTGGCCGAATGACATAATACTGTTCCTATGTCTGATGATAGAATGGTGGAGACTCCATGGGCCGAATGACATAATACTGTTCCTATGTCTGATGATAGAATGGAGGATCAGACTCCGTGGGCCAAATGACATAATACTGTTCCAATGTCTGATGATAGAATGGAGGAGACTCCATGCGCCGAATGACATAATACTGTTCCTGTGTCTGATGATAGAATGGAGGATCAGACTCCATGGGCCGAATGACATAATACTGTTCCTATGTCTGATGATAGAATGGGGGATCAGACTCCATTGGCCGAATGACATAATACTGTTTCTATGTCTGATGATAGAATGGAGGAGACTCCATGGGCCGAATGATATAATACTGTTCCTATGTCTGATGATAGAATTGAGGAGACTCCATGGGCCGAATGATATAATACTGTTCCTATGTCTGATGATAGAATGGAGGAGACTCCATGGGCCGAATGACATAATACTGTTCCTATGTCTGAAGATAGAATGGGGGATCAGACTCCAT
The DNA here is from genome assembly GCF_048418815.1 of Hemitrygon akajei. Taxonomy (NCBI): domain Eukaryota; kingdom Metazoa; phylum Chordata; class Chondrichthyes; order Myliobatiformes; family Dasyatidae; genus Hemitrygon; species Hemitrygon akajei. The sequence continues at coordinate 46,780,901 of NC_133151.1, forward strand.
GGGCCGAATGACATAATACTGTTCCTATGTCTGATGATAGAATGGGGGATCAGACTCCATGGGCCGAATGACATAATACTGTTCCTATGTCTGATGATAGAATGGAGGATCAGACTCCATGGGCCGAATGACATAATACTGTCCCTATGTCTGATGATAGAATGGAGGATCAGACTCCATGGGCCGAATGACATAACACTGTTCCTATGTCTGATGATAGAATGGGGGATCAGACACCATGGGCCGAATGACATAATACTGTTCCTATGTCTGATGATAGAATGGGGGATCAGACTCCATTGGCCGAATGACATAATTCTGTTCCTATGTCTGATGATAGAATCGAGGATCAGACACCATGGGCCGAATGACATAATACTGTTCCTATGTCTGATGATAGAATGGGGGATCAGACTCCATTGGCCGAATGACATAATACTGTTCCTATGTCTGATGATAGAATGGAGGAGACTCCATGGGCCGAATGACATAATACTGTTCCTATGTCTGATGATAGAATGGAGGTGCAGACTCCATGGGCCGAATGACATAATACTGTTCCTATGTCTAATGATAGAATGGGGGATCAGACTCCAGTGGCCGAATGACATAATACTGTTCCTATGTCTGATGATACAATGGTGGAGACTCCATGGGCCGAATGACATAATACTGTTCCTATGTCTGATGATAGAATGGAGGATCAGACTCCGTGGGCCTAATGACATAATACTATTCCTACGTCTGATGATAGAATGGAGGTGCAGTCTCCATGGGCCTAATGACATAATACTGTTACTATGTCTGATGATAGAATGGAGGAGAATACATGGGCCGACTGACATAATACTGTTCCTGTGTCTGATGAAAGAATGGAGGATCAGACTTCATGGGCCGAATGACATAATACTGTTCCTATGTCTGATGACAGAATGGGGGATCAGACTCCATGGGCCGAATGACATAATACTGTTCCTATGTCTGATGATAGAATGGAGGATCAGACTCCATGGGCCTAATGACATAATACTGTTCATATGTCTGATGATAGAATGTAGGAGACTCCATGGGCCGAATGACATAATACTGTTCCTGTGTCTGATGATAGAATGGAGGATCAGACTTCATGGGGCGAATGACATAATACTGTTCCTGTGTCTGATGATAGAATGGAGGATCAGACACCATGGGCCGAATGACATGACACTGTTCCTATGTCTGATGATAGAATGAAGGAGAATCCATGGGCCGAATAAATAATACTGTTCCTATGTCTGATGATAGAATGGAGGATCAGACTCCATGGGCAGAATGAAATAATAATGTTCCGATGTCTGATGACAGAATGGAGGATCAGACTCCATGGGCAGAATGACATAATACTGTTCCTATGTCTGATGATAGAATGGAGGATCAGACTCCAGGGGCAGAATGACATAATACTGTTCCTATGTCTGATGATAGAATGGGGGATCAGACTCCATGGGCCGAATGACATAATTCTGTTCCTATGTCTGATGATAGAATGGGGGATCAGACTCCATGGGCAGAATGACATAATACTGTTCCTATGTCTGATGATAGAATGGAGGATCAGACTCCATGGGCAGAATGACATAATACTGTTCCTATGTCTGATGATAGAATGGGGGATCAGACTCCATGGGCCGAATGACATAATACTGTTCGATGTCTGATGATAGAATGGAGGATCAGACTCCATGGGCAGAATGACATAATTCTGTTCCTATGTCTGATGATAGAATCGAGGATCAGACACCATGGGCCGAATGACATAATACTGTTCCTATGTCTGATGATGGAATGGGGGATCAGACTCCATTGGCCGAATGACATAATACTGTTCCTATGTCTGATGATAGAATGGAGGATCAGACTCCATGGGGCTAATGACATAATACTGTTCCTGTGTCTGATGACAGAATGGAGCAGACTCCATGGGCCAAATGACGTAATACTGTTCCTATGTCTGATGATAGAATGGAGGAGACTCCATGGGCCGAATGACATAATACGGTTCCTATGTCTGATGATAGAATGGAGGTGCAGACTCCATGGGCCGAATGACATAATACTGTGCCTATGTCCGATGATAGAATGGGGGATCAGACTCCAGTGGCTGAATGACATAATACTGTTCCTATGTCTGATGATAGAATGGTGGAGACTCCATGGGCCGAAAGACATAATACTGTTCCTATGTCTGATGATAGAATGGAGGATCAGACTCCGTGGGCCTAATGACATAATACTATTCCTACGTCTGATGATAGAATGGAGGATCAGACTTCATGGGGCGAATGACATAATACTGTTCCTGTGTCTGATGATAGAATGGAGGATCAGACACCATGGGCCGAATGACATGAC